>NW_004524648.1:6957558-6964449 GCF_000260255.1 Octodon degus | reverse complement strand
CGGAACCAGGGATTGAACTCAGGCCTTTGCGCTTGCTAGGGAAGCACTTATTCCACTGAGCCATCTCCCCGGCCCGGTTGAATGGTTTTTGAGACAAGGTTTCCCCCATTTAGTTCAGACTCACCTTGAACTCAGTGTGTAGCCTATCCCAGCTTTGGATTTGCAGCGACCCTCCTGCCTTAGCCTCTTCAGTGCTGGAATTACAGGTGTGCACCACCACATCTGGCTGGCTGAGACCTTTATTGTAAATGCAAAGCAGTTCTCTCTCTGTCTGCCTTTCATCCTCCTGGTGCTGAACCCAAGCCCACTTCCCAAGAAATTTTCCTAGCCAGCGACACCGGCCTTGACCTTGCAGGCTGGGGTGGACTCCTCGATTCTTGCTCTTCCAGAACATTTGTTCCCTGCACATCTTGCATCTACTCCTGCTGCCTGGCTGTGTCTGCCTCTTCCATCAGCCGCCAGGGGCACAAGGGTGGGAGCCAGCTCTGGATTCTGTCACTGCTGCATTCCGCCCTGCTGGCACGTGGTTGGGAAATATTTGTTGAGTGAACAAACAACGCTGTTAGCCATCTAATCTGATTCCTTAGGAGGCCATGGATTGTACCCAGGGCTGCAGTGTCTCATTCTTTCATTCAATAAATATTTACAGAGACACTGGATCCCTACCTCCCAGTATCCAAATAATTCCAGATGGCTCCAAGATGTTTGTATGTGATAAAATGAAAACAAAAAAGTTTTAGGAAAAAGGATGGGTAAGTTTTAGAAAATAAGTGTGGGATAGTAACTGCCTTTGTAAGCGTGATATATGAGACCACATACGGCCACAGAAAATTTTTAAGTTTTTATGACAAAGACAAATTTTTTAAAAAATGAGCTAATAAGGAATATTTGTTAACAGTTACATAAATCAAGAAGTTTATTTATTTATTAATTTGTATTGGGACTCAAACTCAGGACCTTACATTTGCCAGGCAGGTGGTCATACCACTGAGGTATATCCCTGACCCCAAGAAGTGAATTTATTGGACATACTGAGAGCCGCTGGTTGAGGGAGTGCATGTCTGAATCCCAGCATCAGGAGGCTGAAGTAGGAGGGTTGCCATGAGTTTGAGGCCAGCCTGGGCTATATAGTGAGTTGAAGGCCAGCCTGAATTGCATAGCAAGCAAGAGCCTATCTCAAAATAAAAAACAAAGGGCTGGGGAGATGGCTCAGTGGAATAAGCGCTTCCCTGGCAAGCTCAAGGGCCTGAGTTCAATCCCCAGTTCTGCCAATAAAATAAAATAAAATAAATAAAAAACAAAAGGGGCCGTGGAGATGGCTCAGTGGAATAAGCACTTGCCTGGTAAACACAAGGGCCTGAGTTCAATCCCCAGTTCCGCAAAAAAAAAAAAAAAAAAAGCAAACATAAAACATACCAGGAACCCTTCCACTATCAAGAAAGAAAGAAAGGAAAAGAGAAAAAGAAAGAAAGATGGATAGCCAGACATGGTAGTCGTAATGATACAGGGAGAAAAACTGATCTCGGTAGGTGACCTCCAAACCATACAGGGAACCTCCAAATAACAGGGAAAAAACGATCTCCCAACCTGACCTGGACGAGTTTGTGTTCTGTAAAACTGAAGAATGAATTTTAGGAACAAACAGAGGTTCTGAGCAGAATATATTTATTGAGGGAAAGAAAGCTCCTGTCTCAGAGATGGACAGGAGGGGGACCTGAGTGGGTAGGTGGATGTGGGGTGGGACAAAACTATGGTTAACCAATGAGATTACAAGCACCATTGCTCAGGTAAAATTGATTACTCCCAGGACCAAATGGGCTAGTGACTCACTTGGGCTCTTTCCAGGTGATTGATACCTAATTAGAATATCAATCCCAGGTGCTACTCTTTTAGCATTTGTTTGGCCTTTAGGTCCCCCCACTCAGCCAACCAGGGATTGAACTCAGGCCCTTGCACGTGCCAGGCAAGCACTTATTCCACTGAGCTATCTCCCCAGCCCTGGCCTTTAGGCCTTTAGGTCTGGTTCGCAGCAGGAGCATCTGCCCCTCCCACAGTTGTAAGGCTTCTCATCTTCTGCGCTGCCTCCTTTGAGGGCCTGGCCCTGTCTGACTGCCTATAATATTTCTATTGAACTCAGCTGCCTGCAACAGTAATGCACACCTGTGATTATATCACTCAGGAGGCTGAGGCAGGAGGATCGAGAGTCCAAGGCCAGCCTGAGCTGCATAGTGAGACTCTGACTCAAAGAAAAAAATAAGAAAGTAAGAAAGAAAGAAAGAAAGAAAGAAAGAAAGAAAGAAAGAAAGAAAGAGAACCAAACAGGAGTCCTGCGATCACACTCTGCCTGGCTCTCTAGCCATATATATATTTTTTTCTTTTTTTCTTTTTTCCACTAAGCCACACAAGCTGACCCCAAGCTTGAGATTTCTCCCCTCCTGCCTCAGCCTTCTCAGTAGCTATGATTGCAGGCATGACCCATCGTGCCTGGCAGGCTCATTTGTTTTCTTCTTTTATTTCCATTTTGGTGACTATGCCCATAGCTTTCACACTGAGCTACATCCCCAACCCATTAATTTTTTTTTTTAAACTTTTGAGACAGAGTCTTACTAAGTCACTAAATTGCCCAGGCTGGGGCCTAAATTTGGCATCCTCCTGCCTCAGCCCTCTTTTAGAACAATCTTCTCATAAGAAAGAACAAAAGTCCCATGAGAACTACATCAATTCCTGTTGGGAAGAGTTCTCTCAATAACCTAATTATTTCCTTCTTAGAAGTTCCACAGCATCTTCTAGCCTTGCCACCTTAGGACCAAGCTTCTAACACGTGACTCCCGAGGGACACACCCAAGTCATGCCCAAACCGTAGTGCTCCATGATTGGGTTGGGAGCACATTTGGTTAATCTAAATTGAAAGCAGAGGGTAGGAAGGCAGAGGTAAGGGGAGCTGGCGATTTCTTGCCACATCCTGGCAGTCTTGGAGCAAACCCTACAGAGATTATGGTTTTCACAGATTATTTATTTATTTATTTATTTATACATACATACATACCAGGGATCAAACTCAGGACCTTGTGCTTGCCAGGCAAGCACTTATTCCACTGAGCTATCACCCTAGCCCCAGGGTTATGTTTTGTTCTTTGATTTTTTTTTTTTTTTTTTTTTTTTTTTGGACACAGTATCTCCCTGTGTAGTTCAGACTTTCCCTTAAACTCCCTATGTAGCCCAGGCTATCCTAAATCTCATGGCAATCCTCCTGCTCAGCCTCCTGAGTGCTGGGATTGCAGGCATGGGCCACCATACTCTGTGGTTTTGTTCCTTGGCTAGTTGCTATAGATTGCGGATGAGTCCTGTTGGGTCTCTGTTTTGATTCGTGGAAGTACAGGGGATTGAACTCAGGACATTCACACTGAGTAGCTCAGTGTGAAAGCTATGGGCATAGTCACCAAAATGGAAATTAAAAAAAGAAGAAAAAGGGCTGGTGAGATGGCTCAGTGGTCTAAAGCACCTACTTAGAACAAGCTCAGCAAAGCACAGGGACCGCGGTTCAGTCCCCCAGCACCACAGGCCAGCCAACCCCGCCCCCTGGTGGGCTGAGCTGGCCACACACACACACACACATAAATAAATAAAAATTAAAAAAAAAAGAAGAAGAAGAAAAAGAATGAGCCATATATATATATAATTATTTTGAGGCAGGATCTTGCTAAATTGCTAAATTGCTTAGGATTTTTGATATTTTATTTTTATTTTTTTGGTACCAGGGATTGAACTTAGAACCTTATGCTAACCATACAGGTGCTTATGCTGCTGAGCTATCTCCCTGGCCCTTGATACTTTAAATTTTATAAAATTTATTTATTTATTTTTAGATAGGGTCTTGCTGTGTAGTTCATGTTGGCCTTGAACTTACTATGTAACCCAGGCAGGCCTCAGACTGGTGGAGATCCTCCTGCCTCAGCCTTGGGATTGCAAACATGTACCACCACAACTGGAAATAACTGATGTTATCACAAGGAGCCTGCCTGCTCTGGGTTCAGGGCTGAGGGGGTTGTATGCTTTGTCCACTAAATCCCTGTGACAACCTACTCAGGCAATTTGCAATGAGAACCCTGAGGCTCCAGGCTCTGAGAGTGTAAATTCAGTAGGCAAGGAAATTTCCTTGAAAAGACCCATCAGAACATTTAGGTGTACATTGGGAAATCCAGTCTTGCAAAAAGTACAGCAACATTCTTAAATTATTGAGCTCATTTTGCTATGTGGCATTTACAAGTTCTTTACTCAGCAATGATTTATTTGGGCCCTGCTGTGCACCATGAATTGTTCTAAGCACAGGGGTACAGAAAGGGGCAGGATGGTTGGATAAACAAGGAAACAAATCCATAAACCAACCGGCTGACAAAGTGACAAGGCTGGAGGAGGAAATAAACAGGGCAGTGTGACACAGTGACAGAGGATGAGGCTGACTGCTTTCAAAGCTTGGCTAGCAAAGGCCTCTCTATGGAGGGGACACTTAGCTAAGAGCTGAAGCATGAAGAAGTGCTGTGTTTTTAGTTGAGATCTGCCTGAGAGGAGCCTTTCATGCAGAAAAGACAAAAGCCCCGGAGCGGGGCTGGCGGGGCAATTTAGAGGGCAGTGGTAAGAGAGCAAGCAGGAGACCAAGCAGCGGCGGGTGGAGGAAGAGGAAAGCAGAGACATCTCGGGTCTGGGAGGCAAGAGAACTGTCTCTCAGATTTGGAAGGCAGAGTCACTCATGGCCTTGGAGAAATGAACTTCACAGAAAGGTCATCCGGCCGTGTGAAAGGGACACAAGTGAGACCAGCGGGCTGGTGGCGGGCCGCGCATTTTTCCGAGAAGTACAGCTGTGAAGGATGCAGAGAAACAGGACAGAAGTTGGGAGGGGGCTGGGGACAGGGCAGGCACGCCAGCCAACTGCCCTACCAAGATTCATGCTGTGCCCATTTGCGTCCCTTTCCCAGCCTTGGGGCACTGGTCCTCCTGCTGGGGCACTTTAAGAGGGTTCTGCCAAGAGAAGGCACAGCAGGAGAGCTGCAGGCAGGCAGGTGGAGAGGCCATTCCTCCCTGTCCAGGCTTCAGGGCTGTGCTCCTGGCAGGCGAAGCCATGGAAGAGGGGGCAGCTGCGGGGGTCTCCACTCCTTCCACCATTGCTTCCTCTGGTGCCTTGACATTCTCGTCTCCTCTAGTTTTGGCCACTTTCTTGATGTCCTTGGGAATTACCATAATTTCTGATTCTAACCAGGACACATCCCAGCTGATAGAGTTCTCTTTCTCTCCCTCCCTCCTCCCCCCGCTCTCTTCCTCCCTTCCTTCCTCACAAATAGAGATGCTACAACCCCTTGTGCGCCTGTGAGAATCGCAGGACAAGGCAGGAAATGATGCAGAGAAAAGCAGTATCTTGCTAGGCTGGAAGCTCTGAGCCTCTTTGAGATGATGGGTCCAGAGCCCCAGCCGAGCTGGTGGCTCTGACTCACACAGTATGCCTGTTCTGTGAGCCAGGGAATCGGACTCAGGGGCAGAGAGGCACGGAGGCTGGTGGGCTTGGTCGAGGAGAAACTGAGCGGAGGGGTGGCATGGCTTGTGGAGAGGGAAGGAGGTATAGACACAGCCATCCTGGAGAACAGGAAGCAGAACTTTCTAGGAAAGGCCAGTAGGCTGCCAGGCAGGAGGTTGCCAATTTGAGGTTTGTGGTCATGATGCGAAAGGGCATCCCATCGGCAGGGCTGTGTGTTTTTCTCTAGCATCCTGCAGTTGCTCCTGGCCAGGCCCGGAGAACGTGGCAGCTGGGGTTGGCGAGGGGCTGAGAGTTAGCTGGGTTCCTAGGGCAGAAAGGGGTTCAGCTTCTTGGCTGTCAGCCTGGGAAGGATAGTCAAGATTGATTTTCCTGTATATTGTGGTGCACACCCATTGTCCCAGCTACTAAGGAGCCTGAGGCAGAAGGGTCCCTTGAGCCAGGAGTACGAGGCCAGTCTGGGTGTGGGTTTATGCAGACTAGGGAGAATGGGCTAGGGAGGGGCAGAAGGATCTGAGGGACTGCCAGTGACAGCAGTGGTAACAAAATTGGCTTTTTTTTTTTTTTAAGTATCAGGGATTGAACTCAGGACTTATCTCCCTGGCCCCTTCAAGTTGAGAAGGATTTTTTTTTTTTTTTTTTTTTTGCGGGGCTGCCAGCTCAAGATGCCTTAAGGGCAGACAAAATTGGCTTTTGACAGGCAAGGACTTTTAAAGTACAGGAAAACAAAGGATTTGGACAGTTACTGTGCACAGCCAAGTACCCAAAAGACTTCCTGGCTCTTCCAGGAGCAGCTTCTCTCTATGGCTCCCGGAGCACTTCCATCCCTTGCCAGGTTGCCTGAAGAAGCCCATGACAATTTGGGGGTGGTCTTCAGTTTCAGGGTGGAGAAGGGTTCTGGATGGAGCAGCTATGAGTCACACAGGAGTCAGTGTCCCTCAAAGAAGCCCTGGCTTCTCCTCCAGTAACATGCCCTCTGTCATTGGTACATTCAAACTTGCTTCAGAAACTGCTTTATTGCTCTACTTGCTGGCCCCTCTCAGCCACCACCGAGGAGGGTGAAGGTGCTCATTGTTACAGATGAGGAGATGGGGCCTCAGAGAGGGAAAACACAGCCCCTGCAGGGGCTCCTGATGCAAGGACATTCACCTTCCGGCTAAGGAGACAGGTAGAAGAAAATAAAAGATAAAAGTCTGTGTGCAAAATTCATTCAGCCGAGCATGGTGGGGCACAGCTCTAATCCTAGCTACTTGGGAGGCTGAGGCAGAAAGATCATGAACTTGAGGCTAGACTCAAGTCTGGGCCTGGGGAGATGGCTCAGTAGAATCAGTGCTTGCCTGAGTTCAATCCCTGGTATGGCAAAAAAA
>NW_004524648.1:6955192-6956388 GCF_000260255.1 Octodon degus | reverse complement strand
AAAAAAGAAATTGCACTTTGCTCTTGCAGAGGAAGCCCCACGGGGTCTTCCAGCTGAGGATCAGCACAGGAAGGGCCTCCAGAAGGTGACCAGGCTTACCACAGCTGCCAACAGGATGCCTTGCTTGTAACGTTGAGGTGATCCTCACTTGGCCCACCATATCCCTGGATTCTGTGTCCCTGGGCTCAACAAAACTCAGGTCAAAAAAAAAAAAATTTTTTTTTAAATTGTGCCTGCACTGAACATGTCCACACTGTGTGTGTGTGTGCTCGTGCGTGTGTGCACGCATGCATGTGCTGTACTGGAGGTGCAATCCAGCATCTAGCACATGCTGCCACTGAGCTTCGTCCCCAGCCCCTTTGACTTCTTCCCTGCCACTATTTCTGACACAATACTAGAACAACTACTGACATAGCATTTACATTATATTAGGTATCATATGAAGCCCAGAGATGATTTAAAATATACAGGACAAGCTAGGTGTGGTGGTGCACTCCTGTAATCCCAGCATTTGCTACGTTATCCAGGCTGACTCCAGACTCCTGGGCTCAAGCAGTCCTCCTGCCTCAGCCTCCTGAGTAGCTGGGACAAGGGCAAATGCTGCCAAGCCTGGATATGCTGTGCTGTTTTATGTAAGGGACTTGAGCATCTATGGATTTTGGTATCCACCAGGGGGCCTGAAACCAGCCCCTGAAGGCAGAGGGGACAGTTGCTGTATCCCCAGCGTGGCCCACTGCTGAGCACCTACTGGGGGCTCAGTGAATATTTGCTGAATGAGTGAATGAATGAGCACACGTATTATATAATGACAAAGTGCATTTTGGGTCGTGAGTACAGCTCAGTTTCGAGCACTAACCTATGTGTGAGGCTCCGTTTTTAATTCCCAGTATAGAAAGACAGACAGACAGACAGACAGACAGACAGACAGACAGACAGACAGACAAAAAGGAAGAAAGGGAGGAAGAAAGAAAGAAAAACAAAAGGAGAAAAAGTGCGGCTCCCTAGGGTTGACTACACGTTGCTTGGACGTCTGATTGCAGGTGAAACCCCGGGAAGCCAGGCTCAGGCTGCGCCGCCCTCTCAGGGTCTTCCCGAGAGCGGCCACACGTGGCTGCAGGTGCGTCTCTCCCCGCAGGGTCCGCCCAGGTCTTTGGAGACGGCGCGGGGCGGCCAGCCCAGCCCAGGTCGTTCCTCTC
>NW_004524648.1:6901471-6954837 GCF_000260255.1 Octodon degus | reverse complement strand
GCTCTGAATTTGGGTTGAGTGTGAATTTCGGTAGAATGCAGAGGGTGACTGACTTAGTCTGGCGGTTGGGTTCAAGGCTGCATTTACAACCTCTCAGGCCACGCTGTGCTTTTGCTTTTTTACAAAAAGATTTTTAAAGTTTTCTTTCCCTCTTGCTTGTTTGCTTGCTTGCTTTCAGAGAAAGGGTCTATGTACTTTAGCCTTGAACTGTGTAGTCCAGGCTGCCCTCCAACTCAAGGGGATCCTCCTGCCTCAGCCTCCCAAGTGCTGGGTTTATAGGTGTGTGCAACCCCAATCCCTCTGTGCTGCTGCTCTTGAACCACAGCAGGAGAAACCAATGCTGAGAAAACTGCAAGCTTCCTTCCCAGGCACTCGTTTATCCAGCCCCTACCCCGCTGCCCTACGTCATTCCCAAGCCCTGCTCTTTGCTCTCATCGTTCTGTCGTTACACTGGGTCTGTCCCCAGAGTGTACCAAGTTGTTCCAGCCTCCGGGCCTTTGCACATGACATCCCCACAGCCCGGCAGGGCCCCTCGCTGGCTCTCCATGTGGCTTGCTCCTTTCTTTACATCGCAGTTGGGTGCTCAACCAGTCACAGAAGGCTTCTCTGACCACCACGTAGGATGGAGGACTTGATGACTTGATCCCTTGGGGACTACCAGGAATTCCCCCTTCTTCACGAAACTCATCACTTCTGACTTTATTTTGGTCACACGGAGGGCTTAGTTTCCTGCCTTCCCCTCAGCCCCTCAGCTGTCTTTCTCATGGGGAAAGACTTGCTTCCCTTCTGTCAGAGCCCAGCCCAGGCTCTGGCACAGGGTAGGCCCCTTTCTCACACCCAGTTAGGCCTATGCATGGATGCACTCCCACGGCTGCCTCAGTGCTTAGAAGCCAGGGGGAATTCAAGGGAGGTGCCCGAGAGGATGGTGGGGAGGAGGAGCCGGTGCAGAACTGAGGGGCCACAGAAAGTCTGGTGTGGAGATGATGGCGAACCTGAGACTCAGTAGGTGGTACATTCTTCTCAGGGACTCAATCGGTGGTGGATTCTTCTCAGGGACTCAATAGGTGGTGGATTCTTCTCAGGAGAAGAGACTTTGTCTGGAAGGTGGGGAAGAAATGCATATCAGTTAAATGGGTAACAAGGCATTTGGAACAGCATAAGAATAGTATTAATTAGTTTAATACATTGAATCCTTATTTTATGATCATCACTTTACTGCAGTGTGGGGTCATCCCCACAGCGTGTTATCTGTGTTTTGCAAATGAGATGTATCTCCTAGACTGGGAGACTCACCCAGGGTCATAATGACCTGCTCAAGGTCATACAGCAATTCAGAGAGTTGGCAACTCCATGCCCTAAAACCGCTGGAGTCAAAGTTGTAAATGTCATACTCCCTGTTCCCATCCTAGCTTTCTGCTGGGACACACAACCTGACACACTGTGCATTCGGCTTGCTTAGATGGCCTCTCTTACCAAAACATAAATTTCCCGTAGGCAAAGATCTTGGTTTTGTTACTGCTGCTTTGCAGAGCCCTGTACAGGGCTGCACAAAAGTGACCACTACATGAAAGCTAGGGGTGGTTGCATGTGCCTGTAGTCTAAGCTCTCGGGAGGCTGAGGCAGGAGCTTCACCATGAGTTCAAGTCCAGCCTGAATTACATAGGAAGATCTTGTCTCAAAGAACCAAACCAAACCAAAACCAAAACACCAAATGAATACTTACTGAATCTTAAAAGGATGAGTGAAAGATTTAAAGCTCCTGAGTTCTTTACCTGGGCTTTTTTTTTTTTTTTTTCCTTTTTGAGACAGGGTTGTGCTATGCAGCTCAGGCTGGCCTTGAGCTCACTTTGTAGGCCCCGCTGGTCTTGAACTTGCAGCGATCCTCTTGCCTCTGCCTCCCAGGTGCTGGGATTACAGGTGTGCATGATCACGCCCAGCCCATAGCTCTTTACCTTTTTTTTTTTGGTGGTACAGGGGATTGAACTCAGGACCTTACATTTGTCAGGCAAGGACTTATGCCACTGAGCCATCTCCCCAGCCCTAATAGTTCTTTAAGAGGCAGTTCTGTAACCATGTGGCCAAACAAAAGACTCACATTCAGTCAAAGAGGCAGGGACAGACCCATCAGAAGGAAGCTGTGTGAGCCCAGCATGGTGGCACACGCTGTAACCCAGCACTTGGGAGGCTGAGTCAGGAGAATTGATACCAGTTTGAGGCCAGCTAAGGCTATATTGTGAGTTCAAGACCAAGCCTGAACCACACAGGAGACCCTGGCTCCCCACCCCCACCCCACCAGGAGGCTGTGTGGGCACAAGAGGGAGTAACTGCGGGGAGCCTGGCACAGAACAGGGAGGAGCTGACATTCACCCCATCTCCAGCCCTGATGCCGCTGCATGGCTTCGTGTGGATGCCACAGGCTGACAGCAACCTTTCTCAGGATGTGGCTTCCTGCACTATGTGGCCTGAGAGGCCCCCTACCTTAAGTACATGAATAGGTGTTGACCAGGAACTAAGTTCTGACCAGAGCTGTGGTTAGACCTTTGAGTAGTTCTTGGGCCCACTGACCTGCTGCACCATGGCTTCTAAAGTGTAGTCTAAATTGCAGTAGCTGGGCTGGGGAGATGGCTCAGTGGAATAAGCACTTCCCTGGCAAGCGCAAGGGCCTGAGTTCAATCCCTGGTTCCGCCAAAATAAATAAATAAAATGCAGTAGCAGCATTAACACCACTTGAGAATTTAGGCCCCCTAAAGGAGTAGGAGCTGGATGTGGTGGCACATTCCTGTAATCTCAGCACTTGGGAGGCCGAGGCAGGAGGATTGCCATAAGCATGAGGCCAGCCTGGACTACATAGTGAGACCCTGTCTCAAAAACCAAAAACAAATAAAAAGGAATAGGAAATAAGAAACTAAAGAGACAGGGCTTCTCCTTCTAGGGAATAACGTCCTCTCCAGGTAATGCCCGTACACGTTAGAGTTTGAGATCTACAGTTTAAGTTTCTCTTTCAGGGTAGTTACTTTGCTGCTGCAAGGGGTGGGGTGGGGCTAAGGTAATAGGGTTGAGTCGTAAATATGGTACAGGGGACCCTGTTACAGATTGAGGAAGGGGTAGATAAGTGACTTGTTCTCTTTGTGGTACCGGGAATCAAACCCAGGGCCTTCATACTGAGCTACACCTCTAGTCCTTTGGTTGATTGAAACAGGGTTTCACTGAGATGTTAATTTCCCAGGCTGGGCTCAAATTTGTGATCCTCTTGTGCTCAGACGACAAGCATGTGCCTCTACACTTGGCTGGATCTGTGATTCTTGAGGGGAAGAGGTGGGACTCTAGTATTTAAAAAACAAAAACAAAAAACTTCAGAGCATGGGTTAGTTTGAAAAAGCATGTTTGAAGTTACCATCATTCTGTAGTCCAGGCTGGCCTTGAACTCACAATATAGCCAAGCTTCAAAATCAGGATCCTCCTGGCTCAGCCTCCCAAGTGCTGGTATTAAAGGTGTGTGCCACCATGCCTGGCTTTAATCTGTTTTGAAATGTTAAATAACATTAAAGGAAGATGTAGCATGAACTAACATACTGTGCTTGAATCTCACTCCTGTCCCTTCTTTAGCCCCAAACAGCAATCCCTTACTGCCCAGGGAATCCATTCACCCCCAGCCCTGCACAGGTCCTAGGTCTCAGCCGGCCTGAGAGATCAGCATAGCATAGCCCCAAAGAGCACAGGGGACAGCACACAGCTTCATGGAGCCCCTGTTCTGTGCCAGGCTCTGTGCAGGAGGTGCAGGGACAAATTCGCCAGTGGTTTCTACAGTAAAGGAGATGACAAGGGACAATTCAGAGGAGAATCATTTCTTCTGCTTGGTGAGATGCTGAAAGTACAGTGATATAGAAGTTTTGATCAGAGCTTTGTTTTCAGTTTTGTTGGATAGTAGAACACCTGAAGTGAGGTCCAGGAGGGGGACAGGTGGGTGGGGCTTGGATGCTGCGTAGGAAGCACAAACACCAGTTCCTAGCAGTATTGCCACCCCACCTGTTGGCTGCCTCATCCAGGCCTTACTTAGGAGAAGTATAAGGCTAGACACTAACACTTGCTAACATTTACCCAGTGAGTATGGTGCCAGTAATCAAGGTATGTGCCGTACATGTGCTGACTTATTCTTTACACAACAGTATGAAGTAGGTCCTAGTACCACCCACCTTGACCAAGAGAGAAATTCAGGCACTCTGAATACAATCATTTGCCTGAGGTCACATACTGAAGCACGCAGTAGGGAAATCAGAATTTGAACCCAGGATGCCTGGCTCTCCCAGGATCAATGTGCTCTCCCGCCCGCCTCCTGAGTGGGGAAGGAATGCTTATTTTGGTGAGTATATAGGACTCAGAAGAAAGTGTTTTGCTTTTTTGCATGTTTGAGCATTCTCATGGGTGTTGACAATCCACAATAAAGTGCTATTCGAGGGGTGTGCATGCGTGGTCGTGTGCATTCGCGTGTTTTTGTTGAGGATGGATTCATGCATGTTAGGCAAGGTGCCACAGAGCTCGCCGTGTCCAAGCTGCCACCTAGCCCAGGAAAAATTCTTTAAGCCCCACAGGATGGCGGCTCCTAAACCCACATAAAAACTAGTCAACCTTCATTGTGCCAGTCTTCAGGGCTCTGCCAGTTAACAGTCTTCCTCGGTCTAGGGGGCCACGGCCGCTGCCCCGCCCCATCCGGGGGTCGCGGGAAGCCCTAGGCCGGGTTGGGGGCGGGGAGACGAGGCACCCCGGCTTCCCCTCAGAGTGGGGAGGAGCCCGCGCGGAACATCCTTTCCCGGGCTGCAGGCGGGGTCCTTCCCGCCCGCTCGCTTGCGTCGTCTGGAAGCGGAGATTCCTGGTACTGCGTGGGGCGCGGGCGGCGGCAGGTGCGCGACGGGACTACAAGTCCCAGCATGCCCGGCGGTCCTGACCCGGCCCCCCGCCGCCGCTTAAAGACTCCGGCAGCCGCAGCCGTCGGGTCGCCGCGCCTTTCGCTTTGCAGCCGAGGTTGGGCTGCGGGAGGATCGGGCTAGGCGGCCGGTTGTGCTGGCGTCCCTCTAGGGCGTCGCCGAGGGGCGCTCTGCGTGCAGCCTTCCCAGTCCAGGGCTCCCCTGCCGAGGCGCCCGCGTCCCCGGGCTTCCTGCCTCGGGCCCCCGCGGCCCCGATGCCGAGGCATGGATAGAGCGGTGCTGCGCCGCGCGGCGATGGGGGAGAAGAAGGAGGGCAAGGAGGGCGGCGGCGGGGGCGCCGCGGCGGCCACGGACCGGGGCTCGGGGGCCGCAGCCAGTCGGGCGCTGCAGCAGTGCGGACAGCTTCAAAAGCTCATCGACATCTCCATCAGCAGCCTGCGCGGGCTGCGCACCAAGTGCGCTGTGTCCAACGACCTCACCCAGCAGGAGATCCGGACCCTGGAGGTAATTCGGGGCCGCGGCGCCCGAGGGTCCGGGACCCGAACTGGGCCCGAGGAACGCCCGGGTACTCTCCTTCCCGGAGTTGCATCCTGGAGCCGGGTCACCTCCTTGGACGCTTCCTCCACTCGCTGATGCGGCAGCGTGGGGACCCCAAGCCGGCGCTCACCTTGGGCAGGATTTGGGGTAGGGGGTGTGGAGTGGGAACCGGGGTGGTGGAACAAGGAGCCTGTGTGTGGGGTTCCCTCCCCGCCCCTTTCGCCCACGTCTCATTTCCAGGTTCCGTGGGACTCATGGTCCTACTGAGTCACGCGCTGGACTTTTCCCCGCGTGCTTCAGCCCAGCGGCTGTGGGCTAGAGTGACTGGGGAGCACCACCGAAGTGTGAGCATAGACCCGCCACCCTCAGTCTTCTCCTCACGCCTGGCTCTCAGGCTTGTCCCTTTCCTCTGTGTCTTGTCTGCCGCTTTTCAAAAAGTGTTTGCTGAAATAGCATTTTTGCTGCTCAGGCGTTCGGTTCGTTCTTTTAGCAGTGCCACAGCCATTCCTGCCCAACGTGTGATTACCCACTAACTCCCTGTACTCCCCACAAACGTTGGGTTTTGGCTTAGGGAGGATTATGCTGGGCATGGAAGCCTTTGGTGGGAAGATGACACTACTTAAGGGGTTCTCGTGGAGGTGGCCTGGTGTGTAAGGGAGAAATAAGATATGTGTGCTCTCCTCTCTCAAATTATAGCTGGGCAGTGCAGCATTAAAAAGACTTAGCAGAAGGGTTGTTGGGTTCTCAGAAGGGGAAGCTCCCCCATCCTTACACAATAGAGGGACACTAGTGCATTCCCAGCTTGCTTTTGTCAGGGGATTGGGAGGCCTCTGAAATTGCAGGACCAATTTGTAGCTGTCCTCCTTCCATCGTATATTGCCTCCTCAGGGCTCTTGTAGGTCTGGGGATGTTTTGTTTTATTAGATCCTCTGTTTCTCCCTCTCCCCTTGTTATTGCTAATTGCTTCTGCCAGCTGTCATAAGGCCAGTCTGCGATTACCATAATTATGAGAAGACCAGTCCTCCCTCCACACACACACACACACACACACACACACACACACACACCACACGCCTGAATCCTTGTTTGATCCAAAATGCTTGGGGTGACTCCCATGGCTTTCTTTATTTAAAGCTGCAAAGCTAGAGACATTAGAAGAATCTAATCAGTAATATATATATATATATATATATATATATATATATATATATATTTCTACAGTTGCTGTACCAGGACTAAGGTTTTTCTTAAAAAAACAAACCAACAAAGCCTTTCTGCATAGGTACTGCTGTTTTCCAAGTGAAACTGCTTTCCTGAACAGTCCAGCAAAGTTCAGTTTCTAACCCTCTGTGGCCTAGTTCCAGGAGGAGGGACATTGTCCGGCAGTGTGTGTCTGGGTGGACCGTTCTGTTCTTGGGCTGGCTGTTCTCTGGGTTGCTCTCTGTTGGTGTGTCCATGTGCCGTTCGGAAGGCTCTCAGGATGTGTATAGGAGAACCCTTTACTGTTCATTTTCTGCAGATGGCTTGTCCTCCAGGTATCCTGACTTCTGGAGTCGTACATTTTGACAAGGGTGTGGCAGCCTGACTTCCCAGAGCATCCAGCTGTTGGGGGTCTCTGAGGCTGTTGCCTCCTGGCCTCCCCGCGGAGGGTATGTTTCAGCAGTCCTCTTTGGCAGCTGGAAAGTCACTGATGGCCCTAGTGCTGTATGTGTGGGACCAATAGCCAGCCCCTGGGCTGGTCTTTCTACTGGTATGGAGTCAGGCTCACCCTACCCCTTGAAAAGGTAGGACCTGGGTTGCTTACTGTTTGAGTTGGGAATTTAGACCCTTGGACCTAGTTTCCTGGGGCTGCCACCAGCTAGTTTGGTGAGTCACTATCCTGGATGCCCCAAGCTTTTCTCTCATCCACAAAGTGGGGAGGTTGGAGTGTGAGGGCTCTTAAAGCTCTGCATTCTATAGTTTAGTGAAGAGGCTTGTGGGTTGAATTAAACATTTATGATCTGTTTAGTTCAGTTCTTTTTTCTTTCTTTGGGATAGGGGTCTTGCTATGTAGTTCAGACTGGCCTTGAACTCACTGTGTAATGTAGCTCAGATTGGGTTTGAACTCCTGGTGCTCCTCCTATCTCTCAGTCTTCTAAGTGCTTGGTGCAGGCATGTGTTGCCACTCCCCATTTAGAACAGTTCTAAAGTCCCGATTTACTGGACTGATAAAGCAGGAGGCAAATTTATTACTATAAGAATCTTATATTCTCTCCCCAGTACTGTAGATTAAACCCAAGGCCTTTACACTGAGCTGCATAATCCAGTCTTGCCTTTTCTTTCATTTCCCTTTCCTTTCTTTTCTCTCTCTCTTTTTTTTTTTTTTTTTTTTTGTTTTTTGAGACAGGATCTCACTATGTAGTTCAGATTGGCCTTGAACTCACTGTGTAGCCTAGCCTGACCTCAGACTCTTGCCTTGGCCTTTTGAGTGCTGGGATCATGGGAGTGCACCACCATGTCTGGCCCTAGCCCTTTATTTATTTATTTATTTATTTATTTAGAGACAGAATCTTGCTAAGCTGGCCTGGTTGATCTTGAACTTGAGATCCTTTGACCATAGGAACAGTGTGGTGAACAGAAAACACACAGCTTTGAAATTAGTCCTGGTTGTGCATGTGACCTGAGAAAGGTCCCGAGATGTCTATCAAGCTCCTAGTCTGTAAAATGGGGAGGACCGCTTACTTCTTATGACCATATCAGTCAGTTTCTTGGTGTGTGCTATGAGTACTAAGGTTCTGCCTATAAACTATCCCTGGGGAGTGCCCACAGGCATTCACTCCCCAGGGCATATTTCGGAGGAGGAATTTCTGCAGCTGGCTCTGATTTCCTAGATGTGGATGACACAGGCTGGGAAGCATCCCAGCAGGCTGGTTGGGTGTGGCTCACCCCCAGCAGCAAGGAAGAGGTCAGGCAGGCGGCTGTGGCAGGGCCTCTTGCTTTCATTGCTCCTTTGCAGGCTCCTTATGTACACTGGGTAGGGTCCCCAGAGACTGAGCTTGCAACATGGGATTCTTGGCCTTTGAAGAGGGGTCTGGCCATGGGGCCTGGCTTGCGTGACATTAGACATCTTACAGAACCTTAGGAACCTCAGCCCATTCTGGCCCTCATTACATGAACACTTCATGGGAGAAGCAGCATGTGAGCTATCCCATGGAAGGTCTGGACCAGGGACAGGCTGCTGTTGCTCAAGACCCCAGATTGTGATGGTGAGCAGGAGTCTGTCCTCTGCGAGCCATCCAGCTTGGACTGAAAGGGGCAGAAAGAGCCAAGTTCAAATGTTTGCTTCCTGTGTACTCCATGGTGCGCTGGTCCCCTCTTGATCTGGGATTTCCTGGCAATGCCCCAGCCTTCATCAGTACACACACATTTTCCTTCTCTAGAGGGAAGGGGAGAGGGGGACATAGCCAGAAGCCAGGGTTAAATCTGTAGAAGAACTCATGGGGCTACTTCATCCTTGCAGAACCTGGTGCCCTGTTCTCATTAGACCCTCCTAGGGGTCTGAGAATTCCATGAGGCAAGTAGAGAGGCTCCCGTTCCCCAGCTGTGCTTGCCGAAGGACACCTGGCCTGCCTCACGGCGGGGCCCACCCAAGCCGTTTCAGGCTTTCATTCTCTGTGGATCCCATCTGTGCCAGCTGGGAGATGGGCGTGCAAAAAGCAGATGCTCACGTCACCTCCCCAGGATTGGCTTTTGGGGTGCGTTGTAACATGCTCTTTTCTGTTAACCCACCAGCCCTTCTCAAAGAAAGGCTCAATTCCCTCTGGTCTCCTGACCTGTGCTTGTGCAAGTGGACCTAGAGGAGGGTACCCCTAGGGGCTGTGCTCATGAGGCCTTGCTGGAAGGCGACACTGGAGGACTCTAGTAAGTAGCTTTGGCTGCTTCCCAGATCAGTTGCCCTGGAGCCAGGAGGTGCCCAGGGAGCTCTGTGGTTGCTTGGTCCTTGACCCTGCTTCTCACCCGGAATGCAGAGAGGTGAGAGCCTTCTGTGTGAAGACCTGAGCTCTCCTTATGTTGTCCCTCTGCGCTCCAGCGTCAGGCTCAGCACTGCTGGACATGGAGAGGGCTGCCCACATCCTCAGGTCAGGTCCCTGGGACACAAGTAAATGTGTGGGCACTGGGTGACCTTTGTTTACTGGTGATGCTTACTGAGCTGCCAGCCAGCAGCTGTCCGGGTGAGTTTCTGAGGTGGGATGGGAGCCTGGCAGGTAGAGAGCGGTGCCTCCAGTGCTGTGGCTCTCTGAGGCTCAGGAGTAGGATTCCTTGCATTTTGAATCCTGTTGAACTTTTGGGCAGCCCAGCCTCCTGGTTCGGTGGGAAATCCTCCTGAGGTCTTGGTGACCTCTCCCAAGTCACATGTCCCCTGCAGAGCTGAGATCAAAACCTGGTTTCCTTTTTTCTTTTTTTTGGTTTCCTTTTCTGATCTGGCTACCCAAGTGGTGTGTGTCAGTGATGGTGAATCTATGGATGCATGCCTCAGGTGGCTGTTATTATTGAGAACTCTGTAAGGTTCGCCATCACTGGTGTATGGTGTTCTCCACCTCAGTTTAAGCCCTCTGCCTGAGCAAACTCAGTTGTTCCTGAAGGGGCACGGAGCCTCAGTGTTGTCCCTTTTGGTGTCCGCTTTCACCTCGGATGGAATTCTCAAGTGTCCCCCTTCCTTCCATGATACCAAGGTCGAACCCAAGACCCTCCCTCAGGTCCTGGAAGGCAGCATTTTGCAGCAGACCTCTAGTGGCCCTGCCCACCACTGTGGTTTGGAGAGGGGACATGCAAAAGGGTTGGCCTTCAGTGACAGTGTCTGCAGTACTGTGGGGAGGTAGCAAAGCCCATGGCCAAGTCTCTAGCTAAGCTGTGCTTTTTTAGAAGGGACATCCTTTCAGGGCAGGCTGGTTGAAGTCTCTTTGCAGTCAGATCACAGGAAAAGCTACAAGGTGTGCTTGGGGTTGAGGGAATGACCTTGGCCAACACAGGGCCTGTGTGGGGTGAGAAACATTCTCGGTCCCCTGTTCTGAGTGGAGGGCTCTGCCAGGCTCTTGGCATGTGCTACCCTATCGGATGTGTACAGTGACCCCATGAGGTTTCGCCTCCTGGGTTGAAGAAAAATCGTGGCTCTGAGGGATGAAGAGCCCAAGTTAGCAGGTAGTTGGTTGTGGCTTGACTGGTCTTGAGAACTCTGCAGTGGCTGTAGAAACCACGCTGCTGGGTTGGTAGGGATTCTGGTTGAAGTCATGCTGTGGATGCTAAGGAACTGGCTGGTCACCAAAAGGGCTGGTCCAGGAGGCCCTAGTGGCCTTGCTCCACCACACCGGCAGCTTGTGAGTTTGGGCGTGGGGCTGCTTCCCTCATGTCCACCCAGCACATCCTCATAGACAGGGCTGGTGGCAGGCGGTGATGCAGTTGGCCCCGAGCTCAGCTCATTCTGAGAAATGAGAAGCTGCCTACAGATCAACTTACTCATAATTTTTTTAATGGCTGCCTCTCTTATTCTTTCTGAACAGTTCTTTTGATAAGAAGTACACTTTTAACTTTGGATTTTTAATTCAAATATTAAAAATACATAATAATATATATTTTTTTCTAAAAAGAAAATGTAAGGGGGAGGACAACAAAAATCACCCATAATGCCACCTCTTAAAGTTGATTCCTGTGAACATTTGCTGAATAGTCTTAGAATCTTTCTTACCTCTGTGTTTATGCACAGATTTGCATGCATGTATTTGGGGAACATACTCAGGATGTTACCTTATAAATATCTTCTGTTAGTGTTTTTTTTTGGCCGTCTCATCCCGCCCTGAGGGTGGGGCTGGCATGGGGATTGAACCACGGTGCCCTATGCCTGCCTAAGCTTGCCTAAGCAGGAGCTTTAGACCACTGAGCTATCTCGCTGGCCCTTCTGTCTGTGTTAGCACATGTGCGTTGTATTATGTGATCAGACCATAATTCTTCTATTCATAGTGGTTTTTTTCCTGATATACTGTAATGAGCATTATTCTGATAGTAAAATTTGCTGGTATATAAACACATTTAATATGCATCTGTTTAGAACCTTTAGAGCATAATGTAAATTGGTGTAGTGCCTGTCCCCATCCTGTCCCTGCTCCCCATCTCGGCAGGAATGCCAGGATCTGCATTTATCTTTGCTGTAGTATCCTTAGCTGTCTTGAAGGCCCGGGGTTTGAATAAGAGATGGGACATGACCTAGTGGCTGAGGGTCTGGGATTTGTGTTAGGAGTTAGAGTTTCTAGCTTTGCAATTGCTTGTGTCTGAAGTTTGGAGTTATGTATCAGGAATTGTGGGCTCTAGTTTTGTGGTTGCCTGTAGGAAAGGAAAGGGGTGTCCCCTTGAGTTGAGTGGGAGGCTGGATTTGGGGGTCTCTGTCTCCTTCTGTACAGTGCAATCATACAGTGAAGTTTTGATCACTTGAGCCTCATGAATTTATCTGTAGCCTCTGTTTGTTAACTACAAATATTGTCCAGAGAACTCTTTGGGGTGCCTGGATTTGGAGTTGACTTAGTAGAGCTGAGGGCTCCTAAGGGCTGTGGAGGACCTGGGTTTGCCTTTCCATCTGGCTTCCCCTACAGGTGAGGAGACAGAAGACAGATGCAACCAGAAACCTTAGAGAAAACTAAAAAGTGGCCCATACAGGAGCCCTGAACCAGGAGCCAGATCCTCCAGAGACAGGGACGCAGCGGCCTGCCAGGTCCCCTCTCCGTTTGCTTTCCCAGCTCCGTCTAGTATCTGAGGGACCCTGAGGGCTGGACAGTTCTTGGAGTGCCTCCTGGAATATCCTGTGGGTTGGCCTGGCTCAGACTGAATGAACTACCTTTGGCCCTCACTACATTTTTGGCAGTGGTACTGAGATGGAATCAGGCCTTTACCATGAACTACATCCCAAGGCCCCTTTTTTGTTTATTTGTTTTTGAGACAGGATCTTGCTGTGTAGTTCAGGCTGGCTTTGAATTCGCTATGTAGTCCAGGCTGGCCTCAAACACAGCAGTCGTCCTGCGTCAGCTTCCCAGGTGCTGGGATGATAGGCATGCATCATCATGCGTGACATTATAAAAAATTTTTTTTTAACCATTAGATTTTATTGGTACATTATGGATATATATGTTAATGATCACATTCATCATAGAGAATTTGTACCTGTACATCACATACCCCCCATCCTCTACCTCTCTTTATAAAACTTTTTTTAGATAAGGACTTACTAAGTTGCCTAGACTGGGTTCAAATTCGTGGTCTTCCTGCTTCAACCTCCCAGAGCGCTGGGATTACAGGCACATGCCACCATGCCTGGCCCTGACTGTGTACTTTTAGGAACTTCTTCCACTGAGATTCCCTGGAGACCTTCACTCCTGTAAGTGCTGGCATTTGTCTTGGAAGTTCATGCAGAGTTTGCATTCTGTGCGCCCATCCATTGTTGTTGGTTTTGCTGTCAAGTGAATGTTATGAATTCTCGTTGCTTCCAGTCGGTCAGTCTTTCTGAATCTCTTGGTGTCCATCTTAGTTTTTGCCCCATTTCCAGGTGTGTGGAGATGCAGAAGATGCTCTGGGAAAAGATATTGAGATTAATAATGGTTTGTCATTTATTCCCAGCTGCACCTGTTTCTGACCTGTATTGAAAAAGTCTAGTCAAACTGCCATGACCACCGTGTATCAAACCTGTATTTCTACACATCTGTATTTTTCCTGTGGTCCTGCACTTGGGCTGCAGTGTGTTTTTACTGGGTGGGTTGTGTTTGCACATAACTCAGCTGGTGTCATCCTGTTTACTGGTTGGTTTTCTTCTATTTTTCAAACCTTTTTCAAATCTTTTTTTCATGTCTTTCTACACTCAGAATAATGGGAAGAATAAATTGACTTATTTAAAGTTTAAAGAAAGAGGAAAATAAAATCTGCACTATGTGGACAAGGCCAGCTCTGATTAGGAAACTGGACTCATCTTGGCAACAGATTGATCATGAGTGTTTTGCTCTCTGCAGATCTGGAGAGAACTGCTTATAAGGTGGCTGGCCTTCCCTCTACGTGCCACCTAGAAGTTTTGAATACTGTGCCAGTGTAGCCAGTTAATTTGAGGTTAGTTTTTTTTTTTTTTTTTCGGAACCAGGTATTGAACTCAGACCCTTGCTCTTGCCAGGGAAACGCTTATTCTACTGAGCCATCTCCCAGGCCCCTGGGGTTAGTTTTAACATGGATGAGAAGGACCAGTGGCACTCAGGGTGACACAGGTTTTTGCTGATAAGGAAAAACTAAGTTACAGGCAGTTTTTAAAGAGTGACCCAGTATTCTCACTTAATGGGTACCTAGTGCCTGCCACAGTAGGCCTGAAAGAACGTCAAGGGACTGTCCCCACACTGACATTGTGCAAGATGCTGCCCATGAAGGAGGCTTCAGCGAGTTGACAGTGTGTGGCATCTGCCAGCTACCTCCTGGAGCATCCTGAGGATGAGGATTTGTGTTTCCAAGGTCCTGAGAAGTCCAGGAGCCAGGGGTCCTAATGCCATGCATCCTTGGGAGCCTTTTCTCCTACTGAACATAATTGGAGAAACACTGCCTTACTCATGAGTCAGGGGAGAGACCCATTTCAGCCACTGCTGAATTGATTATGGTTACAGGGCTTGGACCCACAGCTGTTGTTAGCACTGAGTGAGCACCCTGCTCCCTTTTTTATTTTCAGGCCAGGGCCTCATGAAGTTGCTCAGGCTAGGTTTAAACTCGATCCTCCTGCCTTAGCCTCCCAGAGTACTGGCATTCCAGGGTTGTTCGTGTTTTCAGTTTTAACGAAGCAGAGGTCCTTTTGAGTTTGTAGGCCCATTGGGACCGGTAGAGGAGAGGCTGGTGTTTCTGCAGACTTAGCTGGAAGTTCCCTTTTTCTGAGGGAGGTACCTTACAAAGTGCAGCAGACACTTTCAGGTACTGCGCTAGCATGGAAGGACGAGGTTCAGTCAGTCCTTCCCACAAGAGGAGGAAAATGTGCCCAGAGAGGTCTGCCCGCCTGGAGCCAGGGCACACGTTGCCTCCCGGCCTGGGTGCGTTTAGTTGGTGCTGGAGCAGGCTGTGCTGGGGTCTGTCCGGAACTTCACAACTCTGTGGTGGGCAGAAAACAAGGCCAGAGCCTTGCAGCCAGCAGTGGGTGTGCTGGAGCCTGGGCCGGAGGGGAGGGTAAGGCTGGGCTGCAGACAAGGAATGCTTTTTAAAACAAAATAGGAAATGCTGCCTCTGAAGGGAGAGGAAGGGAAGCAGCTTCCTGTTGCTGGTGGTGGCTTTTTGGGAGGCGGAGCTTTTTCTGTCCCCTGGCTGGCTAGCCGGCCGGCCGGCAGAGGCCTGGGCTGCTGCCCTGCTCCGGACCAGGGCTCTGCTCCCAGGGTGCTAGAGTTGGGGCTCCCACACCCCTGCCTGAGGTTTCCGAATTACACAGTTACTTCTGCCCCTTTTCATCTTCTCCAGATCACTGAGTCAAATGGATGTGTGGTTTCCAAAACGCCCATCTGTACTTGTTAGCAATCAGACGGACGTGTCAGGAAGGCTGACATTTACTGTGAGCTGCGCCCGGCAGGCCTTCTTGTTAGGAGCTTTATAGTGCGTGTGCCCCTTGCAGCAGTCCTGGGAGGAAGGAATTCTCCTGATCCCCATTCTACAGATGGAGAACTGAGGTGCAGAGGGGTGTAGTCCCACGGCTAAGGGCAGACTGAGCAGCCACTTGGACCTGGACAGACATAATGTGTACCTGTCTAAAGCACCCAAGACGAATAAGCAAATGCTTTTGTCTTCCAACTGGAAAATCTATTAGGAGAGGATAAACTTTTCTTTGGCAGCACTGAGGGTGAGCCCAGGAGTGCTGTACCACTGAGCCATGGTCCTGGTCCTTTTGAACATTTTTTATTTTGAGACAAGGTCTTGTTAGGTCGCCCACATGGGACCTGAACTTGCCAGTCCTCTCCAAGCCCTGCCTAGATAGCTCACTGAGACCCTGTCTCAAAATTTTCAAAATAAATTTAAAAAGGGCTAGGATTGTAGCTCAGGCAAAGGCCCTGGATTCAATCCCTAGTGCTGGGGGTGCAGTGGGGAGAGGCCTAACTAGGGTGGAACATTGGGTTCTAGAGAGCAATCCGGAGCCAAGGCTGGGTGCTGGACTTTTTTTTGGTGGGGGGGGAAGTGTCTACAGGGTGTTCAGGGTGTCACTACTAGATCAGACTTGTAGTGATCTGCCTGTTCACAGCCTCCCAAGAGCTGGGATTACAGGCATTTGCCACCATGCCCAGTCTCAAACACAAAGGAACTTTTTCTTTTGGTGGAACCAGGGGTTGAACTCAGGCCCTTGAGCTTGCCAGGCAAGCGCTTATTCTATTGAGCTGTCTCCCCAGCCCTGGAGATTCTTTAGATGATGCGCTCAGGTAAGAGTTTACATTTATTTTCTTGTTTCTGAGCTGGGGTCCTTAGTAAGTTGCTCGGGCCGTGATCCTCCAGCTGCCTCCTGCCAGAGCTGTGATGACAGCCACATGGCACCACCCTGCTTGGGTTTGTTTTGCACCTTGCATTTTCTCTTGGACTTTGTTAACGGACAGGTCATCTCGCACATCGCTGTGTGGAAGTCACTCTCAAGAAGAGTGGCCCTGGATAGTTGGTCTCCAAGAAGCAGAGACCCAAGGAGGTCCAGGCAGAGGTAGACCTGTTGGAGTAGACAGGAGGAGTCTCTCCTTTTCCTTTGAAAAGGTGGCTTTGGGCCCCACCCCGAAGCTGCTCCACCTGGTCTCCCGCTGCATCTGCGCACTGTCCCATCCCCCTTCCATGTGGCTCTCTGGCTTCTCTGCTTTTTCTCATTGCTTTGTCCACAGCAGAACCCAGCATCCAGCCAACATCTGGAGAGAGCTGTGTGGGCCCCAGGGAGTGCTGTCTCTGCGTGGTAGGCAGGTGCTTCGGCATCATCATTTCGGCAGGGGTCCGCGATGTGACCCAGCACCCTGCAAGGGCCTTCCTTCCCCTCTGCGGTGCTGGTGCGTAGTTCTACTCGGTCCTTGCTGCAGCCAAGTTTTGCTGTCGCTTGCTTGACCCTCTCAGGAGTGCTTTTCTCTGGGCCGTTTTTTATTTATTTCAGGGGCTCTGCTGCCTTTACTGGCTGTTCAAGTCTCCATGTGTGAGCCCCTGACCCAGTCATGATGTACTTAGGGGAAGGACCACATCGCAGCTGCAGTGGAGGTGGCAGAGTGTGTGGGGTGACGCAGGGAGGGGGACCCCACAATTTTCCATCTGACTCTTGCCTTGTTAGTTCTGGGACCTTGGACATGTTCCTTAGTTCTCTGATCCTCACGTTTCTTGTTAGTGAAGAGGGAATGAAGCTAGAAGGTTTATCTTGGATTCCTGTGTGTGTGTGTGTGTGTGTGTGTGTGTGTCTTTTTTGAGACAGGGTCTGCTATGCAGTTCAGGTTGGCCTTGAGCTCACTTTGTAGCCCAGGCTGGTCTCGAACTCACAGTGATCTTCCTGCCTCAGCCTCCTGACTGCTGGGATTACAGGTGTGTACTACCACGCCTGTCTATAGTGGATTTTTTCAAGGAGCTACCAAGATAGGAAAAGTGTGTAGGATACTGCCTGATACTTAGAAGGAGTTCAATATTTTTTTAAAAACTCCTCTCATTTGGCATTATTCTAAAAAAGTATTTCTGTTGCTTTGGGTGTTTGGATTATTTCCCCATTTCTGTTTTTGTAAACAGTGTGACTGGAATCATCTTTATACAGGTACCCTTTGTTTTTGTTCCTATTCTGAGTTCATTTTCTTGGAGTAATTTCTAGGAGTGGAATTACTGGGTCAAGGAACATGGAGTGTGTGTGTGTGTGTGTGTGTGTGTGTGTGTAGGTGTGTAGGTGTGTGTGTGTGTATAAGACAAAGCCAGAGAGAATTGCTAAACTATTTGCTGTTTTTGTTTTTTTTTTTTTTTTCCTCCCAGAAAGGGTCTCACTATATAGTTCAGGCTGGCCCTGAATTCATGAGTAGCTCGGTTGGCCTTGAGCTCCCAACAGTACTCCTGTCCCATGCTAGGATTACAGGCATTCACCACCCTGCGCGGTTTACATAGGCCTTATGATCCTGTTTGGTCCTTATGTCTTTCTTTTTCCTTTCCCACTCCCTCCCCTATTTTTAATTTTTTTTGGCCTTGATAATTATTCTGCATCCTGCTTTACTGTTTGTTTCTCTCTTCTGTCTTTCATTCATTCAGCAACTATTCTTTTAGCCTCTGCTTTGTGCCAGGCATGGTCTTAGGCAGCAGGGAAAGAGCAGCAGGTGGGCTGGGGAGATAGCTCAGTAGGATAAGCACTTGCACTTGCCTGACAAGCGCAAGGTCCTTCCCCCCCCCCCCCCCTGGGGGAAAAAAAAAAAAAAAAAAGCAGGGAAAGAGCTGTCTGTCCCCTTAGTGGAAGAAGAAAGATGAGCCAGTAGGCAGAGAAAAGTGTGGGACAGAACAGCTGGCCTCAGGGTAGAGAGTGGCAGGGTGAAGAGGAGGTCACCCTTTCAGCTGGGGTGATGGGGACAGGCCTCCTTCTCGGAGAGTCTGGAGCCAGAAGTAATCCCCAAGTCCTCGAGGAGTAGAAAGGTGCCTGGGACACAGCGAGAGCAGGAAGGTATGTCCCCCCACCTCGACGTGGCAGGTGCTGTTGTTGGGCAGAGGTGCTCTAGAAACTCAGCCTCGCGGGGGAGTCTGTGGATGAGCAAACTCAGAAGGTGCCGTGAGCTGTGAACTCACAGCTGACTCATCTCTGTGCCGAGGTGTGCAGTGGCTTGGGAACTGCTCTCTAGGCTGCCGGCCTCACTGTGGTAACGTGGTGACTGAAACTCAGTTCTCTGGTGCAAGCTTTGGCAGTCCCAGCCCAGTTTGGGGCACCCAGGACCTGGGCCAGGGCAGGGGGCTGGGAACTGAGGTTGCCAGCTCAGATGTGGGATTGCTGAGCTTAGGTGTGTCTGGCACCCAGTTATGGGAAACAAGCTTGAGGAGTAGGTGTGGGAAACCCCCTTGCTTCTTCGTGGGCTGCTCTGTGCTGCCCAGCTCTTGCCTGACTGAGGATAGTCTGCTGTGGCTTTTGGTGGGAATACAGGCTTGGGGACATTATACTTTCTTGGCTTTCCTCTTTAGAGTGAGCAGAGGGAGCCTGAGGTCCAAGTGGATATTTATGGATGCTTCTGGAATGGCCTAGAATGTATTCACTTGAAGTGTGGGTCTTGTGGCAGTTCTAGGAGGTGGGCCTCATGGAAGATGCTGGCTGCCATTTTGGAGGATGTAGACTAACTCATAAGTTACAGGGCTCGTGAATACTATTGAATTGGGGGTCACTTTGGCCAGAGTTAACCAGTTTCTTGGATTCTTTGTGTATGAGCTTTTTCTAGGGAAGAGAAGGCCAGGTCCTGGGAATAGAGTAACTGAGGGTTCCCACTCTTGCCTTCTACACTTATGGGTAACCTGAGACAGACCTGACCAGTTTCAATACAGCAAGCTTGTTACAGGAGTTTTCTCAGTAAACTCTTCAGTCATGATGGCTTTATGAGTCTACTTTATGGATGAAGAAATAAGGCCCAGGAGGGACCAGGTGTTAGAATCTCAAATTACCTGAATTCACATTTGTGTTTTACTGACACCCCTCAGAAATCCACTTGACTTTGGGCCTTGGGACAGAAAGAGATCAGAAAGTTTTTTTTTTTTTTTTGCTTATCATTTTGGACAAAGTAATGCTGGGTAGAAAAGAGTTTGAAAGGATTTCCTTGATCTTACTGTTTGAAGAAACGTACCACAGAGCTGCCAGATGGACAAAATAGCAGAATATTGAAACCTGAATTAGCAGCAAAGGTAGGTAGAGCTTGAGGTGGGTGGTTCCTGGTTGAGGAGGAAGCTGGGGAGAGGCATCCTTGAGCGGGGCAGGCCTTTCACAGGCTTTTATCTGATTCCACAGAACATTTTCATCTCAAAGAATTTTGCTTCTGCTTTGCAGCATTCTGGTCTGAAAGACAGCACAGTCTCTGGTACTTACATGGTGGTGACCCTTTGGCTGTTGGGGGCTAATTTTAGCTGAAAAAAAGATGGTAGGCCCCTGGGGAGATTCTCTTTGGTGGCCTTGACTCACTCTGGCCAAGGGGATGGAACAGAGCAAGGAAGACTTCATCAGCAAATGGAAACTTAGCTTTTTTTTTTTAGGGGGCAGGAAACTTTTTCTGTGTGGTTGGCTTGGTGGTTGGTGAGGAGAGGTGAGCGTTTGAGGCAAAGCACCAGGCTACTCTCACAAGTACATCTTCGACAAGTGTGAGTTTTAGAAGTACGTAGAAAAGAAAAGAAAAGAAAAGAAAAAAGATACTAACAGTGCGATACCTGTGTGCAGACAGCCACGTGGGCTGCAGTTTGCCGTGTGACTGATGGAAACATGGCCACTTGTACCCTGTGCTCCCTCCCACCTTTGAACCCCCTCACCTACCGGAGGTTTTGACTGTTCTTAGAAAAAGACTTGCGTGGCCTCAAGTGACCAGACCTTGTCTCGGGCATCTTTTAGCTTAAACTAAACTTCCTGTCTTGTCTAGTTAGGTTCACAGAGTTTCCTGGCCTGGCAGGATTTGTTTCTGTAGCACCTTGTTCGCCAAAACTTTCCCAGTCCCGCTGATGACAACAAACTGGTCCCTGTCAGTTACCAAATCAGTTTATGCTTGGGTTCTGAAAGTCAGACCTGCCGCTCCTCTGGGGTCTGCTGCCTGACTTCACTGTTCCTGCCTCCTCTTCCTCTTTTCCTTGATGACAGGATGAGTCCTTTTCACTTTCTGGAAAGCTCTGCTGGTCTATGAGCCATTTCTTGTCTTTGGTTGGAAGCCAGTGGGGTGAAGCGTGGTGAAGCGCACGGGCTATGGCGCTTCACAGCCCCAGAGCAGAACCCACTCTCTTCCCAGCTACCTGCGTGCCTTTGGGCAAGTTTCTTCACCTGTCTGGGCAATAGTTTCCTCATTGATAAAATGGGAGTTATAATAGGGTTGTTGTTCATAGTAATCAAGAGGAGTTGTATGAAGCACAATGCCTGGCGCAGAATCTGAGTGTGCTTATATTGTAATCCTGCGATTTGTTTTCTCAGTAAGTATTTAATTAGCACCCACACTCGATGTGGCATTGTTCTGAGTCTGGCGGAATAACAGTTAGCATAATGGCCAAAAACGTAGGCTTTGGGAACTTATGAGGAGACATTGACAATAAATGAATAAATAAAATACGTTGCGTGTTAAAGGGAAGAGCTGGAGGGGTCTGAGCAGTAGCCCCAGGGAACTTAGCCTGGCTTGTGGGCGACCCGTGAGGGAGGGCCAGCTCTCAGGTGCCCACCTGTACCACTTACGAGACCCCCAGCCTAGGGGAGCAGGAGGAAAGACAAGCTCTCTGGGCCTCATGAGGACTTTGCAGTAGGCCCTGCCTCTGTCTTGTGGAAACCAACATGGATTTTAGAACTTGACCTTCATTTCTTATTTTTTAAAAAATGGAGCTGAGTGTGGTGGTGTATGCCTCTAATTCCAGCACTCACTTGGGAGGCTGAGGCAGGAGGATCAGCATGAGTTCAAGGCCAGCTTGAACGACAGAGTGAGACCCTGTTTCAAAACCAAAAGCAAACCAAAAATGAGAAGAACTAGAGTTTGGGGCCAGGACTTTTAGCTCCTATGAAAAGCCTGACTCCTGAGTCACACCAAGTACACTTTCTAATCATGTGGGCAAGTGGCAGAACCCTGGCCCGGGGCAGGTTGGGATTCTGCCACCCACTGAGTGTGGGTGAGCCACATGTCCTCATTCTGTGAGCTTTTACTGAGCGCCCAGTGTGGTAGATCATGCCTGCACCCTCCTGGTGTGCTCGTCTGTAAAAGGAGAGCATTGCATTCCTTTTGATCCTGCCCCCTTCTCCAAGGGAGTTTATCCTGGGACAGTAACTCACAATTTATAAGGATATATTTGTGTTACTGGTAATACAGAAAAAAGAAAGTAAGGAGCACACTTGTAATCCTAGTGATTCAAGAGGCTGAGGCAGGAGAATGGTGAGATCAAGCCCAGCCTGGGCTGCTTTGCAAGACCCTGTCTCAAAGTAAAAGATGAAAGAGCTGGGGTGAAGCTCAGTGGTAGCGTGCTTGCTTAATAGGTGGGAGGTCCTGGGCTTCGTCTTCAGTAGGGTGAAAAAGCAAGGTAGCTGTCCAGCAGCAGGGGATGGTTAAACCTGCTCAGCCCCGCTGGATGGGTTATTATGCACACAGATGCTAATTATGAAGGCTAGGTAAGAACATGACCATGTTTATGATATTATATTAAGTGAAAGTAAACATACAGAAAGCAAAGTTGCCTGCATGCAGTATTTGCAGTTATGTAAATCAGTAAAAATATGTACTTGGAAAGAAAAAAACTGGAAGTAAAATGAGCTAAGTGGGGTCTGTTTTCCTTCTTAAAGAATTTGTTTATTGTCATTATAATTTCACTTATTTATTACAGTAATTAATGAGTATTGAGTGCCTACCAGGCTTTGGGCACTCAGCTGGTGCTCAGACACGGTGATGGGTCTGGGACCATGACTGGGACTGTGACGTGGCAGCGGCTGGAGCTGCGCTCTGCGATGGCTGAGCCTTTATCTCCTCCGTGCTGGTGGATGGGGGATGAGGCTGCTGCGTAGACACTGCCTGTCTGGTGTATGACAGAGGTTAGGCCTGCAGATTGTCCCCTGGGCGCTCAGGGCTGGCTTGAGCCAGTACCAGTTTCTCTAGTGGGCAGGGACGTTTCCAGAACCACCTCCACTCCTGAGGGCAGCAGGCTCTTTCTAGGAAGCTGTCCTGTGGCAGCAGAGCTGGCCTGGCACGGAGAAGGCTCGAGTCTCTCTCTTCCTGCTTGAGCAGCGCTGGGTGCCAGTCTGGTTTCCTGGGGGTGCCCTGCCCTTTGGGCCAGGCCCTCTGTGGGAGATGCTGAGGAAGGAGGCTCGTCTCCCGTGCTGAGGGTCAGCATGGCTGGGACCTGGCCCCAGGAGCCACGGTTTGCTGGCCACTTAGAGCTCTCGCCCATGCCTACGTGGATGAATGTGGTGTTAGGGAGGACATTTGTAACTGTGGCACTTAGTGACTGCTCTCTGCATTTGGGGTTCCAGGTTGGCATAGTGTTTCTGGCTGCCCTGGCAACATGTACAGTGCAATTCTCACCTCTGCTGGGCAAGACGCAACTGAGGCTCAGAGACATCAGTTAGCCTCCTGGGGGATGACAGAGGTGACAGGCCAGGCTCACATCAGGGTTGCTGGTCAGTGTCACAGCATGTCAACTCTGGAGCTTTGCCTATGTAGGGAAATGCAGGATTTTTCCCTTTATCCCGCTCTTGTCCCCGTCCCTATCCCTCTCAGGATGTCCTTGCAGCCACACCAGTGCCTTGAGGGACAACCTCCTGTCCACAAAGGGTGACTAAAGCCCTTTTGTAGAAAGGAAGGATTTCCTTTCTCTTAAGGACAAAGACTGTGTCATGACCTTTTTATCCAGAAATTTCAAGTCCTGATATAGTGCTTGGCATATGATGAGTGCTGAGGAATTGATAGGGTTCTGGGACATGTATGGCAATCCTGGTGACATTCCTAGAAAAGTAGCATGAATCAAAAGAAAAGGCCAGTCATTACAGGGCTAGGGATATGGCCCCTGGGACCCGGCAGCCTGGCTGTGAGAGGGTCTCAACAATTCCTTACCCAGTGGAATTATTTTATTTGCTGCATGCTAGTTTCCCTGTCTATAAAATAGGACACTCACGATACCTGTGGGCTAGACTTAAAGAGTAAATGTGCGAAATAGGGAGAACAGAGCTTGTGTCCAGTTAGCCCTTGACCAACGTGAGTTGTCTGTGTTGTTCATTGTTCCTGTTGTCATCACTCATGAGGGTAAATGGAGTGGGACTTTGAGAACCTTAGCTCAGAATTCAGACCTACAGCCACTGCCAGCCCTGCCCTTTCTCCACCCCAGCACAGGTAGACCCCAGGCCTGAGCCCAGCTCTTTCATTTTGTGGCTCAGAGCAGGTCCCCTCACCTGGTGGCCCATGTCCTAATTAGAGAAAGGAGAATGACCTTTGTGGGATTGTGAGATGGCCTGGGGCCCTAGTAGATGACCTCTTTTATTGTGGAGGGAAAGGGCCACCCTGGCCTGTGAAAGTCCCTGAGCTCAAATCAGCAGGAGAGAACCAGCCAGCCCTTCCCCACTTCCCTTCTCTTTGCTTTTCCTTTTGCTCTGAGGCAGGTAAGGAAAGTGTCTCCAATACAGATGACAGGGACCGGCTCCTCCGACCCACCCTGGCTCCCTGCCTGCTCTCCCTGTGCAGATAGCCCATCCCCCCTCTCCCCTTCAGGCACATGGGACATGAAGGGCAGGCACTGGGGCAGTGACTGAAGCTTCCTTGAAGCCTCAGAGGGTGAGGTAGATCCAGATTGGAAGAGAGCACAGGCTTTGGTGGGAGGACAGGAAATTGCAAGCAGGAATCCAGGCATAGTGCAAATGAGGTTGTCCCCAAAGCCTCTGTGGGGGCAGGTGCTGTGAGACCACTTAAGTTTAGGGTTGAGGGACAGGAGTGCGGATAGATAGAAAGACAGCTGTACTACACAGGCATGAAGGGTGCCCTGAGCCTTGGGCCATTGGACCAGGTGACATTCTCCATGGTATGTTACATGCCCATGTGTGGGTATATTGAAAGTACACGGCATTCTCAGTGAAGTTCAGGGAGTAATTGAATGATAAAGGGGTCTTTTAAAATACGTCAGCTCATGTCCAGCATGCACTGAGAGCCAGTGACATCCTTTCCATTTAGGGTTAAGATTAGCTTCTGTCTTCCTGTTGCTCATTCTGCCCCAGTCCTGCTGGCCTTCCTTCCTGCTGCCACCTGGGGGCCTTTGTCCCTGGTGGAATGCTCTTCCTGGGTGCCCAGGGGCACACTCCTGTGTCCCTTCCTGAGGACTGGCCTGAAAGGTCACCTGGGTGAGGGCCTCTGCTGTTGGTCCAGCCAGCCCTCCTTGCCTGCCCCACCCCCTGTCCAGCTGACCTGCCACCAATGTCCTTTCCCATGCTCTTCCCACGTCCTCTGCTCAGTGCCCACTGCCTGCCTGCCTGCTTGCGAGATCCCTTGGAAGGACAGGGTTTGTCTCGTTCCCTGGCTAGCCTCAGCGCTGAATCATGGCACACACTTCCCTAGTATTCAAATGAGTGAAAAAAAACCCAGAGCAGTTCGGAAGGAAACTGCCAACGCCTGTCAGGGCCTAGTGGGATCCATTGAGTAATTTTCCAATTTTGGAGAACTGGAGTCCTAGTTGCACCAGTCAAGCCTCCCGCACTCCGGGTGGTACCTGTCTCTTCTCTTTGCGGGTGTGTGTGTGTGTGTGTGTGTGTGCGCGCGCGTGCGTGTGTGCGTGCGTGCTCACATGCGTGTTTGCTTTTGTGTTGGCCTGGATAATGCTGGGTGTGTCCTCGGCTTCTGGGATCAAAATTGTACCAACACTGTCCATGTATAAAATACAACTACCTTGGACTGGATTTATCATGTCTTTAGTCATTGTTATCGTTGACATTGATAGGTTCTGGCCCTCCTATGCGTGGCTGAATAATTATGGTGGTCATTTAATCTGGCTGAAGCCATTAAAACAACAGTGTATCTTCCCAGAGACCGTTTCCCCGTTTCTTCAACTGAGCCCGGGGTGCAATTTCCTTTCCTTTTACCTTTCCGCAGCCTCAGGGAAGACCTCAATCAGCTCCTCAGATATTTCTGAACCTCCCCCTCAAACTCCACCCCTAGCCGAAGTCCATAAAAGCCTCAGCCTTCTGTGTCTCAGGGCAGAGAGGCTACCTGACCCCTCTGCCCTTAATCTTCTCTGTGTCTTTGGAGTTAATAAAGACTTCTTTTATCTTTTTTTGTCTTTTTACTGCGCTGCCAAAAAACCTATCAGACATTATCGACTTTTTGGGGCTCAGGTATGTCAAATATTAGGTCAAATTCCTAGTCAAAGTCCTATAAATTGAGATACTTTTGTTTAAAATCTAACCCCCTGTTCTATTTTTGGGTCTTGGGTGCAGTTCTCGTGAATTTTCTGTTTCTCTTCCTACGCTCTCTTGGACCCCTGAGTTGGGTGGCCATAGCTCTAGGTCTGTTGTGAACTGGTTTGGTTACCTCGCTTCCTTAAACCTTAGTGTTTTAGTTTTGGAAACAAACCGAGGGAATTGGATTGATTTCCTGTGATGCCTTTTAACTCCATAACTTGGTCTCTCATGGGCCAAACTAACAGTGACTTAAGTGTGTGTACCAGATGTTGGCAGCAGGGTGCACTGGGTGCTGTTGGAAGTGGTCACCGTGGCCCTCACGGAGGTCAGCTCAGTCTCCCCTGTTCTGTCTCCTTCATTTGCTGGCCATCCCCAGCACAGCACCAGGACTATCAGTGTTTGATCGCGGTCTCCATCCTGTGGAGACTGGGCTGTTCCTTCTCCGGCCTCACTAGAACTGCAGGTTTTATTGCTGGGCTCCAGAGGTGGTTCAGTAAGAGTCACGGTGAGGCCATAAGGGTGTAGGCATTGAGTGGGTTCCTTGTATTGAACCTCCTCTTTCTCGCCCATCAAATAGGGTCAGCAATTTCTCTCAGCATGGTTTTGAGGGTAAATGGTGACAGTACCTGCAGACTGCTAGATGAGAATTGTAAATTATAATTGATGATGGTGATAACAAAGGAGAGAGATAGTGATGTCAGAGGTAAAGAATCTCTGTGCCAAAGCTACAGTTAGAAAGGTGCTATTGGAATTTAAAAGACCCAGAATTGATTTAGTATCATTTGGCTCCAGAGCGAGTGACACACTAGATGGGATTCCAGGGAGGCCTGGGGGAATTGATCCTCAGGGTGTGATCAGTGGTGGCCTGGTGGCCAAGTCTATGGCGTGGCTGCTATTGTATTTTTCTTTTAAGACAAAAGATGTTAATGTAGAAATTTCTTTTCTAAATTAAAGCCTCAGGATTCAGGTTTAATTGTGGCACTTTGTAATAGAGAAGCGGGTTTAGTGTTGTCGTGTGGCTCTTGGTCTTTAGGAGGTGGGCATCACTGTATTAGACAGATGCCTTGTGGTCCTATGCCCAGCCGTGGGAAGACATGCCTGACTGCAGTGGAGTTGGGCCTGTCCGCCCATCATGGGATCTGGGGTAGAAGTCGAGTAAAGGCTGCTCTGCTCGAGTAGCAAAGGAAAGCACGCTTTTCCTGGAGTTGCTCTGGCGGAGAGCAAGCCTCCTGGACCGCTCTCTGCTAGTCAGTGCTGCAGGTTGGAGGAACCTATTATTTCCGCGCTCCGTCGTCACGTGTGTGCAGGCTCTCAGGATTTGCCTTAAGGACCAATTAAAGTTTGAAGAGAACTTGAACACGTAGGTATTCAGTATAAGCAGTATTCATACTCATGAAGAACTGCAAATCTATAGATCTAATGTCCTAAATATACGATCTTGGCATATTGCATCAGTACAATGAGCATAGCTAGACCTTTGGCTGTTAAAAACACCAAGAACTTGCTGCTTGAATTATTGCTTGAGGGCTGGGGGTGAGGCTTGGAGAGTGTGTGCCTGGCCTGTAGGAGGCCCTGGGGTCGCGCTGTAGTTAAAGTGCACACACACACACACACACACACACACACACACAATGAACAAAAATTGCTTGAAGTGGTCAAGGCGTAACTACTAACACAAAAAATAGGTTGCCAAACAGTATGTGCCCAGTAAATTATTATTTACTATAAAGTTTTAACCATGTTATTGCCTTGACTTTGTCCCCAGCTCAGTGTAAGTATCTGCTCATGTATTTAGCCCAAGTCTAGAGAACAGAAAATAGATTTCTTTGATACATAAACTAGGAGTTTGAGAATGATGGGAAGAAAATGGAAAGTTCACATAGCAACTCTTCGGCAGGTTTTTTGAAGTGAAATTACATGTTTTTAAAAATAATCTAAAGCCAGGAAAGAGAACGTTAGATCCTATCAGCTCTGCTATGAGTGACATAATAAAAATAACAGTCAAGCGCTCTTCCTCTGCGACTTGACGTGTCATTTCTCTCTGAGATCACTGAACTGATTCTTGCGCTGGCTGAAGCTTCTCGAGGGAGGGAGGGAGCCCTTTGCAGAGGCCGCAGGCACTGACCGCACTGTGTTGCACAGCCCAGACTGCTCAGAACACACTTCCTCATTCCCAGCTGGGGAAACATTGGCTGCTGACAGCTGAGGGCCAAGCGCGGCCTCAGGAGTCACTCTTAGCTGCAGGGAGTGTCCCCACCTAGGAACTCGCATACAAAGCTGGTCTCTCCCTCGGCTTTGGATTCACTCTGAGGAATCTTCCTAGCTTTGAAGGGACTGGCTGGGGCCTCAGGTGCAACTTGAGTCCTAGCCCGCCTGCCCCTCTGTGCACCCTTTTCGGGAAGCCTCCTGCAGGCGAGCTTATGTCTCGGAGCTTGCTTCTTTTAACAGATTTTTTTTCATGTTTAAAATTATTCATGTATTTATTTATTTGGTACAGGGTCTTGCTACACAGCTCAGACTCATAGTGATCCTCCTGTCTCAGCCTCTCCAGCTCTGGGATTATAGGTGTGCGCCACTCGGTGTTGGGCCAGTGTGGCATGTGATATCGAGGATTGAACTTGGGTCCTTGCTCTTGCCAGGCAGGCGAGCTATCTCCCTGGCCCTGGAGCCTCATTCTTGACAAACCTGCATCGGGCCTTGTTTTGAGATAAGTAGGTTGTGGAGGAGAAGCTCGAGGGCTTCTGCCATTGTAAAGAAGGAAGATGGCAGTCCGAAGTCTTTTTGCCCTCTCATTCCATCCTTTGATTCTTGGGGTTTTCAGTAAACATGGTGGGCTGTAGACTTGTGGGAGATCACTGAGTCTGCTCACCCTTCTATCTGTGCCAGTTGACCATGGCTGTGATAGGTTCTGGCCCTAAAATCTGCTAAAATCATTATGGTGGTCGTCTAATATGGCCGATGCCCTTAAAACAAAAGCCATCTTTCCAAGACCACCTCCCCCTTCTTGTCCAACTTAGCCCAGGACATAATTTACTTTCACCCTTCCCGCCATCTCAGGGAAGACCCCTGATTAGTTTCTCAGGTATATCTAGACGTCCCCTCAAACCTCTCCCCTGGCTAAAGGCCATAGAAGCCTCAGCCTCCCTTTGTCTAGTCCAGGGAGAAAAAATTCCTCATCCTTCCCCACATTCTCTCCTGTGTCCTCAAAGAAAATAAAGCCCCTTTCCCTTTCTCCTTCTGCCAGTTTCTCTGCTGCACCATTCACCTGAAAACATCTATCAGGCTGTGCCCAGAGTTTGGCCCTATGATGACTGCAGTTGGCTTCCCCGTCATAAGCCCTGCAAGGGTTTGTGGGTTTTGATCCGAGGGCCTCCCTGTACGTAGCTCAGACAGGTGCTGCTGTTCCGATCAGCACCTGGGGCCACCCTTGCATGGGGCTGCCCAAGCGCTGGGCTCTGCTTTCTGCCAACTCTTGAAATGTCACCAAACAGGTGGCTGTTTGTGGTTGAGCAGGTGGATGGAGGACAATTGCTTCTTTAGCCTTTGGTGAGGGAGGGCCCTCTCGACACCTTCAGGGTAGAGAGGCGCTCTGCCTGTGCTGCTCCTGGGATCTCTGTCCATGGCCACAGTGAGCTGTGTCTTGCTCGCTCATTCCTTGAAGCCCCCTCTCCTGCAGTGCCTGGAGTTCTTCCTGTCTTACTGGCTAAGCCTGCTCATCCGTTTCCTGCCCTATCTTCTCCCGGCAGGGAGTGGGCTGGGACTGGGCCCCCGAGCATCTTGTCTCTGACTCTTCCCCTGTCTTTGTTTCTTGGTGGTGGCCCCCTGACCTGTGAGCGCTGGAATCTTCTCTCCTTGGCCTTTCCTTACCGCTTGGCATGGCATCGTTCCTAGTGCATAGTCACCTTCTCATTTTCTTGTATTTATTTGAGGGTGGGTCTTGTGCTATGTGATAAACATAGGCTGGAGTTAAACTCACAGCCCTCTTGCCTTAGTCTTGAGAGTGCTGGGGTTGTGGGTGCGCCCCACCATGCCCAGCCCAGATTGGCTTTTGCGTACCTCTTGGTGAAGACATTTCGACTCTGTGCTTCCCATGTAGGAATTTTCACTTACAAGTTGTATGCGTGCACTGTGGTGCTACTGTGTCGGGTCCACCTTCAGAAACAGGCGTTCAAAGGATGACATAAGGAAAGTTCTGTTTTCTTTATGCAGCTCCTTTGATGTCCTCTGCATGGCAACTCCTAGGTCAAGCACTCCCTGTGCTTGGGAGCGTTGGGGTTGGGGCTCCGTGGTGAGTCCTCCGCCAGGTCTGAATGAGGCTGACTCTTCCCCATGATGAGAAGTTCGTCTTGGGGTCAGGGAGGGACATCAGGTCTTAGTCTGACCCAGCGTTGGAAGCTCCAGAGCAGGCTAGCCTCCTGCAGGTTTCTTGCCTGTTAGCGCATTTCAGAGGGAGGTAATACTTGTCATGCTGGGCATGGTGGCACAGGCCTGTAATTGTAGCACTCAGGAGGCTGAAGAGGGAGGATCGCTGCAAGTTCAAGGCCAGCCTGGGCTACATAGTGAGTTCATGAGCAGCCTGTACTGCATGATGGGATCTTGTCTCAAAAAGGACAACAAAACAGACCAGAACAGAACAAAACCAAACAGCAGCTGGGCATGGTGGCCTAGGCCTGTAATCCCAGCATTTGGGAGGTTAAAGCGAGAGGATCAGCCTGGGCTACTAGTGAGTTCAAAACTAGCCCAAACTACATGGCGAGACCCTGTCTCAATAAAACAAAACAAAGCAACCCTCACAAAAGTAATACTTGTAAATTGCTTAGTAGACATTAACCAAGCATCTAGTGTATGGCTGGCACCCCAGCATGTATTGGAAGCACAGATGGCCTCATTTTGAGGATCCCCAACTTCCATCCCCCAAGAGAAGGTGAGCAGCAGGCCTGTGGCTTCTGCCGGTGTGAGAGGGCAGGCCCTGCTTCAAGAGGCAGGATGGGCAGGGGGCCTCTGAGGGCTCTGGTGCTGGGTCTGAACTTTGAGCCTTTTCAGTCTGAGCACATGGAGGATGTGTCAGGCAGCGTGTGGGTGCCTGGGAGCTGCACGGTGCTGACTGGCCCCTTATCTGTGAGATAGGTCTCAGGACTCTTTTCAGCTTGGTTATCTGCATAGGTCCCTTTAACAGTGCCCCCCTTTCATGGGATTTGGGAATGAATTCTTACCTGCTTTTGCCTTGGCAGAGACATCCAGTGAGGTTGAGGGCATTTCCCAAAGCTGGCCAGTGGCAGCTCTTGCCTGCCCCTGTCTGCTTCCCTAGCCTAAGGGTGCTGCCTCTGCCTGCTGGAGGTGTCCCTGCATCCTGGGGCCACCTCTGAGGCTGGCTGCCACTCAGTGGCAGTGAGCTTGTTCTTCTGGCCTGTTCTCTTTCAAACCAAGTCCTCTTCTCCCCAACTGTGACCTCAGGGTGGCTCAGCATGAGAGCTGACCCACTTTCCAGGGCCCTCAGTTGAGCTGCACAGAGAGGGTGGTGTGTGGAGGGATGGATGCGGCTCTAGCTTTCTGTGGAACCTCAGAGAACTGCTGCGCTGGCCCCACTGCCCGCCTGGTTTCTATGGTTGGAGAATCCCTTTGTGATGTTCAGGTGGACTTCAGAGTGAAGGAGCAGGAAGTTAGCTCCCGTCAGAGGAAGTAGATTTGGAGGCGGCCCAGCCCCCTGCAGAGGGAGGCTCTTTGCAGACAGGGCTACATCTTGGGTCATGAGTGGGAACAGGCTTTGAAGCTAGACAAGTCTTAGTTTGCCGTTTGCTGGCTTTGAAACCTGGGAACAGTTATTTACTCCAAAGCTTGGATTCCTTCCTTTGTAAAATGGAATTGTAATAGGCCCTCCTGATGGGGGCTGCGGGGAGGACGAAGGAGGGCTCAGCAGTAGGCCTGGCGTATATTAAGGGCCCGTGATCTCCACAGGTTAGTGGTTCTGACTGTTCTTGGAGCGCCCACTGTGCCTGATGCTAGTATTTGTTGAAAGATTGTCTGAACTCAGGTGTGTCCATGTTTGTTAAATAGGAAGTATTAAGATCCCGATTAAATTGCTTCTGGCCACCAAGAAATGAGCTGGCAGGAGGGATTTCACTGCAGGGAAGAACATCCTGTTTTCCTGACTGCCTGTCTCTGAGGTTCTGTGATTCCTCTGCACAGCCCTTCGAGGATTTTCCTCAGTGTCAACACCCTGGAAGAATAGTATTTAACAAGGGTGGTTTGACTGTGGGTGCCCACCTGCTGGCTTGGGTGTGGATCTGAGGCTTTTGGGCTGGAATGCCTGGTGCCTGGTTGCTGGCACGAAGCATCAGGGTAAGTAGTTCCCACCCCAAAATGTGGTTATGACTGTGAAGCGGTCAGCCTGTGGGACTCCCCAGTGGGTTGCTGGGCAGCGGTTTGCTGGGAGGAGCCCTGCAGAGGGCCTAGGAGTGGCTGGCCATGTAGGCTGACTGTGCCGCAGTGTGGGATGGGAGGTGGGGGTGTCGGGCCACAGGCCCCTGGGGATGGGCTGAGGAGGGCTGTAACTGTCACTGCGTTCCAGACTCCCACCCCAGGGTTGGTAGGCTCCTCCTCTGCTTCTCCCTGCTCTTTGAGTATAGTTGGACCAGGGGCTGGGGTTACAGGTATATGTCCCCCAATTGGGTTCTTTTCAACATCTCCCTCCCCCGTGCTGCGTGACATTCAACGGACACTCAGACCCTGTGAGCTGCCTCTTCCTCAGCTGTAAAATTGGCTTTTTTTTTTTTTTTTTTCCCCCCCGAAGTAGGGATTGAACTCAGGCCCTTGTGCTTGCCAGGGAAGCACTTATTCCACTGAGCCATCTCCCCGGCCTCAGCTGTAAAATTGGGACACTGAGCGCTTGAGTACTTTCCTGATCTAGAAAGCTGGACCACCCTGGAGAGTGGCTGGCTAGCTGTGGTTTTTGTTTGCTTGTTTTTTTAATTTTTTATTTTTATTTTATTTATTTATTTTCCATAATTTTATTGAGAGACAAATAGCAATGAGACAGCTTTGTTTGCTTGTTTTGTTGCGAGGTGATCCATGCATGCCGTAAAAGACATTGGACAGTCGTAAGAGGATGTGAGTAAAAGAAGACACCTTCCTACTGAGTGCTTCTGCCTTCCAGGTTCCTTCTCAAAGACATCGACAGCAAGGTGTAGGGATTTTCTAGGCATATACGCCCACAAATGTGCGCACACGTTGCCACCTTTACATTTTTAAAATTGTGAAATATGCATTCAAAAACACGTGTAAGGCAGACAGTCATGTAGCCCCAGTTAGGCAGGAGGCTGAGGCAGGCAGGTCACTTGGGCTAGCCTGGGCACGCGTACAGTTTAAAGGCTGCTGCACTGAGCATCGAGTACCCACTTCTCAGGATAAGAAACAGCGTCTCCCCAGTTCCTAGAAGGCTTTATGTTCCCTTCCCTTTTTACTCCCCCTCCCTTCTAAACAGGAGTATGCGATTGACATTCTTCTGGGCTTTTTTCCTTTTTAACTTATAGCTAGAAGCTTTGCTCATATATATCTTCCGCCCAGATCCCCCATTACTGAGGAGCAAACCCTAGGACTCGCTGCTGTCTCCCCAAGTCTTTTCAGTTTTTAATTTTGAAATGTAGTTTTGCTGTGTTGCCCAGGCTGACTTTCAATCCCCCTCCCTTAGTCCCCTGAGCAGCTGAGATTGCCGCCCTTCCCAGCATGCCTTATTCTTTTAAATAGCTCCATAACAGTGGCTCTACTTTTGTGAGTAGCAGTGTTTTAGTTTTTTAAAACTAATTTCTCTCTCAGTGGATATTTAGGGTGTTTCTAGTCTTGCTGTTATCACAAATGCTGCAGTAATTTTTCTGGCTTTCAGGAAGTGACCTTAATCACAATGTGTGGCCTCTGTGATCTGTCAGCCATTTCCAGAATGTGCAGAAGCCACAGTGACTAGACTCCTTACACATGACAGCCATGGCCGGTCTCTGTGTACGTTGCGGGTGCTGGTGGGGCCTGGCGGGTGGTATGCCTTCCCTGGCAGCCCTGGGACCTGGGCTCTGGGAGGCCGAGGGATCCCCAGCTGGACCGAGTTGGATGCTTGCCATGAGTGTGCTGATGGGAACTCTGCTGCAGGCTTGCTCCAAGGAGAAAAGTTCCCTTTCTTTGCATTATGCAACCTCCCTGTGAGGGTCTGTGTCTGCTCTTCCGCTTTCCTTCATCTTTCTTTAGAGGGCAGAAGGGCTGGTTTGGGGGTTCAAGCTCAGGGCACTTGGGTTTTTGAGGTGAGCGGCATTTTCCCTTTTCTGCTTCATCTTTCTCTTCCTCAGTACCTCTTTGCCCTTTCTTCCCCCTTTTTTCATCTGTGCTGTAGACCAACACTCCTGGTAACCTGGCTAATTGTCTTCTCCATGTAAGCAGAAACTCTGCCCCTTCTTTCCTTCTCTCACAGTTCTGACCGTGAATGATGCCTGGTGGGAAGCGGTGGAGCTCTGGGCAGCTGTCAGTGGATTGTGATGTGGGACCATGGCTGCCCTGCTTCTCCTGTCTCCTGTTGAGCTGGGCCTGTGCTATAGGCCTCCTTCCTTCTTCTTGTTCAGGGTGTGAGGCTGTGAAGTGGAGGACAGATCTCCCTTTGAGGAGGAAGAAGGGGAGGGGAAAAGGGAGAGAGAGGGGAAGGGGAGGAGGTAGAAGAGGGGGAGGGGGAGGGGAGCAGGAGGTCAGCAACAGGAGTGATGGCCATTGTATCTGGGGGCTGAAAGTAGCTAAGAGGGTCCTCCGGGAGCTGAGGAGGTGGGCCCCTTTCTCAAAACGAGCATTCCCTCAGTCAAGCCAGTGGTCATCAGTCTGGGTAGAAAAGGGCCACCAGGAAGCTGCTCACACTAAAATTGATTTGAAGAGGCCATAGCTGAGACCTGGAAGCTGTGGGAGGTGTGTCTGTGTGTGTGGCATGCTGTCTGTCTATGTGCTGACACCTCTTACTGGAAGGTGCTCAGGTCCTGGGTGAGTGAGGGGACTCGGGGATTGGATGGACCAGATCCATCTGACTCTTTCTTACGGGTAACTAAGGAGACCTTACAGAATCACCACTCTAATTCTTCATGGCTGCATTTGTGAAGTGGGGTTGTTAGGGGATCCTTGTAAGGTCTGAAGTGCACAATAAATGCTACGTAAATACTACCCATTATTAATGTCTTTCCAGAGGTTTTAGTGACATTTTCCATAAAAGACCCTAACAGACTAGCTCATGTATTATGGAAAATATGATTGTGTTGTGAAATGAATAGATTTATTTTATTTTATTTTTTATTCATTTATTTATTTATTTTTTTTGCGGTACTGGGGATTGAACTCAGGATCCTGCACTTGCCACGCAAGTGCTTATTCTACTGAACTATCTCCCTGGCCCTGAATAGAAAATTTTATGTAAAAAAAAAAAAAAACAACAACTTTGTTCGCTGCATTAAAAACACAGGGGAGAGCTTTAGAATTCATCCAGCTCTTCTCAAACATTGTAGTAGCCAGAGCAACTCTTTCTTCCCCAAGCAAAATCTCTGTTCTAAAGCCTGTTGGAATGAAGTGGGGGCTGCAGGGGCTGGAAGGGTGCGTCAGGGTGCAGAATGTGGGCAGGAGGCTCCCTGAGCTTCCTGGGGTCCAGGGAGCATTTGCAACTCCCCATGCAGAGGTGTGGTCATTGTGCAAATTGGTACTATCATTGAACTGTGATGTGAAAGTACTTAGTCAAACTGAAAATGTATGTTCTTAGGATTCAGCAGCCCCACTTGTAGAAACTGTAGCCTGCATCTATACAAGCATATGCCCAGGGCTGTTCATTGAATAAAGGGCTAGAGGGACCTAGGTGTCAAGAATAGGGAGAAGGACTGAAAAAGAACAAGGCAGATCTATTGACTGTGTTAGGTTTTCAGGATATAAGAGTAAAAAAGATAAGATGCAGAAGCATGCATTTTGTGTGTTTGTGTATGTGTTGCTTCACTCAAATCCAGGTCCTCTCATACACTGCGCTTCTGAGCTATCTTCCTGACCTGATCCTATCTTTCTGTGTCTGTCTGTCTCCCTGTCTGTCTCCCCACTCATCCACTGAGATGGAGACCTGCTATGTTACACAGGCTGGCCGTAAACCACTGGGCTCAATCCATCCTTCTGCCTCAGCTTCTCCAGTGGCTGAGGCTACAGTCACGTGCTGTTGTGTTGTGCAAAGGGGAGCAATACAATACAGGACATACTTTATAAGATTATTTTATAATGATTCACCCAGAGAATCAGATACCGAGAGTAGAGGAAATCTGTCCTTATGCTAAAGACCTGAGACTCCAGCTGCGGACCTGGATTCCATGGTGGTGTCCTGCTTGAGTCCAGCTGAAGACCTAGAGCCCATAATAGTGCCCCCCACCAATCCAGCTGGAGGCCTAGAATCCACAACAATGTCTCATGCAGGACTGTTTAACAGATCTGCGCTGGGAAGGCCCAAAGGTCAGTGGTGGAAGCTAGAAAGTCTGTGCCAGTGGGATGAAGCACCTGGGCCAGCAGGCTGAGGGATCTGTGCGGGGGCCAGGAAGTGATGCTCCAGGGGAGACCAGAGCACCCCTGAAAACTACCCCGGCCGTCCTCAGTGGCAGTGAGTTCTGAGCTCCTCCGATGATGAGGAAAGCCGAGTTCCCATCAGGAAGGCTGATGTGACAAGCTTCTCCAGGAGACTGAGCAGTGCACCATCTTCCCCTCCGGAGCCAGGAAGTGATGCTCCAGGGGAGGACCAGAGCTCCTCCAACATGAACCACAGCCGTTTTCAGTGACAGCGAGGTCCTGAGCTCCTTCGATGATAAGATCAGCCGCATTCATCCGGAAAGCCAGCATGACAAACTCCTCTGAGAGAACCAACAGCTCCCTCCAGCTTCTGTCAGTGCCCAACAGCAAGCAGCTGTTTTTGCCTCTTCTGCTGCTGGCCACCATCTTCAGGTGGGCCTCCCAGTCCACCTCACACGGTGTGCAGCAGTCTAGCCTTCTTTTTGAAAAGCATCTGTGTATGTCTCTGTCCCTGTCCAGGCCCGTATGTGTGCACACATACACGAAACACTCTTGTGCTCACAAGTGCAGGACCATCTGGGGAGACTTCACTCCATCCCAGCTGTTGATAGTAGGCCACTTTACGGGGATGGAGAGGAAGCCCCTGCCCCTAAAAGGCTGTTGCTTTGGGGCACTTTTATTTTCTAGTTGAGGTTTTCCTCCAACTAAAACAAGAAAGGGAAGGAAAAGTGTGCCCGTCATCTTAGAGGTAAAAAAAATGTCCCAAGAGGGTGGTAACGCTGCCTCTGTGGCGTGTTTCGGCTGAAAGAGAGCGAAGGGCTCTGGGGCTGTGGAAGCCAAGTCTTTACAGCCGAGGGCCTGCTCCTGCCTTGCTGTGCCCCCGCAGGCTGCTCTCTGGGCTGCTCTCCTGCTGTGCCCTGCTCACCATCTGTTGAGGAAGCAGTTGTTAGGCTGTTGGCATGCCTCCCTCCCATGTCTTATTTAGCAGGCCACCCTTCTCCCAGTAGGCTGAGGCTATGGGATCACCCTTTAATTATGTACTGGGGTCAGCCACCTGACGGAACTCCTTGACTGAAGACAGACGGTACTGACAAGCAGGTTAGTTGCACATGGGGGGTGGGAGTGGGGGTGGAAGGAGGAGCCTACGAGGGTGTGTGCAACAACTTCGAGTGGGCGGCTTCCAAATAGAAATTCATGAAGCATGTAGGCAGGTGATTTCAAACGTGGCTGGTCTAGACCCTGGGGTTCTGTTGTAGCCAAGTAGAATGCAGTGACTGGTATGGCCAGGCAGCCTCGCTCTCCTGACGTGCTTGCGAGGTGGGTCTCGTCAGCTCACCTTTGCACTGCTGGCAAACCTGCATCTGCTCAGTGACACCTGCTTGAGCCCGTACTGTATTCCTCGGGCACATGTTGCAAGATCTTTCTCTAGCCAATACACCGGAACCCAAAGACCAGCCCTCCTCTGACCTGCACTGTCACCTTGGACAAGCTCTTTCCCCTCCCTGGCTGGATTACTGACCTTCCTAAGTCAGGGGATTGGAAGAGACAAGTGCTAGTTCTGGAACATTCTGTTAGTCATATGCACATTAATGCTGTCCAAAGGGCCACGAGCCAGGCAAAACCCCAGAATCCCAGACACCGTGTGTCCGTGCTGGACACAGGGTGTGACTCCTGATCTGTCATGTATTATTATTATTTTTTAAAATTTTATTTATTTATTTATTTATTAGAGAGAGAGAGAGAGAGAGATAGAGAGAGAGAGAGAGTGTGGTGTGTGTGTGTGGCCAGCTCAGCCCACCAGGGGGCGGGGCTGGCTGGCATGTGGTGCTGGGGGATCGAACCGCGGTCCCTGGTGCTTTGCCAAGCTTGTTCTAAGTAGGTGCTTTAGACCACTGAGCCATCTCTCCAGCCCCTGTCATGTATTATTTTTTAAATGTATTTAGTACAGGGTCTCACTACACAGTTAAGACTGTAGTGATCCTCCTGCTTTCAGCCTCCCCAGTGCTGGGATTACAGGGGTGCACCACCACACCTGGACTGGGTGGCTGGCTCAGCACACCTGGGTGCAGGCTAGTGGGGCCTGTGGGGCCCGGGATCAAGCCCCGGTCCCTGCACTTGCCTAAGCAGGTGCTTAGTCTGCTGAGCTATCTTGCTGGCCTTTTCTGTCATGTATTTTCATTGAGACTGAGAACTGGAGGAGGTGAGACATTTGGAGCTGTGGCTCCCCGTACTTGCTTGCAGAATGATAAGGATTTCTGAAAATATGGTTAAGTTCCTGGCGTGTGATAATGTGCTCATTAAATGGTGTTAGGAACTTAGTGCTTGGCATTGCAAACCCTGCTTTTTGTCTTAGCTGGTAGATATATTTCATATAGGGAGGGAAGAAGTGGAAGTGGTCTTGCTTTGTAAGTGCCACTTCCTAGAAAGTGTTGGCACGGGGACTTACCAGCCTTCAGTGCTCTGCATCATTCTGCTTATGATTGGCGGCATGTGTTATGCAGTTGACCACGTGTGAGGCATGTGACAGCCCTATCTTCCTTAATTCTCATGAGGTCCTGTTATTGGGAGGGGGCATGTTGTCGTTCCCATTTTATAATTGAAGAAATTGAGGCCTATGAGGTCCCCAATCTCACGCAGTCAATAAACGGTAAAGCTGAGACCAGAGCAGCCACCTTTAGTCTGAGCTTTTAATTTATTGATTGGTACTGGGGATGGAACCAGGGGTCTTCCCATTAAGCTGTATGCTCAGCCTCCTCAGCCCCCCCTTTTTTGGCACAGGGTCTTGCTAAGTTGCCCAGGCAGCTCTAACTTGTGATCCTCCTGCCTCAGCCTTGAAGAGTACTGAGATTATAAACTTGTGCCACCATGCCTGGTGCAGAATGCTTATTCTTAATTTTTCGTATGTATTTCTCTGGACAGAAAGCACACTGGGGGACCAGGAAGAACTCTGATCCTGAGGCTATAACTAAAACACCCAGACCAGACAGGGACTCACGTCCTTGAATGTTTTAATGTGGTTGAGCTTCCGAAATATTAACAGTCAGCTCCATGCGGTGCTTACGGTTTTATCTGCCCCTGAGAGTTGATGGGGCCTCAGCTGCCCATGGAGGTCACATGATTTGGCCTTGTCTTGTTTACTGCAAGTGACCTTGAATTACCTGAAACTTCGGGAAATGTGTTCTTAATTTGCTCTTTTAACAATGCTGATTTTTCTCTTCTAACTTGGATTTAAATAACCATTCCTTCTGTGTTGTTCTGCACTTCAAAAGCAGCAGCTACAAAATCCCAACCCCAAACTCTGTAATTACAGGGTATGGTGAAGAGGGAGGGCACCAAGAAATAATGGGCTTCCAGAGGGTTGGAAGTTGGTCTGGTTATATTCGGTAGCGGAGCTGAAGCTTTTTGCTTGCTGCTGCTGGGAAACTTAAAAAACAAAATAACCCCTGCCTCCGCGGAGAGGTTTGGTTGTCTATTTGACTCCCTTTAATTTGAGGCACGGAGACTCCCATTTGTGGCCTGACTGGTTGAGCTCCCTCTGCAACTGGAGGATCCTGTGACTGCTTGCTTTTATCCTCACTACGTGGGGCAGCTGTCAGAAATGGGGCTTTGATGGCTTCAGAGTTGGGAGCAGGGGCCTGGAGATGCTGGAGGGTCTGTGAACTGGAAGTGGAGTTCCTTCTCTGGGGGCTGGACAGGAAGGAGAATACAGAGTGCCTGCAGGTGCAAGGCTTTTAGGGCTGTAGGGGCTTGAAACTTGGGGGTGAAGATGCCCCAGGGCTCCGTGCTGGAGGGTCCCCCCATGGTGTGCGTGCCAGAGACAGGAAGTCGCAGGCGCAGCTGGGGTGGGCAGTCCATCCAGAGCTTTCTGGACCTGTGAGGGAGGGAAGGGAGAGAACAGCAGGTGGCAGTAACTGGGATGCTCATCCTGTATCGTAGACATTAAAAAAGTGAAAGGGTATTCCATTACTAAACCAAAAAAGGGGATATAGATGAAGGACCATTTTGAATCTGTATATACAAAATAGGATAGATATACAGCTACTTTCTCTTAATTCAGTGAGTAGAAAGATTTGTATTAATAGTGTTTGGACAGGATATCATGTCTGCATCTTGTACTATGAATAACCACTGCGAAGACAACAATATGCAATGTATTAATTATTGAAACTGTCCTAATCGATTTTGAAACTGTCTCATTGCTGTTTGTTTCTCAATAAAATTAAAAAAAAAAGTGAAAGGGAGGATTTTTCTTAGAGTCCTGTGCCTGGTCAGTGCTGTAATGGACCCTGAATGTGGGCCCTCAACTCACTGTGGGTCCTCGACCAACTGTGGGTGTCCTTGGCCTGACTCCAACAAAGCTAAGGTTTTCCCAGAAACTGGGCTGGGGAGATAGCTCAGAGGCATAGTAAGTACCTGTCTGGCAGGCACAAGGTCATGAGTTGGGTCCCTGGCACAAAAGATTCCACAGACTTGTATTTGGGATTCTACAGACATAAATGAACAGGGCTTTTAATTTTTTGGAGGTGCTGGGGATTAAACCCAGGGCTTTGTGCACAATAGGCAAGTGCTTTACCACTGAGCTATATCTACAGCCTTTAATTTACATTTGAAAGCAATAAAGAACAGGAAGGAGGGTTCTGGCATTTGGGCTTTAAAAGAACAATGAGACAAAAAAAAATCTCGATGGAGCTATTACCATGCCCCTTTGGGCAGCCCTGTCTGCCTTGACATCTTGATAAAGAAGGTTTCCCTGGGAGCTGTCCCCTCCCAGTTCTCCAGGAAGCTGATTTTGGACCCTGGCCGCTGACTCAGTGTGGCTGGGTGGTTCCCAGCCCTGGGAGGTGGCCCTGGCAGTGTCCCTGGACCCAACCCACAAGTAGGTGCCCCAGGTGATCCTGTTCCTGCTCCTTTCACTCAGCAGCTGAAGGGGCAGTGACAGGGGCCCCACATGGTTGGTGAGCAGAGGGGCTGTGGGAGGGGGAGGGGAGGAGGAGGGGAGGAGGGCAGCTGGGGCAGAGGCCCCAGATGTGTAGATGGCTGTGTTCTCAGCACCCAGCAGGAGGCCTTCACCTCCTGGGCCAAGAAAGCGGAGGGGAGGGAGCCCAGGCTGTGGGAAGCTAGGTTTCAGCAGGGCAGGAGCTTGAGGGCTTTTGAAGAGAATGTGTGCCTTCGTAGCGGAGGGACCTGGGAATGCTTATTCCATCTCCTGTCACTGCCCCTGTGCCTTGTCCCCTAGGCCTCTGACACTGATCTCATTTCCCTGGCCTTGTGCCATATCTCGGTTGACAGAAGAGACTAGTTATCCATGCATGTCTTTGTGTGAGATCTGTATGTGCGACTGTGACTGTTCTGTAGTTCAAGGAAAATCCAGGGACTGGGGCACACTATACTGGCCACACCAGGAGTTTCAGGGTGCGGGTCCTGGAGTCTGTCCCAGCACATGTCAGGTCTTGTTCCCAGGGCTCCCTGGGACACAGCCCCTGTGTCTGCCTCCAAGGGTGCAGATAGGCACAGAGGGATGCTGGGTGGTCATTTCTGGTGTTCCTTCCAGCTCTGGAATCCTATGAGCAGTGCTGTCCAGTGAGACTGACTGTACCTGGTAGCACATGACTCCCGGGGGGAGGTATTCTAGTCATGTGAGTTCAGAGGAACCAGACAAGTTCCCACAGAATGTTCATCGCTTCGTCGATCACACAGGCCCTGTGGAACCTGACTTGGTGGCAGGCCTGCAGCTCTTGGAACTGCCTGTCATGAGCCAGGAATTCAAAGCCTGGAACTGTGTGTGTTTAAGGTGTTATCCTCTCTGTCATGGTGGTCAGCAAAGTCTTACTAGGGTTGCCCCGGGAGCTGGAGGGAACAACACTGGTCTCCATAGGATTCTTTTCTTTCTTTCTTTCTTTCTTTCTTTCTTTCTTTCTTTCTTTCTTTCTTTCTTTCTTTCTTTCTTTCTTTCTTTCTTTCTTTCTTTTTTTGTGGAACCAGGGATTGAACTCAGGCCCTTGCACTTGCCAGGGAAGCGCTTATTCTACTGAGCCATCTCCCCGGCCAATAGGCTTCTTTTCTTTAGCAGTAAGTGCTTTTCTGAACTTCTGCGCTCTGTCTCCAGGGCTGTGAAGGGCCCCGGACTCTGGCTTTTAGGGGCTTCATGGTCCAGTGGTCACACTGCACATTTTGAATCCCCTTTGGGCAAGCCGGAATAGGTCTGTCTCCCCCTTATTAGCTACTCCATCAACAAGGAGGAGACTGAGGCCTGGGACTTTATACTTGCCTGAGGGGGAGCTTATCTGCACTCACCCAAGTAGGACCAGAAAGAGGCAGCCATGCTGTTGCTCCTGTTTGTCTCCATTTATATTTAACAAGACGAACACTGGGGTTGGGCAAAAGAGAATCCTAATAAAACCTCAAATTCCCCTATAAACGACTAAGTTGACTTCAAAGCTGGGTAACTTGCTACCTTCTTTCTCTATTTTGTCTAGCCTTATGGCTAATCCTAGCTAAGTTAAAGCCTTTTTCCCCTCATTGAGTACTAGGGATTATACATCCCTACCTCTTCTTAAATTTGGTTTTTAAGGACAGGGTCTTCCAAAGTTGCCACCTTGCCTAGACTGGGCTTGAATTTGTGATCCTTCTGCCTCAGCCTGCTAAGTGTTGGGATTATAGGCATGTACCACTAAGCCTAGCCCCAATTTTAAATGTTTGAAATTTGTTGCAACCAGGTTTCCTGGTCTTCTATCCTCCTCTTTCCCTGTTCCCCAAAAAGATGTCTTCTACTTGGATTTCTCCTGACAGTGCCCGCTCTTGGGAACTTCTTTGGATTGTGGGCCCCTGTGAGGGTGAATCCCTGAGCCAGCCTATCATGCCGTCACACATGGGGCACTGGACCTGGAGAATCTGCACTCCCACCCAGATTGGGCAACTTTTAGACCTTTTTTTGGCTTTCAGACCACAGACTGTCCTGGAGGAGAGATCCTGAGGGGCTGGCAGTGTGCTAATGAATTTGCTAGTAGCCACAGCACTGTCAAGGCTTTGCTTAAAGAGAGTGTGAGCAGGTGTCACGGAAGACAGGACACCAGCCTCCCAGGTCACCCTAGAGTCCAGTGTTGTCACTTACACAGGAAATCCCCGATCCCCAAATGGTCTTCATTTTTGCGTAAACAGGAGGTAGCAGATCGTCCCAGTTGTGGAATTTTCTGTGGGGTAGCAGCAAGTGGGACTTTCCTCCTTTCCTTTTTGGATTGGGAAGCCAAGCTGGTCCTTGAGATCCTCAACTCCTTCCATTGCATCTTTTTTGTGATATGGGGCTTCCAGGGCTTGCAGTATGCACCAATTGATAACCCTATTTGCATGCCCACAAAGGTGAGGGGATGTCAACCCCATGCATGCAGAGATCCAGAGGCGAAGTGGGGGAGTTGGGTTCAGGGTTGGGATTCATCCAGTTGTCACAGGTCCAGGAATCCCAGGGATTTTTTTTTTTTTTGTATTTTAGGGAAGGTTCTATAGGGTGTTCAGGGTCTCACTACTAGATTGGATTCATAGTGATCCTCCTGTTTACAGCCTCCCAAGAGCTGGGATTACAGGTGTGCGTCACCACGCCCATTCTCAATTGCCATTTTAGGGCGCCCCAGGAGTGGGGCCGGCACTGAAGGCCTGGGGATTGAAGCCCCGGCCCCTGCGCCTGCTTGCCAGCGCCAGTGACTTTACCTACTGCCCTTTCTGGGAAACTCAGCTAAGTATAAGCTGCAGGGGGTACCCAGTGATTTTAATGATCCCTGGAGAGACTGCTGATAGATAACCCTAAGTCCTGTAAGACAGAAGCCCTCACCTCATAGTTCTTCACTGGCTTCTAGAAGTCTGAATGCAGTCTCTTTTTTCAAAAAGCAAGGAGTAAAAGCCAGGCATGGTCGTGCGTGCTTATAATCCCCACACTTCGCTGAGGCAGGAGGATCCCTGGGAGTTTGGGACCTGCCTGAGCTACACAGCAAGACCCTGTCTCAAAAAAAAAAGGCAAGGAGTGAGACTTGGGGAGAAGAGGTCTCAGAATCACCACCTTCTACAAGCAACAGGGTGTAAGAGATTTTATAGCACTGTTTTATTAAGTCACATTTAGCAACATTGTTTATAGTTGTTTTATAGAAATCTGTGTATGACACTGATGTCTCTTTGATGGTAAGGATATAAAGTTTCTTCTTAAAGAAGTAGAGTTTATTTATTTTTTTTTTTGGTGGAACTGAGGATTGAACTCAGGCCTTTGCACTTGCCAGGGAAGCGCTTATTCCACTGAGCCATCTCCCCGGCCCCTAGTAGAGTTTATTTTTAAGAAAAATAATAGTTTTGGTGGCCATTCCTAAAGTGATTAAAGAACCAGCGTTGGACAAAGCTTGACTGGCTGGTTCTGGTACTTAAGAGGCTGAGGCAGGAGGATTGCTGCAAGTAGTTCAAGGCCAGCCTGGGCTATATATTGAGTTCAGGGGCAGCCTGAACCATACAGTGAGACCTTGTCTCAAAAAACAAAGCAGGAACCCTGCCAGCATAGCACTGAGGAAAGTAGCCTGCTTGGCATGGAGGCATAGCCAGTGCCAGCCCTCGAGGGAACAGGGAAGGACACTTTGCTGAAGGGCAGGCTCGTCTGTGCAGGCGCATCCCAAATCTTAGGGGTGGCGCTTTCTTTCCGGGATAGGTGGGCAGGTCCGGGCAGGTTTTGCAAGTCAGGGTGGGGCGTGCGCTCGTGTGTGTGTGTGTGTGTGTGTGTGTGTGTGTGTGTGTGTGTGCATGCGTGCATTTTTGCCTTCCACAGCATTTCTGCTTTGCCCCTGAAAATAAATGCCTTCTGCTTGGCTGGCTCCTTTTATACATCCTTTGGCCTGTGGTTTTATTTGTGAGATTTTAACCACAGGGAAGCAGCCCAGGAGTTTCCAAAGGAAAAAATCCAATGTGCAAATCCCCGTTTTAAATTCTTCTGTTTTCCAGATGGTCCACTGGTTCTCAAGCTTTGGTTGCATTCTGGACCACCTGGGGGTCCAGGTGTACCACAGAGGCCCAGGTTCTGCTCTGCTGGGCCCCACTGGCCTCTGGGGGCCTCTAGGTGACCCCTGGATACTTCTGTGTTTCGAATTGTGGTCTACATGGGTACCCCATTGGGAGCCCCTTTGGACACCCGTTGGGATCTCTTGGTGAGCCCTTAAAGCTGTTTAGGCCTAGACCCCCCAGTGGGATCCCATCTAGGTTTTATTTTTTCTTTTTGTAGTGCTGGGGGTTGAACCCAGGGCCTCGTGTTTGCAGGGCAACTGTTCTGTCACTGAGCAGCACTTTTTATGTTCTCATTTCAGACAGGATCTCACTAAGTTGCCCAGGCTGGCCTTGGTCTTGGGATCCTTTAGCCTTAGCTTCCTGAGTAGCTGGATTTTTGCACTGCTCCCTGGGTGTTTCTGTCCCATGGTGTGTGCATGCCCGCTGGCTTTGTGTGATGCGGGGCATGTCACTTCCAGATTGGCTTTCATCAGGTCGATGCCCACCAGGGTCCCTTCTGACTCTGATGTCAAAGGAAGGACTTCAAAGGTGTCACTTAAAGGCCTCTGTCTGAGCACAAGGCCTCACAGCCTTGCTGTGGAGACCTTTAGGGAAATTAAAGTAACAACACATGGGAATGTCCTGGGTAAAGAAGCAAAGGGACCCAGGGACATTTGAAAAAGAGCGTGGCTTCAGAGAAAACCACAGAGCACTTGTCTGAGGGGTCGTCTATGGGAAATGGAGTAGAAGGCAGGTAGGCCAGGCAGCACAATCCTGTGAGGACAGGAGCTGAGGGCCGGCAGCTCCGAGACGTGCACCAGGTGCCCCAGGATCCTTGAAGATGTGTTCAGAACAAGAACCACAATGTACCCTAAGCCCACAAGCAGTGGTGACTCAGGAGAAGCAGGGTCTCTGCCATTAGGCCTCTGGGTTGCCCCAGTAGCCCAACCAGGAATGGATGAAGACTGAGGCCGATTTGGAGCAGAGACAGCCAGAAAGTGCAGGCTGTGGTGGTCTGGCTGCTCAAAGCAGTCCCAGGATGGGCTTTGCTGGATTCTAGCAAACCTGCATGTTGTCAGTGCTGTTAGTGGTTGTTATTGGTCAACTTAAGGAGCTGTGAAGGGAGATCAAGGCTTAGGAAGACTAGAGGTGCATTTGGGTTCCACTTACAAAAAGTACCCGGAAAATATGGTAAATCCCCCCCCCCCCTTATGAATGTGTGTGGAGAGCCCAGACTGGGTCAAGGTGATGGGCACTTGGTATTTTGTTTTATTTGCAGTGCTGGGGATTTAGCCCAAGGCCTCATGCATGTTAGGCAAGCACTTTACTTTGGAGCCACACCTTCAGCCCTTCTTAAAACTTTGAGACAGGATTTCTCGAAATTGCCTAGGCTGGCCTTGAACTTGAAGTCCTACTTTTCAGCCTCTCCAGTAGCTGGGATTCTAGGCATGTGCAGCTGCACCTGGCACCACTTTGATTTTCCAGGACAAGGCCTGCTGGTTGGTAGTAATGGCAGAGCTGTGGGCTGTGGGCTGCTGGAGACCCAGGCCTCAGGCCCCTTGCAGAGCACTGGCAAAGCCCTGAAAAGATAGGCATGCACTCCCCAGGTGAAGCTAGGTCTGGCTCAGGTGAACATGATGTTGTGAAGGTGCAGACATGGGGACTGTGTGAGACATAGCTGTAGGTCTTCACATTCACCAGTTACCATCAAAACAGAGGGGGCTGCTGAACTTGATGGGCTTTGATTTTGGAAGGGAAGCAAAGGGGAAGTGTCTCAAGGCAGTGATGGTTCACTGTGTCACTTGCTGTCTGAGGTTAGCTTGTGGGGGGGTGCTGGTGGAGCTAGCGGGGGCTGAAGTGGTTTGCAAGGTCTATGCCAACACGCTCATCTTGTCAGGGGGCCTGTGGCAGGCAGAAGGCACGTCTGTCTCTCCGTCCTGCGTCATGACAGCACTTTGGATAAAGGTCTGTTTCCTAAAGGCCGAGTCTAGGAGGCTGAGCCAGGAGGGTGGCCAGTAAGTTTAGGAAGGCGCAGGGCTGAGTGGGCTCACAGCACGGGGGAGAGTGCAGCAGGCATAGAGCTGCGCCCCTGGACAGATGGTCCCTGCAGGTGATGCCCTGAAGTCTTCCCTGTAGCATCAGTCAGAAGTGGCCCTGGTGAGCTTAGACATGATGAAAGTCAGGGGAGTGACATTCTCAGCCAGAGTGGCAGCTGTGTTATGCGCCGATGGCACAGTCTAGGTTGGGTGGTGTGAAAGACGCAGTGGCTCTCGTGCGCCAGGTAACTCCATGTGTCTGCCAGCAGAGTGAAGGACGCCTTGGGCCATGCTGGCGGAGACGACACTGGGGATTGTCAGGACTCCTTCCACCTGGGCCAGCCAAGCCTTCTATTTGGCGTATGTAGCACTCTTTATTTTTAAGCTTATTTGGCTGTATTAGAAACCATTTTTTTTTGTTGTTTTTAGAGACAAGGTCTTGCTGTACAGTTCAGGCTGGCCTTGAACTCACTCTGTATGTAGCCCAGGCTGGCTTTGAACTAGCAGTGATTTTCCTGCTTCAGCCTCCCTACTGCTAGGATTACATATGTACTCCTCCATGCTTGGCTTCTAGGAATGATTGCTTTGCCTGGGTGTGGTGGTGTGTGATTACCATCTCAGCATTCTGGGAGGCTGGGGCAGAAGGATTGCAGGTTAGTTCAAGCCCAGCCCCAGCACTTTAGCAATTTATTGAGACCTTGGCTCAAAAAAAAAAAAAAAAAAAAAAAAGTTGGCATTAATTCAGTGGAAGGGCCATGGTTTTGATCCCAAGTTCTGCCAAACAAACACACTCCTAAATTCCACAAGATAACATTTTGAAGTTCTAAACACAGCATCATGGCAACAGAAAATTTAGGCAAAACTAACACTTAGGAAAATTAAGGGAAAATTTGAGGGTTCCCTTTTGGAAGAGATGCTCATAATCTTGTGAGTGCTGGGGGTGCAGAGGTCTGGGAAAGGAGAGGAGGTGGCTCATGGAGAGAGGCCCCAATCGTCAAGGGGCCAGGAGACCCTCTGTGGGAGGAGGGAGAAGAGGAGACCGTGGGGTCTGGCTCTGACTGCCAGCCTTGGCACCTGGCTCTTTGCCGGTGTTGTTAGGAAAAAGAAGGAAAAGAAACAAAGGTATGAGGTTTATTTCAAAGCAAACCCGAGAGGGAAGGCTCTGGCACTGAGACCAGACCAGATCCTGTAGGATAGTCCATGGGGTCTTTTATAGGTCATGAGGTGGGGGTAGAGGTTGAGGCTACACAAAGAACAAACCTTGACAAAGGGTAATGGTTGCCCAGGAGCAGGCTTGGGAACGCGCATGCTGAGAGGAGGGGTTGCTGTCAGTGGCAGGGCCCATCGCTGTGAGGCCGGAGTGCTGCTGTGCTGGGGGCGGGCTTAGAGTGCTCTCCACTCAGCCTAGGGCATGGGCTCATATTCCTTCAGGGGTGAACACCGAATCCTGGGCACAGCCTTGCCAGGAGCAGATCAAGCTTAGGTAGAGCTCCAGGATATAGAATTCTGTCCAGAGGGTATGCAGGATGTGTACTAATGGTAATAGCTGGCACCTTGGAGCCCTTTCTCTGTGCCAGGTGTTGTGCCGAGATTATACTGTGAAAGCTGCGGAATTCAGGCCAAAGGCTGTGTAAGTCTGTAAGGATAATTGCTGATGTTTATCGAGTTCTTCTCTTGTGCTAAGTTCCTTTCATACATCATCTTGCTGCAGCCAGAGTTTTGGCATGTTTCGGTTGCTTTGGAGGTAGAGCGTTGACCAAGGCTGTGAATTCCGTCCTCCTCATTGGGAGTTATCCTAGTCATCACCCGATGATCGTGATGCTAGGCCCTGCTGAGCACTTCGTATACGTCGCGATTAATCTGCACAATAACTCCATGAAGGTTTGGGGATCTTCATCCCAGCCTTGAGGGGGAGCAACTGAAGTGAGATGAGCCGCTGTGGCACAGCATGCACATTTCACACCAGTGGCTACAGCGCGCCCCTTGGGATGGACCTTGCCCGGATGCTGGGCTTGGTGAAGCCTGTGCGGTGGGAGCCCAGCCTCCACGCCTGTCTCCTTGGACTGGCGCCTTAGTGCGGGTGATGGCCCTGGTGGATGACCATGGTGGGGGACTTGGCAGAGCCACACAGCTAGGAGGTGGCAGAGCTGGCACCTGGAGCCAGGTCTTAGGGCTCATGCTCCTAAGTCAGAGCTGAGAAGAGACGGAGCCATGCGCTCATCAGATTGACTGCGTAGTCTGAGCCCTCCCAGGAGTTGGAATGGTCCCTAACCCTTGTGACCTGAACGTGCCACAAGGGCCCCTCTGCTGATTCCGAGAGCCTGTGATCCAGTGTGGAAGGGGTCTATAAAAATTTGACATTTTAAAATCTGAAGGACCTCTTGCATATAACTTAAAAACACTCGTCTTTTTCTTCCCCGCACTCCCTGCAGCCTCGGTGAAAAGCAGGCGTGTGGATGCCTGAGAGACAAGGCCGGCCCCCAGCCGCGTGAGGCTCACAAACCATCTTTGTGGGCTTCTGGGTGACTGAGTCCCTTGTCAGGCGCCCTTCCCGGGGCAGACACTCGATTATCATCTTTCTGTGCTTGCCCACACTGGAGCATCAGCACGTTCTCGGAGCTTCCCCCACCAGCTGGCATCGTGACGGCACAGATGTTGTTTCACTTCAGTTGGTGGGGGCTGGGGTGCAGATGGCCAGAATTCCACACCAGCCTCCCAGCCTTGGACTCCCGCTGCTGGGCGAGAATGACCTTGGGCTCTCTGAGAGAAGAGGTCTCTGCCTGGTTGTCGCCATCTCTTCTTCGGTGCTGATGGTAACAGCACGGCACAGCCAGCAGCCCATGCCCTCCGCCTGCGTGCCAGCTCTGGACTGTTTTATGGCATCGCTTTACTCTTGTGACCCTTGGAGGTGGAGGCCGATATAGTTACTGTACTGCAGACGGGAGGACTGGTAAGACAATCCTGAGTAAGAGAGCTTGAGGGAGGAGGGTGATGTCAACATTTTCTGTGTTCTTTAAGAGAGATTATACTTTCTGCAAGTTGAAGGTAGAGGTTCTGAAGCAGAGGTGAGTGTTGCATCTCAGGGGGTGTTTGAGAATGTATGGAGAGATACATGTGTTTGCTTGTCACAATTTGGAGGGGGAGTTTCTTATGGAAGGCCAGGGATGCTGCTTAGTCTCCTCCCATGCCGAGGACAACCCCCAGTGTTAGTGGTGTGAGCTGAGGAAACTGATCTAGAGAGAAGAAACTGTAGTCAACTTTCATCTGGCTTGATGCCATTAACGTCTCAAGCCCTTGTGTCACTGCTGCACTTTCCCACCTTCTCCAGGTTCTCCCTGTGCTGAGCAGGGTCATACTTTTGTCCCTACAGGTGAGGTGCAGACAGGTGACTTTCATGGGCTCAGGCACTATAAGTGGGAAGTAAGGGGCGCCTTTCAAGCTCCTGTGGTTGGCCCTGTTCCTTCCTCCTTGTGCTACCAGAGGCCAGGGCTCCATCAGAGAGCATACTCTAAGAAGTTGGGGCAGAACTCTAATGCTTGTGTCTGGTTGCCCCCCACCCCCATGCCTTAGGAGGGGGCTGGCTTTTTGGAGGTGGTTGAATCTAGAGTTTGTGATTGGTTCATTGTCCAGTGCTGGCATTGGGGGTCTGAATGCTACACCTGCTCTAGGGCGGGTAGCCTGCGTATAATATAGAGGATGGAAGAGAACGTTGTTTCCCCCTTTTTGCTCTTGTGGCTGTTGTATCTTCTCTACTGCACCTCCCCGTCTAGCCAGCTGGTTATGGGTTGAAACTTTTACAGACTGTGAGTTCAGTAAACTTTTCTTTCCTTCATTTTGGGTGTCAGGTCATTTTGTCTCAGTAAGGAGAGAAAAGCAGGACAAGCTCCAAGCCGACTCAATGGATGAGCGCTACGAATGCGGTATAACTTTTGTTGTTGGGAGCTGTTCCCCTGCTGTAGCCTGTCTGATCCTGGCTGATATACTTCAAGCAGAACAAAAATCTAGCAGGGAGGTAGACAGGGCAGCTGGCTATCTGGATGCTGTGGGAGGAAGTTCCAGGGCCCAGTATTTGTGGATCACTTGAGTGAGGATACGGTGCTTGGCCCTGTGCTGCGGGAAGTACAGAGATGCTGGCAGGTTGCTTCATAGAGGAAGTGGAAGGGAGTAGAAAAGAACAGCCATCCAGCACCTCCGATGAGTCCTGTTGGGACCCAGCGGTTCCACCCAGACCAAGCTCTGCCACCCTGATCCAACTTAAACCCACGTTTAAGTTGGTTGCCTGTCTGTGGATGTTCTGAGGACAAAGTCCATCTTTACCTTCCCAGGGGCTCCTGTGATGCCTGGCATGTAATGTTTGTTGAGTGTGTTGGGTTGGGGGAAGAGAGTGGGAAGGGAGTGGGCTGTGATGGGGTGTGGCTGGGAACAGAAGGGCAGGTTGGGGACAGGGTACAGTGTGGGACGTGCTGGGCAGGGAGGACAGGAGAGGGCTGGGCAGGGAGGACAGGAGAGGGCTGGGCAGGGAGGACAGGAGAGGCTGGGCATTTTCACTTTTGTTTAGAGTTTAAGTGTGCTGAGAGCACCCCAATCCCAAGGGATTCGAGGAAGGAGTATGATGGGTGGGGTGTCCCTCACATCGTGGGCCCTGGGCAGGGTGGGCCTCTGGCCTCCTGGGTTGGCCCGGGCGGGCACCATCTTCCGTAAGCTGCTCACGCCCTGGGATGTGCGGTACTGTACAAGAAGTGCCCTGAACGCCATCGGTTGGTTCTGCTCCTTCTCTCGCGGGCCAGGACATCTTGTAGGGCCAGGAGGGACCCCAGACACTGGACACGAGCCAGAGCTGTTCCAACCGCACAGAGCATAGCTGGACTCTTGCTTCCAGTTGCTTCAGTATGCCTGCCTGTAAACGAGGCGTGGCTCTGCCCCTTTCCCCATGTCCTAGCCAGCCTTTGTTATTGTTTGGTTTTCTGATGAATTGCTCGGCTCTTGATGTGTGCGTAGTTGCTGTGTTTCTAGTGTTCTTTAAGTGCCCTGCCAGGATGGTTGAAGCCTGGCTTCCACGCCTGGCTGTGTGTGTAGTTGGCTTTCTCAGTATTGTTTTTTCTTTCTAACAATTATTTATTTTGGATTTATTTATTTAAAGACAGGGTCTCACTCAGAGACTGTTCCTGAACTCACTATGAAGCCCTCACTAAGGTCTCAAACTTGCAGCAACCCTCCTGTCTCAGCCTCCCTAGTGCTGGGATTACAAGTGTGTACCTCTAGGCCTAGCTAAGACATTTTAAAATGTCATACGTCACCCCTACCCTCCCAGCCCTCCCTACCACTCTTGCCCTCGCAAAAGTCAGTATAAGTAACAAGTTTGGGGTCCAGGTGTGGTGGGCTTTGGGTTGGCTGTGCTGTCTCGGGCAAGTGACTGTAGTTACTGCTGTGGCGAGACTGGCTCTCTCTTCCGTGTCTCATGGCGTGGGAACAACACTGTTCTAGCCCATCACTGTGCGGCAGTAATCAAAGGAAGCTGAACAGGTAAACCCTCTAGTTTAGAATGAGTGTTTGACAGAGCACATGTTTTATTAGTGCTACATGTTCACTGTGGCGTTTTTAATGGCTGTGTGAGGCTCCGTTGTACGGGTGCTTATACCAATTTATTTAGCTTGTGTCTGGGGTTGGAGAGTTTGGTGATTCCCAGCTCCTCTCCTCTCTGAGCATCTTTCTGCATGGAGGGGACCCTTGGAGGGCTCAGTCCCCAGACTCAGTCCTCTCTGTGTGCCCACGTCGCTGTTGTCAGGACTTTGTCCAGCCAGCGGTGGCTTGCAGACTGCTCAGCCTCTGCCTTCATCTCCAGCCGTGAACCCAGGCCAGGTTTTTCTCCTCTCGGGTCTGGGTATTGGTTTAGTTCCCCAGGGACAGTGCTTTGGGCTCCGCAACTGTCCTGGAAACCCCCCACAGCTCTGCCCAAGCCCAGGAAGAAGGAGGGGAAAACCTTTTCAGAGCCAGACAAACAGGTATTTCCTGTTAGCCCCCAGCTGTCAGAGAAACCAGCCCCTTTGGGAATTCAGAGAGAGGAGCCCCACCCATGCCACCCACCCATCTCCAAACACCCAGGATTTAGTGAAAGGACAGTCACGCTGTCTAGTAGGACATGCCGCAGTGGTTTGGGATGTACATTCTGCCTTTGCCAATGTGGTAGCCTGTTATGGTTTGTCTCTAGCTGTCCCCTTAATGCCTCATTGCAGTCATGGGGTGGACTTCTAG
>NW_004524648.1:6879533-6900906 GCF_000260255.1 Octodon degus | reverse complement strand
ATGTGGTTTGTTTCGAATTGAGATGGATTTGAACACCAACACCCACCAAGGATTTGGAAAGCAGTTTGACCAAAAGCATATCATATATCTATATCTCTATGTCTGTCTGTCTGTCTGTCTGTCTGTCTGTCTGTCTATCTATCTATCTATCTATCTATCTATCTATCTATCTATATTTTTTTCCTTTTGCAGTGCTGGGAATTGAGTCCAGGGCTGGCCAAGCATTCTGTGCACCACTGAGCTACACCCTCAGCTCTTGTTTCTTATTTTCAGACAGGGTCTTACTTCGGGCTGGCCTTGAATTTTAATCCTCCTGCCTTAACTTTCCAGGCAGCTGGGATTTCAGGTATGCATTATTGTGCCCCACTGTTTTTTCTTTTCTTTTGAGTCAGGGTCTCACTGTGTAGCCCAGGCTACCCTTGAATTTATGGTGATTCTCCTGCCTCAGCCTCCTGAGTGCTGGGCATGTGTCACCATGCCCAGCAGTAACTCATAATTTTTATACTGATTTTGTACATTGTATATTTGATTATGGGCTGAAATGATAATGTTGAGTATTTCTGGTTAAATAAAGTATAGCATTAAGATTAATATCTGTTTAACTTGACTTCTAATATGGTTATTAGAAAACATAAAATGTATTCCACAGGGGCTTTTAATAAATTTTTGTCAGAAGGCCCTGCTCTAGCAAGCTTAGACTGTGGAGACAGAGAAGTGAAACCTGCCTGGGGGGACCCACCCTACCCTGTGCCCCAGTCCCTCCTGCCCTTGAGACCTGCCACCTGGGATCAGGTATTCTGGGTTGAGGTGTCCACACCCTGGGGATACCTCTGGGGTACTGGGAATAAATCCTCGTGGGGCGGGTGGCTGCTTCAGGGTAGATCTGGGGAGCACGAGCTTGGTCTCCTCTCAGTCCTGCTGGCCAGAGGAAATTAGGAGCCGTGGCTGGGTTCTGGTGTTGGGCCATTCGAACAAAGGCTGCTGTCCATGTGTGCCTGGGACATCATCCTGCCGAGTCCTCCCTGGCTGGGAGGTACCCACTTTGCAGATGGTGATCACTGAGGACCCCCAGCAGTAACATGCTGGCCTGCAGTCCTGCTATTTAGTAGGCAGCAAGGGCTTGTAGTGAGCCCCCCATTGGATTCAGTGTTCTTTGCTGTGCAGCATTCCTCAGCCCCTCTTTTCCTCCCACCCTATTTCCCTTTTTTTTTTTTGGTTCAGGCTAGTTTTAAACTCACTCTGTAGTCCAGGCTGGCCTGGAACTCAGCAATCTTCCTGCCTCAGCCTCCCGAGTACTGGGATTATAGGAGTTTGACATCATGACTGGCTTCTCTAGCCCTGTTTCCTAGTGAAAACAAGGACACTGGACACCTCCTCACAAGTGTGGCTTAGATGCAGGGTCCTGTCCTGCAGAGAGGACCCATGTCTCTGACTCCACTGGGCCTTATTGCTGTGCCAACTGGCTTTTGACCTGGGAGTTTTGAACAGACCTGCTGAGAATCAGGGTGCCGATCCCCAGGGCCCTTTGGGGAGCCTGATGTCCGGTGTTTCAGGCATTTGCCAATATCCCCAATTCCTGGGCCAAGGTTCTAGTCATCCAGTGGCCAGCAGAGGCCAGTGCCCTGCAATAGAGAAACCGGTGGGACCCAGCCTGGGCCTTGCCTGCTTATCAGCGTGCCACAGATTGGGCGGTTTGGCCCCTAGCTAGTGGCGGTCATTGTCAGAGCAGCTTAATTTCAGGGCCTGAGGGCAGCGCCTGCAGTGCCAGCCCCTCTTCCTGCCTCTCCTCTCAGCATTCTGGAGACATGAGCAATGGCTATTGGGTGGACTTAAATCCACCTGGACCACTTGGTTACGGCCTGTGGCCCCCTGCTGGAGCAGGTTTCCCCCTTTTTTGTGGACTCCCATCCTGCTTTCTGAAAGTTGTGACTGGTGGCAAAACACTAGTCAGGAAAAGCATCCCTGATTAACCTGCCAGGGCAGGGCTGCCACCCCTCCTTGGCCGCTTTCCTGGCAAGGCTGTGTCAGGGACCTCAGGGCCATCTCCACCTCCTTTGCGGGGCTCAGTTTTCTGGGTTTATTGGTGAGTACCAAACACATCCTGAAGGGCTGAGTTCTCAGTAGACAGTGTGATACCAACACAGGTGGTCGTCTGCTGAGTGTTGTGGCCATTCTTCAGATGTGACAGAACTAGGGAACACGTGGAAACTGGAGAAATCCCAACCCTAATCATTTGTAGCTGAGTGGCTTCAGTGTCCGTGTCTGTAGAATGGGGTTGTTGAGGTGACTGGGGGGATGCCACGTGTCTGGTGGGGTCATAGCCAGGGCTCAGCCGCTGCCTTGCTTTCCCGAATGCCTGGGTGGTAGTATGACCTGCTTAGCCTCACGGCGAGTGTTTTCCGGTGTCTTCTCGAGTGTGCAGGTCCATTGCCTGGCTCGCTTCTGCCGCAAGTGCCTTCTAATCCCGAGTATCCTGTGTGCCGGCATTAGCTCGTTGTCCAGAGCTGTTGAGCCCCAAGACAGTGCACATCTTCTAAGTCACAGGGTTGCCTCGATGCTCACAGCCATCTTGAGAGAAGGTGGCACAGCCCTTGTCCTTGTCATACAAGATGGAGGAGGTGGCTGAGCTTCCCTGTGTGCATGCAGCCCTTCTCCTTCCAGAGGTGGAGAATTCTGGCTTTGGGAGGTAGAGGTTGAAGTACCGATGAGTTGTAGCGCCTGCCACAGTTTCAGGCTGAGCACAAATGTGAGCTAGAAGGGTGCGGGTGTCCCAGAGGGCTCTGGGGGCGCTAAAGATCTGGGTTCAGCACAGATGCACTGAGTGCTCACAGTAGGGTGGGGTTTTATCTAGATATGACTCTTTCCCCTTTTAAAAAAAGTTTGTATTATAAATATACTGCAGATTTGGAACACTATGCAAAACATCAATGTACAGTTGGGTGAATTATCACAAAGTGAGAATTCTTGTAAATGCATCCCAACCAAGAACCGGAACCCTGCCAGCACCCTGGAGTTCACCGGCTGTCAGCCCTTCCCTTGTGCCGAGAGTAACAATAGCCTGACTTTTAGAGAAGTCACTGACCTCCTGCTAAGACAGTTATTTCCAACCAGTGTGTGTTCCTTAAACTGAAATTGAGTCCTGTCTACTCTTTGTGCTTTCTGTAAGGGGCATTCTGGCTGCTTTAGCTCAACCTTGCTTGTGAGCCCATGCATTTTTGTTGCACGTAGCTACATTTGTTCACTTCACTGCTGTGTATTATTCCAGTGAATAATAGCATATTTAAGAAAATATTTGTTCTCCAGTGGGTCAGTATTTGGTGTGTGTACAGTTGAGGCTATTCTGTGTGTGTGTGTGTGTGTGTGTGTGTGTGTGTGTATTTATCCATGCACATGGCAGTAAAATCACGGCATCTCCTGTGCTCTTCGCATGCACCTTGCAAGCAGGGGTGAACTTAGCAGGTGGACTGCCAGGCTGTCCAGGTTGTCTCTGAGCTCTCCCTGAGGATACACCACCAGGCCAGGGGCTGGGGGACATCCTTGTGGGGGCTGTAGGTGGAGTCCTGGAGTGGTGGGAGGTTAAGTGTTAGAAGCTGGCATGGAGGGTGACCAGCAGTGAGGGGGCACACACAGCCTGTTCACCGTAGCCCTCCAGAGGGTCTGGGCACCCTAATCCTCTGGCATTGGTGTCTGCCTCAGTGTCTCCCCCGAGTGGCCACGGCACCTGTCCGGTGTGGAATGCAGAGTGGTCAGGGAGGCCCACGCCTCAGCCCCGGCTCCTGGCCGCTGCTTGCCGTGCAGCTAAGCTCTTAATGTGTTTTCATAATCAAAGCAGAAAGGTCCCATTGTGGCACTAACGTCTTTGCCATAAAGCACGCTTTGTTTCCCAGCAGAATTCCAAGTTGCAAAGCAAGCCAGCTTAGCAGAAACACAATACCAATTAGTGGCGGTTTGCCACTGGCAACAGCTAGGCGGGCTCCCAGAAAATAACAGTTAGCTTGCGTTCATTGGGGTACCCCAAAGATGCAACACAACCTCACAGGCTACTTTGCAGAAACAGGATGATTTTTTCCCCCCCTGGTACTAGGGATTGAACTCAGGACCTTGCACTTGCCAGGCAAGCTCTTATTCTACTGAGCCATCTCCCTGGCCCTACTTTGCAGAAATAAAGTAAGATGTCACAAGTCATGTTTATCTTCCTGAAATTATAATGTGATATTAGTATATCACTTAGAGTTCCTTTGGCTTTATATTTAAGAAATTTGAGTAACACTGGGTTAAAGGAGTTGTTACTGTGGTTTTTCTCATGGAACAAGCATTTCAGTGGCAGGCGATTCCAAGGCTCCAGGTTCCCTGATGTCATCTAGCACATAAGCTTGCATTGTCACAATGGCTGCTTTATCTTTAGGCTACACATCTGCATTCCAGGTAAGATACTGACTTTTGCTAGCCGCCCAATATCCTTTTAATGAGGAAACCTAACTTCTGGGAAGGACCAAGCATAGACTTCCCCCTCGCACCTCACTGCCTGAAACTGCATTGTGTGTGTGACAAGCCCTGGGTGGAGGGAAGCAGGGAGCCAAGCATACTGCTACCTGAACCAAGTCAGGACTCTCCACAGGTGAGGAGGAGGAGTGCGGACATGAGAGATGGCTGCGCAGGTGTCACCACACACTGGATAACTCTGATAAGGGAACACATTGTTTCAGATAGAGTTAATTTCCTTGGTAACTGATAGTTCTTTCTAGAAGCACAAGCTGGATTTTAATTAAGGACGGCACCCGTGGTTTCCTCTGAACATCGGACCACCCTTGCCCAGTGGTGGGGATCTCGGCAGCTCTGTAGAAGTGTGTGTTGTGCACTTGCTTTTGCTCCAGAAACTGCTGCTCTGACCATTGGGTTTGTTTTGTATCTTGTCCATGTCTTTCACATCACTGTCAATTCTTATGGCTTCTGTGCATGTGCCTCCAGGTGCTTTTTTTTTGGTGGCAAGCAGGGTCTCCCTAAATTGCCCACACTACCTTGGAACTTGGGATCCTCCTGCCTCAGCCCCCCTGGTAGCTGGGATTGTAGGCATGTGCCACCATGCCTGGCTGATCTCACGGCTCTTTTCACCTTTAAATGCTGCACTTTCGGTGGCCCATGGGTAGGGGAGGAGTTAGCAATGTGCAGACTGAGGGATGAAGCGAGAGAGAGAGAGCACGTAGGACTCTTTCAGGTCGGGGGGAGCCCTAATGAGCAGCACTGGGGCATCTCATCTCTCCTGGCTGCTCAGATAAGGGAGGCCATTATTTTATAGATGTTTAAACAAGGAGAGGGAGTTTCCAATCGTACTCCCTAATCAAAACTATTATTTTTTTATGTGGTTAACTTAATGCTAAATTTCCCAGAGTCTCACTATACAGCTTGGATTCGTAGTGATTCTCCTGTTTTCAGCCTTCCCAGCATGGGGATTATAGGTATGCGCCACTACCCTCGGACTCTGTGACCAGCTCAGCCTGGAGGCAGGACTGGCACAGCATGTGGTGTCAGGATTGAGCCTTGGTCCCTCTGCTTGCCTAAGCTTTCCTAAGCAGTCACTTTAGTCGGCTGAGCTATCTTGCTGGCCCGGACCCGTCAGTCTTCACCTCGCCTGTCTCTGGTAATATAAAACCTGTTTTATAAGCTCATTTGGTAGAAAACCTGATTCTGTTCTTATCAGTAATAGCAAAAGGAGACATTCGAGAAAGGATAGTTGTGTGCCTTTGGCCCAGTTAACTTCTCTCTATAAGAAGAGATCCCGATTGTTCCAGCCACTGTAAGAAGTAAGCAAGTATGAATAAGAAGACGGCCGTTGCTGTCATCTCCTTCATCACCGTCCTCGAAGGGAAAGTGTCTGGTCTGGGTTCAGGTTGTGCTGGGCAGGTGTCTGGAAAGAGGAGTTTCGAGTTGTATTTACCTGTAGACAGAGAGAAGTCTGTTATTGGGAGAGTGCTAAGGGACCAAAACAGGTGTGCCCCTTGCTTTTGTCCTAGTGCCCTTCCTGCAGAGTGAAGTGGGTCTCCCTTTCTGCCTTCTTTCCTTCATTCTGTACTTTTTATAGCTAATTGTAAAACTTCTATGTTGGTTATGGAAAAGTTGAAAAAAGCATAAACATTTAAAAGTTGTTCTTGGCGGGCATGGTGGTGCACACCTGTAATCCCAGCACTTGGGAGGCTGAGGCAGGAGGATCAGTGTGCGTTGGAGGCCAGCCTGGGTGGTAGAGTGAGTTCAGAGGCAGGCTGGACCACGCAAGACTTTGTCTCAGTGCCGGGGAGATAGCTCAGTAAAATAAGCGCTTGAGGGCCTGAGTTCAATCCCTGGTCCTGCCAAAAAAAAAAAAAGACCTTGTCTCAAGAAAAACAAGACCAAAAATAGCTTCTTAACCCCTTCCCCTCACCCTGGCATATGCATATGTATAAAGAATACACATGCATGTTGGATCTTCCTGGGCTTCCTGCACTCAATTCTGTTTCTATTTTTATTGGACAATAAATCACAGATGTTGTCAGATATGCATTGCCTTGGATTTTTTTTTTTTTAAACCTAAATTTAGGAAGTTCCTAAAGGGGTGATGGTGAACCTAAAAAATTTTAGAGCTCTCAGCGGCACAAACAGCACCATAGGTTCACCTCTACTGCCCTAAAGAATGAAAAGACTGATCGGTTTTCCCAGGTGATTTTAAGGAGTCCCCCGGGCCCACTTGTGTGCATAAAACCTGCCTTTGTGTAATGAAAGGCTCAGTGACTTGCATCTGGGTCTCATGCTGTGTGACTGGGGGTTTCGTAAGTTGTGGTTATGAGAAGGTTTGGGGGCTTCAGAAATAGGAACATATTTAAGGAGGAGGAAACATTGCAAACTAAAGCAGACAGACAGTTCAAATGATTGATTCCTTCATTGATTGGTTCAGTCATTACTGAGACCCGCCTTGTGCCACCACATCAGGCCAGATGTTCTCCATACAGAAGGAAATGAGGCAGGGAACTAGCAGCCTCGGACAGCGTCTCAGGTGAAAACTTTAGCAACTCAGCTTAGCCAGGCGTGGTGCACACTTACGGTCTCTGCTACTCTGGAGGTGAGGGAGGAGTTTCAAAATACCATTTAATTAAGTTGGTGGGGGGTGGGGTTGTAGCTCTGTGGCAGAGCACTTAATCCCCAGCATGGGGCAGTGTGCGTGCCTTGTTGTTACGGGGCAGGTGGCAGTAGCATGCGGCGGGTAAACATTGTGGATGGTTTGTGTACTAGTGGAGGAGGAGAGTTAGCTAGGATATTAACGTGGGAGAGTTAAGGGCTTCAAACACGTAGCAAGTGCTGTACCCACTGAAGTATGGGTTAGATAAATGGAGATAAATCAATGAGTGAGATGTTAGTAATGTCGCAGGCCCCAGAGTCTTCTTGTCTCTGCTGCTTTTTCCCTGCAGAATGTCACAGTGGACCTTTGTTTTTCTGCTCCTTTGCCCAAAAGAGGCCCCCTCAAAGGCCCGCTTGGCCAGGCAGAGAGGCCAGGCTGTGCCCAACCAAGTTTCCCAGGGCCCCAGAGTCTCAGCTCCTGCTGTCCTCTTTCCTGAGGGTCCAGGGCCTCCTCTTCAGTGGAAGGTGGAGGATGCCACCTGCACCCTGTGGTTCCGCTCCCATTGTCCTAGTGGACAGAAGGAGCATACAAGACCTGCCTCATGTCGGGAGCTGACAGGCTGGGAACAGGGAGAATCCAGTGGGGCTCTGGAGACCACGATTCCTTGTTTGCCTGTCTTGGTGCCTTCTGGAAGTCACCACACTCCCATGAGGTTAGGAGGGGCAGGTGAGGCAGGATGGCTTCTGGTTTGCTTCTGGCCAAGGGGGATCCTGAGTCTCTGCTACCACCAGGGACATTGTACAGGTTGCTAGGTCTTAACCCCATGTGCCCATCTGAATCACCTGGGGTGTTTTTCAGACATGCTACCGTTTAAAATCCAGAACAAATGGCTGTATAGTGGGACCTGGCTGGGAATCTTTGTTTATATGCCCTCCTGGTGACCCTGGTGCACAGCCAGGCTTGAGAACCTTGGCCCGAATGCCTGAGCCAACGCTGAAAGGATCGTTTGGAGCTGCTTGTCTCTATTCTTCAGCTTGCCCAGAAGGACAGTGAGTTGGCGGAGGAGTTCTCATGGAGTGGGTCAGGTCAGGACCCCAGGTGTCTTGCTGTGGAGCATGAGGCTTTCCCTCCAAAGTGGACAGTCACAGGAAAGGAAGGCCTTTAGGTTATGATATGGCCAAGTGTCTGCTTAACTCCCATGTGGGTGAGGGGACCAAGTTTCACTAGTGTTTGATCTTCCTGCTCTCTGTGTGCCTTTCTGTGTTACACATCATTCATTTGTTCATTTGTTCCTTCATGCAGTGTTGGGGATCAAACCCAGAGCCGAACCTGGCAAGTCTTCTACCACTGAACTGTAGCCCCAGCCCTGGCGTGCACCTTGTTTACCCCTTCTTCCCACATTGTCACAAGCCTTTGCTTTCTCTGCTTCTGAGGGCAGGTTCCCCATCATGGCCGTTGTCATGAGTCAGCACCTGGAGAGAGCCGGTGGGTGGGTGGGTGTCCTGGTAAATGTTGAGCTGGAGGGTGGGTGCCAGGCTGAGTCTAAGCTGGGGAAGTGTCTGCCCCCTTCTCTGAGCTCCTAGTTTAGTGGGTAGAGGCAGCTGCCCTCTGCATTTGAAGCACATTCAGATGAAAAGTAGCAGCCAGGCATAGCCAGGAAAGACAGGGCTGGGCAGGGGCTGTGAACTTGATCCTGGCCATGCTGGCTCACCTAAAAATAAATGGCCTCAGATCCTCCTCTGATCCAATCTGCTGCTCTAGCCTCCTCCCCGGCCCTGCCGCCCAGCTGGCTTCTGCAGGGCTGTGAGCAGTTCTAGTATGCACGTCACAGCTGGGATCAGGCTTGTGTTTGGAAATAAACAAGTTGGCCCCTCTCTCTGCCTAGGACTTTCCTTAATCTGGAGACACTGCTCCAAGGCTGTCTCGCAGGGAGGGCTTTGGAGAGGCTCAGACACCTTGAAATGTCTTCATGTTGGTATTTGGGGAAGGCTTGAGGGGGTGGTGCGATGTGAGTGAACTGGAGGGTGGCGAATGCTGAGGACTGATTTATCCCCAAGTGCTGTGGGCACGTGGTGGTGGGGGGTGCACAGTCTGTTTCCCAGTGGCGGGGAGACGCTGTATGCGGAGACTGAGGAGAGCTGTGAGCCGAGAGTGACACACGCAGCTGCTCAGACGCGGGTGCCCAGCCTCATCATCTCTTGCAGGGCCGTCTACCCTCACACAGCAGCTGAGGGAGGGCAGCTCAGGCGGGGCCTTGTTCTGCGGTAGCTTGTTCAGAGCGTCAAGAACACAAGATCAACCCAGTTGCCCTCATGGTGGTCCAGAAATCAGTGCAGCTCGGCCCAGGGGGGCATCTTGCTCCCTCAGACCTGGGATGTGTGTGGGGGGCCCAACAACCAATAGGCTTTTCCCTGTATCTGGTAAAGCTGAGGGTGTATCCCGAAATTTCACTTCTAAACACAGTCAGGTGCAGGATACCGCAGTCCGATCCTCAGCTCCACCTGCCGTACCACACCTGCCCTTCAGGCAGCCTGAGAAAGAAAGAAAAAAAAATCCTTCAGAAATTTCATGTCTAGTGTTGGTACTGGAAAAACTACCACGCAGTTGCTCAGGCAGAAACGTAGAGACGTGCTTGGGAGCATTCTCCATGGTTGTGAAAGGCGGGAAGCAATGCCTGTGGGCTGGAAAATATGTCAGTAAGTGCTACATCTTCCGTGGGAGAATCAGCCCAGCTAGATCTAAGATAAAGATTGGTAGAAAGTCAAGTTACAGAATGCATGTAGTAATGATACCATTCCTAGAAGATGAACAAACAAAAAATACACTTTTTTTTTTTTCTTCACACAGGCACCTACTCTATAATTTAGGCTGCCCTTGAACTCACCACGTAGCCCGGGCTGGCCTTCAACTTGAGGTGATCCTCCTGCCTCAGCCTCCCCAGTGCTAGGATTACAGGTGTGGGCCACCTTTCCTGGCTTGCAAAAAATACCAATTCCTAGATAGGAAGGATATATATATATTTTTTTTCTTTCAAATTTCAGCGCTGGGATTACAGGCATGCACTACCATTCCTAGACTCCCAGGCATGGCCAGCGCGGCATATGGTGCCGGGGATCGAACCTGGGTCCTTGCACTTGCCTAAGGAGCTATTTCCATAGCCCCTAGAATATTTTCTTCAAAGAAAATGAGAGGCATGATTCTAACATTGTGGGGAAAGTTAGCAAATAAAGAGCAGGGGAATTTACTGAGAGGGAACGTTGATGTTACTAACGAAGACAAGGTATGCAGGAAGAGACCTACTTGCATAGAAAAGTAGTTCTGTATGAGAAATGAAGTTCAAATAACAGTAGCTCAAGCAGTTACTTTTGCTCACACATTAAAGGAGTCTGGCTTCAGGAGGCCTGCTGCTCACGTGGTAGGTCCACAGTCACTGGGAAGTCAGATTTCTTGCAGTTCTTCTTTTTGTCATCCTTTGTCCTTAGGTTCCAAGATTTGATGACAGACTGAGAAGGAAGTGTCCTTTATCCCCTCTGAAATCATTTTATGGCAATTCTGATGACATGTTATTTTTCAGATGTTAGTCACAGAGCTACGCCACACTGCAAGGGAGGATGGAAATAGGCCAGCAGAACAGCAGCACTCTGTTAGGAAGAAAGGTGACTGGGGATTGGGAGGCACTCAGATACTGAGAGATGAGAGAGTGAGTTAGGCTCAGACCTGTTGAGTTGGAAATGTTTGGACCCTGCGGGATGGAGGGCTGCTTGGGTGTGGAGCTCCCCCTCAAGAGGGCTGGGGCTGCAGATTTCTGATCTAGAGGCCTGTGGGCGGCTGCTGAGTGTCCAGGGGTGGAAGGAGACCTGGGAGGCTGCCAGGTGCCTCAGTGAGGCCAGGCAGGATGAGGCCCAAGTGATGACATCAACCTGGGGGACCTGGGTGTTCCAGCAGGAGCAGTTTCAAGGGGTGGAGGCTGGTGTGCAGGGTGGTGGGCATATGCGTTCTGCAGGTTGGAGGGATGGGGAAGGGGAGCGGGAAGGAAAGTGCTTCCTCAGGCCTGGTGACCGGAGGGGTTTGGCCCTGTGGAGGACCGCTCTGGGCACCGTGAAGAAAGAGTTAGGCCGGAGTGTGTTGGAGGCTAAGCCAGAGGAAGCTTGAAACCCAGACTCTGTGGGAGGTTCCTCCAGCAGCAAAGCAGGTCGGCCATAATCCTGGGGCTGTAGGCTGGGGGTCGGGAAAGGGCGAGGGACGGTGGGCCTGGACTGGGTGGAGGTGTGGTGTTCAAGAGGGCTGTACTGTGTCCAAACGGCAGAGAAGGGTGAGACTTGGAAATAGCCCTGCTGGAGGTGGTGACAGAATTCCCCATCATGATGAACGTCTGGTCCTTCTGGGCGTGCAGAAAGGGCTCAGTGCCGCGCATCTGTATGTCTTAGTTTGCGCGAACTTTCAGGCTACTTGTTTACTATTTGTCACTTGGGAGCCAGGTGGGCTGGGTTCAGATCCAGCTTTGCCTTTCACCAGCCGCTTCCTGTCAAGGGCTGAGAGGCTGCCGAAACCCAGGCCACCCGTGTTGTCACGTGTGTGCCTGCGCCAGGCCACGCTGCTGTCCTGCACCGAGCGCTGTACGGGCAGGTGCTGGCTCTGACCTTGTGTGAGCTCATTTCTCTCTGTGCATTGCTTTCCCCTGTTGGGAGGATAAATGAGTTGTCGTGTGTAGTGTGCCTGGAACCACGCCTGGCCCGTGGTGACCCGTGGTAAGGATTAGTAGCCGCTGTGATTATCTTTAGGGTGTGAGCGGATTCTCCCATTTCCTTCTCTGAGGATTTGTCTCACTGTATTTGCCAAAGCCTGGCGTTAGCAGGAGGTGCGGCCCTCGATCCATTCCAGTTTGGTTGCTGAGCTTGCGTTTCTCCGTCCCGAAGCATTCTTGCTAGAGCCTCAGCTTTCCTGAGGTGCGGCAGGCAGCTGACCTTGGTGTTCCTGGTGCTCTCCTCACCTGCAGGGGGATGAGGTGGTGGGGTGAGGGACAGCCCGGGTTGCCTGGCAAGGCTCTGTGGTGCACAAATGCACAGAGAGGCTCCATGCCAAGCAGCGGGATCAGCATGGTGTGCTCCAGAGCTCTCTCCATGGAAGGCGGCACCGCACGGGTCTGCCCCAGGTCGCACCTGACTGTGGGTCCTCTCTGGGTTACAAATCAGACTCTGGAAGCATGAGAACAATGCTAACATCTGGGTGTTGATCAAATGCTTTATCCTGATTGTTACCATCTGTAGAAGAGGTAAGTTCATATTTTTATGATTTGGGCATGTATTTTTTTAAAATGTATTTTAGTACAGGGTCTACAGGGTCTCACCACACAGCTCTGACTTGTAGTGATCCTTCTGTTTTCAGCCTCCCAAGCACTGGGATTACAAACGTGCACCACCACAGTCAGTCTTAGTTGTCTTTTTAGTGCGCTCCAGGGGCGGGGCCAGCATGGAATGCTGGGGATTGAACCCCAGTCTGTGCACCTGCCTAAGCAGGCGCTTTAGTCGGCTGAGCTGTCTGGCTCTCCCTGGGCATATGTTTCATAGTTGTGTGTTTCAGAAATTGGGGTGTGTTGTGCATTGTCTTTGTGTAGCGCATCTTTGTGTCTCTAGCGTGACGTTAGTGCATAGCTTAAAAAACGAATATTCCTACTGCCTCACCCAAGTGCGCCCAGGATGGATTATGTGATATTGCTTAGTGGAAAGATTTTATTAACTCCTGAGAGTTCATGGACCCCTGGCAGTGTCTCAAGTTGCTTGGTATGAGTTAGTACATTTGTCTTTGCCCCTCAAGAGAGCTCTGTAATTTGTTGAAAATCGCGAAGCCAAGGACCTAGGATTTGAGCCAAGTTCTAACTCCAGAGTTTGGCCTGTTCTTCTCCACAGTGCAGACCTGAGTGTCTGTACACTTTACTTCCAGCATCTTCTTTTTTCCTCTTTGCCCCACCCCCATCCCGTTTTGGTGGTATTGGGTTACATCCAGGGCCTGGGCCTCCAGCTGTGTCCCCAGCCTGTTTAAGTCTTTTACTTTAGACAGGGTCTTGCTAAATTGCCCAGGCTGGGCTTGAACTTGCAAACTTCCTGCCTCAGCTTGTCAGGGTCCTGGGGTTACAGGCATGTGCCACTTGTTATCTAACCCCTGTGGTTTTCTAAACCTATGATGCCTGCTTTTCCTTTCACTGAAATTCCAGTTAGTACCCTGTCATGGCAAACAACATCGCTTTTATGGCTTTAAAGATGTGACATATTGTAGAAAATACGAAAAGTTTAGAAAACACTTTTTCAAGTCAAAATGGGATTATATTGGAAATGCAGTTTTGCTGTCTTACATTGTTATGTTGATGTATGTACTGTTGTGGACATTGTCCCCGTCACATTGTTAAGTTGATGTATGTACTGTTGTGGACATTGTCCCCGTCATTACCCTTTTCAACAGGTCGCCTCATATTCTGTCACAGATACACCAGAATGTAGTCACCTACTTTCCCAGGGCTGGATATTTTAAGTCGCACTTCTGGGAGTCACTCACACTTAGGCTTAATGGTTTCTTGCAAATGAATTCCTAGAACTGGAGTGACTGCCTTCAAGGCTGAAGCGGTCAGCTTCTGCCATGGAATCCACCTCCAGGGAGGCCATGGTACTCAGTGTCACACCCTGCCAGTGTCGCAACAGTCTTTGACATTTGTTTTCACTGTGTACGGGTAGAGAGATTGATTGTGGCTGCCTGCATCTGCGACTTTTCTTCTGAGACAAGCGGGCTCATTTTCCTGGACTCCCATTGGTTCCTCAGCTTACCTTCACGCGCCCTTTCCCGACACCAGGGTCTTCTCTGGTGGCTGTGTTCATTTCCACAACAGCCTCCTTTCTCAACACCCCTTTGCTTTGTAGCTGTATACTCTTGGCTCTGCCTGGAATCCAGGGTCTTTAGGGTGGGCAATGGGTCTTGCTCACATCTGTGTGACTGGGCCAGGCTTGGTACTGTGATGGATAACCGGTTGGTACTCCATACTCTGGAATGGAGGGATGGATGGATACATGCAGCCCTTAAAAAAAAAAAACCAAATTAGAGAATAGCTCTCATTTCAGCAAAGGGAGGCTGATGTCAACCTGTCCCGTTGTTTTCTTCTTGCCCTCCTCCTTTCCTCCTAAGCCAGGGAGGTCTTCCTGCCTCTTCTGGAGCCAGCAGGGCAGGTGAGGAACCCAGAGGCCAGTTGTTGTGGGAAGGGCAGGTTTGAGCCGAGCATAGCCGTCCTTGCAGGAGGACATCGCTGGCGGCCACCCGACCTCTCTCGCCTGCTGCAAGAGAATCACCACCGCTGCCCTGACAGTTTAAAATGTATCATTAGTATAATGGCCTTATAAAATCATTGCATGGTAATTATGGGACATCCAGAACACAGAAAAATCGGAGAAGGAAAATGATTACCTGTGTATAGCCTTCCCACTCAGCTCACTCATGCCTGACATTTCTGCAGGGTATTTATTATTTTTTTCCAGATGCATTTTCTAGATAGGGATTCTTTGAGCCCTCCCCCGCTTGTAGCCATCTGCCATGTAGTTCTCTTATTCTGTCTTTGCCACTCAAAAGAACAAGTCAGAAAACTTCCTATGTTTTTGTAAACGTGTTCAGTGGTTTTGTAATACTTTATTAAGTGGTTTTACTGTAACCCACTTAGCTGTGCTTCTATTGTTCAGGACTATGGGTGGTTTCCCTGTGTCATTCTTGTAAACAGCTCTGGGATGGACGAGTTTATAGGCCCTGTTTCCTCGTTGCTGCTGCAGCTGAGTCCCTGTAGCCCCCTGCACTTCTCTCTGGGGCCTGTGCCTACCTAGCCACTTGCTTTGTGTTTCTCAGTATCTGTGTGTAGCAACATATTGAGAAATGGCTTCCTTTTTCAGGAAAAAACCCCAAGTTCTTAAGCATCGAGGAGGCCGCATACAGGAGTGCAGAATCATGCTACGTGTGGTATGTCTGTGCCTCCTCTCACAGGCCTGGGCTGCGTATGCTGAAGGCTGGGGAGGCCAAAAGGGTAGCTGAGTCTTTTTTGTGATAGTGAACTGAAGACTGAGAGTGTGTGTGTGTGTGTGTGTGTGTGTGTGTGTGTGTGTGGTCACAGGCTCCAGGTCCCTATAGGATTGATGACAGTGAACACCAGGTTCCATTTTCTTCCTGGTGGCAGACTCGGCCCCTTCCTGAGAAAGCCTCTCTTTGTGTTGTTGGGGGTAAGCTTTGGGTAGAAAACATCCACTAACAGGGGCCACCGAGATGGCAGGTGCCCGGCTTGGCTTCTGCCCAGCTCAGGTCCTGCTAGGTGCTCCAGGTGTCACAGCCATAGCCATTGTCCCTCCTGAGGGGTACGGGGGTGAGGGGTGACCTGCCAGGCTCACACCCTACCCCAACAGTTCCTTTTTCTGTAGGTCTTGCATCCCCACGTGGGGATTGTAATAGCTCTGACCTTCTTGGATGAGGAATAGTGTTTGGCTTGCTAAATAAGAAGAGTTAACCAGGAGACTAGTGACACTGTTGACTCAGATAGCAGTTTGGACCCAGGAACCCTGCCGTCCAGGAAGGGGGAAGGGCGGTGGACAGGAGCCAGATCCTGGGGTCTGTCCTCGTGTTGCCTTTGACTCTGTGTGACTTGGATTAAGTTACTGCCCTGCTGTAGGCCTCAGTTTCCTTGTAGTTACTTACCTGTTGGTGTGAGGTGACCTTGAGGCCCCTCTCATCTCAGAACATTCTAGGATTTAAAGATATTTCAGGTGGGTCCAGGCCTGCCAATAGCGCTGGCTGGTTGTCCTGGTCCTTGATTGGGGCCAGCCCCGCAGACAAGCGGGTAGGAGAGCAAAGCGCTCTGGGGTTCCCCTGGTTTTTTTTTTGGTGCAGGTGAGCTGGCCTCCTCCAGGAGTGTTCGTGGAGCCCAGTATCTGGGTCACTGGGGAATGGGAATGTGAGGCGTGTGCTGTCCTGCCCGGTGGAGTGTGGCTTGAAGTATGGGTTGCCCCATTGGGACACGCTGGCCGTGGTGCTCTGGCCCGCTGTGCCTGCTGCTTGCTTTGTCTCAGGTCTGCGTGTGAGTGAAACCGGGACTTACGCAAGAGTGTATGTGTGAGTCTGTGCTGTGAACTGTCACATCAGAAGGCTGAACACAGAGCCCTTGTGACCAAGGACCTAATAATAGGCCCTGCCTGTGGTTCTTAATCTTGATCAGTAGGAAGAAGTGAGATGTCGCTTGCAGGCCTCTTGAGTCTGTCCACTGTGCTGAGACCGTTGGGTTCTGCCAAGTCTGATGGCCCTAGGCCTTCTGGAAGGTTCTGGCCACCTCCTGGTCTGGCAACAGAGCAGCTCATGGCCACCTTGATTGGGTTTGTGTCCTGTGAGTCCATCTGCATTATTAGTGGGGCGGAGCACAGCCGGAAGGGTCTACCTCTGAACCAGGAGTTTGGGGCAGGATGGTGTCCAGGCAGTACAGGCCTGGTGTGTGTGTGTGTGTGTGTGTGTGTGCTCCGACATGGACCGGCTGGGTGCTGCTGACTTGGTAGGCTGAGCTCTGGGTTCATATTTATAAAGGAAGATACTCTTACAGGGTGCCCAGCACTGGCCTGGTGCACAGTAGGCACCCCCACCCCATCCATTCAGGGAGGCCGTTTGGGCAGGAGCTAAAAGCACGGTCTCAGCTCTCAAGCTGCCTGGGTTCAAATGCTCTCTCTGCCCCTGACTGGCAGCTGTGTGACTTACAGACTGCTCCTTTGCCTTGTTTTATCTCTCTGTAAAATAGGGAGGGCATTAGGGCAGCTCCCATGCATTTGTTGGAGGGGAGAGGGTCACATGAGTTAGTAGGACTTAATGCCATGCCTGGCACACAGATGCCTTGTCAGTGTGCCCGTTATCCATTTTGTGGTGAGTTGATTTCCTGAGATGCTGGCGGCCTGCTGCTTTTCTGTTGTTGTTTCTTTTTAAATTGGTGCCCGCTCTGCCCAGCTGAGTGTATCTAGCCTGGGAGGGGTGCGCACATGTGTGTCTCTGTGTATCTTGAGACTGTGTCGCCCACGCCCCAGGCCTGGAGAGCAGCTCCTGTTCCAGCTTGTCGCCCAGGTCTCCTCCCTCACTGACTTCCTCAGGCCGTGAGCCGCTCCATTGCTCACTGAGGCCGCTCGTGGGCATCCATGAAGTATGTGTCGCTTGGCAGTTGACCTGTCCTTGGCTTCTGTGGGATGCATGCGGTCCGGGAAGGAGCTCCTCTGGGGCCAGCGCGTTCTAGCCATGCCTGCCTCCCTGTGCTGGTACTGTGCCAGTGGGTACCTTGGCAATTGTCACGTAAATATGCCTAGCCTTCAGAACCTTAAAGCAGTAAAACAGTGACTTTTTAAAACTGCCTTCCAAGATAGCCAGCTTTTGGAATTTTCACGATAGAGATGGCTGATGATGTATGTTAACAGTCTGCCTGGCCTGGTGCTGAGCACACTTGGGTCCCTCTTACCCCATGTGCAGGTCAGGCTGCTTGGCGTAGTCTGTCAAGGTAGCTTGTCAGTGGCAGAACTGGGGTGTGAACCCAGGTCTGCTGGACTCTTAGCCGAGTACCTTTCTGTTCCTCCGTCCTGCTGGCGCTCCTGGGATTGCTCAGCAGGGCAGGCCTTTCTGATTCCCACTGGGGATTGTGTTGGTGACATGAGCCCAGTTACAGCTGTGTCTGCTGAGGTGCGTGGGACCTCGGAGAGAACCTGCAGTCTTTAGGCTGCATGCTGCTTGTTAGAGAGGATGGCCTCGTGCTCTTTCCCTGCCCCAGAGCTGATGTTGCCTTCTATTCCTGGGCTTTAGATCTGCCTTTTCTTTTTAAAGATGCCCTATATCCCTTACCTTCTGCTACCCAGATAAAATGGTACTTGGGAAAAGAGCTTTGAAAGTTTTATAAAGGAGAAGGGCACGTCTAGTTCACTGGCCTTCCGAGATCCTTTCTGAAACAAAGAAGAGGCGAGGTTTCCTTATGAAGATAGCTTTCCTCCCTGCAGTGACCCTGCTGGGACTCAGTGTCTTAATGTGGGAACCTGAAATCATGCTTTCCTGGGGGTCGCGGAGAGGGATGAAGCTGGTGCCAAAGCCAGCTGGTGCCTGGCTTTGGCCATGTGGCTTCACCCCCGAACCTTGGTTTCTGTCCCTATACAGTGGAGATATTGATGCCAACAAGTTTTTGATGAGGATCAAATGAGATGCTGTGCTCCTGAGTGCTCAATAAGCCCTGAATGGCTGTGGTGACCCTGTGTGGGGGGTTGTGCCAGGGTGTCCAGAGCAGTCATCATGGTGCTAAGCTTTGCAGCAGTTAGAGAGGCTCACCATAGATCATTTTGGTTTGATTTGAGGCACAGCTTGGTGGTTCAGTGTCAGAGGGCCGCCCAGTGCGCCTTGGGGTACATGGTGGGTCCTGAGTGGGATGGAAGGCTGGTCTCCCCACCCCACATTACTTGTTTCCAGAGAGCTGATTGTTTTTCTTACTCATCCTAACAGATAATGAGCGAGACTTTTCTTCCAAATGATCCCCATTTAAGTTTCTCTTGGTTGCCCTGTCTGCTGTCAAAGGCGTGGCCTTTCCTGTGATGAGGGCTGCTAAGAAAGAAGACAGGAATTGTCTGCCTTGTGGTCTTTTGAAGCCAATCTTTTCCTCTCATTTACAACAGAAAAGTCAAGGCCCATATGGTCCTTAAGGTGCGGGGTGAGATTTGAACTGGGGTCTCTGACTAATCTTCATCATCTTCCTGATTAAATTGGGAATCCCCTCTCCCCACCGCCTGGCCACTCTGGCAGATGCAGCAACTCTGGGACTACAGGGAAGAGCTGGCGATGACCCTGCCAGAGCAGTGACTTTTGCTCTTGCCAAGTGTAGGGTCCCCTTTCCCCAGGAGGTCTGCCTGGTGTGGCACTCAGAAGCCCAGGCTGCTATTGCAGTGCCCAGTCATGTTGGACTTTTAGCCAGTGGTCTTTTCCCTTCCCACTTGCCCAGTTCTAATAAATCAAACAACAAACAGGGCTCTTTGTGGTTGTCTTATTTGCTGGAGAAACTCAGAGTTTAGCTCTCTGCATTCCAGAATGCTGTTATGCCAGAAATTCCCCAGACAAAGAACGAAAGTCTCGTCTTGTTAGTAAAAATGCTAATAAAACATCTCTTGAATCTGCTCTTTCCTTTTTACCCACACTGTCACTAACCAAATTACCTCTTGTTCTCATCGTCTGCTAAATTTCTATGCCTTCTTAATTGATTTTCCTGTTTCTGGTTTCTCCACACCCACTTCAATCTGTCCTCCACATGGTTTCCCGAATGATGATTGTTCAAGAATGCAAATCTGATCACGTTTCTTGTAGTGCTTCCCTCCCCACGCCTGCAAGATCGAGTGCAGATGCTTCAGCATAGACTTCCAGGACATTCTGGAATGTTCCAGGACTGCCTGAGCTGATCCTGGCTTCTGGCTGACTTTACACTCTTCCATCTCTATAGCCTCTAGCTACTCTCTATCCCCCTTAATGTAGGGGGAAAAAGTTGTTTCAAGACTCTGGACCTTGCTCATGCTATGCCCCTTACCTGGAGTACCTTACCTGCCCCTTTCCCTCTGTCCACATGCCACAACCCCTGTTTATCCCTAATCCCGTGAACTCATCTTAGGGATTACCTTCTCTCTGGCACCTCAGGATCTCAGCCATTCCACTCCCAGGGTTTAGCTTAGTTCCTTGAGATCCTAAGTGTGTACATAGACCTCTCTCATGGTACCCAGGTGGCAGACTTTATGTGGCATCTGCTTTCCTGGTCTGGGGGGTCTGAGGAGGCCCCACTTACCTACCTGCCACCTGAGTGGGCAAATGGCACCGGGCTCAGGAGCGTGCCCTCCCTCTTGATGCAGGCTCCAGAAGAGTCTGGACCTTATTGGCCAAGCAGCCACAGACTGACCCAGATTCTAGAGGAGAGAAAATAGCCCTCCAGACTGGAGCACTGTGACATACTCTGTGGTCATCATGATGATACAAGGAGAAAAACTGGTCTCCGGTCGGTGACCTCCAAACAATATAGGGAACCTCCAAATGACATAGGGAAAAACGATCTCTGGACCTGACCTGCACGAGTTCATGTTCTCTAAAACCGAAGAATGAATTTTAGGAACAAATGGAGGTTATGAGCAGAATATATTTATTGAGAGAAAGAAAGCTCCTGTCCAAGAGAGGGACAGGAGGGGGGCCCAAGCGAATAATTCCCCAGGAAGCTGTCTCTTCCAGGGACTTTTATAGTGTAAAACCATGTGAGGCTAAGGTAGAGAGAATGGGAACTCGCTTAGGTGGGCAGGAGGTGGGACAAAACTGTGGTCAACCAATGGGATTATAAGCACCATTGCTCAGGTAAAACTGATTAAATCCAGTATCAAATGGGAAAGCAAGTCACGTAGCAAGCGGGCACGAATATGGAACAGGGTCTCTTCCTGTTGGGGGTTGGGCTAGTGACTCATTTGGGCTCTTTCAAGTTGATTGATACCTGTTTAAGATATCAATCCCTGATGCCCATCCCTAGGGAAGTATGTAGCTGTGCTTCCTCTTTTTTGTCTTGGTCTTGAGATGTGGCCCACATGGGCGTGTCTGTCTCTTCCAAGTTGCAAAGTCACCTTGTCTTCCATCTTGTCTCCTAGAGGGCCTGGCCCTGTCTGACTGCCTATAATATTTCTGTCTAACTCGGCTGCCTGCAACAATGAGAACGGGTATGTTCATATCTAAGCCTCTGGTGACCCTCAGACTGCCCAGTGGGGAAGAACGGCTCTTGCCACCCATTGTCCCTACACTCCTTCTGCGTGTTCTTGAAAGTTGAGTTATCAGGAGTCTTCCTAAGAACAAGGGTGCGGTGGGACGTGGTGTCCCTAAGCTTGCAGCAATGACCATGGCCAACAGATTAGAACAAGGATCGCGTACCTCTCTGGGTCTTCAGTTCTGTTAATATCCACTTGTACTCTAGATTCTGTATAACAGACTGAAGGTGCTCTAAGGTATTACAAATAGAATAGAATAGTGATGGCGAACCTTTTCGAGGCAGCAATCCCAAACCCACTTATTTATCTCAAAGTGTCAACACTACAATTAAACCTGAATACTGAATTTTTTAGTTTAGGAAAAAATAATTCATAGATTAACATCTTTTATCTTAAAAACAAATTACATGGGCCGGGAAGATGGCTCAGTAGAATAAGTGCTCCCCTGGCAAGCGCAAGGGTCTGAGTTCAATCCCTGGTTCTGCAAAAAAAA
>NW_004524648.1:6819561-6877713 GCF_000260255.1 Octodon degus | reverse complement strand
TTGCTAAGCCTGACAGAGCCTGGCACCAGGAGGAAGTGTCTTGACTGTTGAATGACTGGCTGATGGATAGATGTGCTTCTCTGCTTACCCTTGTGACCTCACTTCAGACTCAGGGAAGTTAGGGGGATAGTGTGTGTCTCCCTTGCTCATCATTTATTTGAATTTGTCTCCCAGACTCCAAGGGCTGCTGATGCTGAGGAAGTATGGTATTGAAATGAGGCTTGAAACAAACCTTGCTAGGCAGACTTCAGGCCGGCCATTCACTGGCTTTTCAAGACAAAGGTTGCTATCTGGAAAGCATACCTTGTTGGCTTCTGAGGTAGGTGCCCCGTATGAGGTCAGGCAGGTGCCCCACCTCTTGAAAGTCCTGGTGAGGCTCCCGGCCTCTGGAGGGTGTGCTGGGTCAGCAAGCGTCTCTGAGAAGAGTCTAGCCCTTGGCTGTCTACCTTGCCTGGCCCATGCTTCAAATTCCCTGGGGAAGCTGTGAGTACCTGTAACTCACTGCTGTCCTTTCCTGGATTACTATACTTGGTCTCAGGGTGATGTTATCTAATGCGGGTGCTAATTGGACAGAAGAGTTGACTGAAGTGTCAGCGCTTCCAGGCAGGGCCTCCCACACCCACTGCGTGCCAGCCCCTGTGACGGGCACTCACACCCATGGGCAAGGCACAGGGTAATCTGGTTTGTGTCAGCCTAAAGTGGAACCTCCCACTGCAGCCATCTTCAGCAGGCTCAGAGTTCAGCCTTGGGAGTGCAGGGCAGGATGGGAAGCCTAGGGCAAGGCAGGAAGCCTTGCCTTCCCAGCTGTGACCGCCCTCCCCCCTGGCCTCCTTGGGAACATCTCCACTTGTGGTCTGGGGCAGACTTGTTTGTTTGTGTTTGAAGTTCCCCGACTCCGGCTTTGACGTCAAGGCAGGCTTGCTGGTGGGAGGCTTGGCGGGAAGGTTGTCTCTGCACAGATGTACACATCTGGCAATCTCCCCAGAGGGGCCGGCTGCAGGACAGGCTGGTGAGGGATGGCTGCTGTGAAATGCCCCGTGTGGAGGCTGAGGTCGCTTGTGCTGTTCTCCTCGCCTCACTGTGCCAAGCACTCTCACTCTGCCCCTCTGGATACCTCGAGGGCTTGGGAGCACTCTGAGCCCAAGGTTACTTCTGGTGCCATTGGAGCAGAATACCGTGGCCAGCCTGTGCTGCATGTGGGCTCTTCAGCTGCACCGTAATATACCTCCAGAGGCCTCCTTACATTCCCAGAAATCATTTTGCAACAAGTTGGCCCTCACAGTGGGGCTAGACTGCTTAACTGGCGAGGTTGGCAGGAAATCCTCAGATTCATACTCCAGCTTTGGGAGGAGGTAGAAGATGGAACATCCCTCAGGTCTGAGCAGGGCTGCCAGGGTGGGCAAGGGGCAGCTGCTTTGGGAAGGGTGGAGTGAGTCTCAGGAGGTTTGGTGACTTCCAGAAATTTGGGATGGCATAGACAAGGACTTGGTACTAGCAAGACCCATGTAGACATCGACTTAAGAGTGTGGTGCTACTGCCTACCTGAGAGGAAGGAAGCAGGGTCCTGTGGGAGCCGGGGAGCCTGGGGGAACCCCAAAACCATACCTGTCAGCTGGAAGACAGTAAATGAGGAGGAAAGGGATGGGTGAGCAGGGTGGGCATCCAGGTACTTCACTCTGCAAAGCATGCTGGGGTCTTGAAAAGGGAGGGGCTGGGGAGATGGCTCAGTAGGATAAGCGCTTGACTGGCAGATGCAAGGATCTGAGTTCAATCCCCGGTTCCATCAAGAAAAAAAAAAAAAAAAAAGAAAAGGGAGGACACAGGTACCTGGCAAGGGTTGGGCTAGTTTTAACAATTTAGTGGTGGTTTGGAGCCAGGAATCAGCGATAGCCCAAGGTTGGGTTATTGCAAATCAGGACCGAAGTGGTGGTCCAGTTGTGTAGACACATTTATGCGTAAGGAGAAGCTGCAGCTTTTACCCACAGTGTTTGCTTCTTGCAACAACAGCTTTGTTGGATTTTGTGTACTAGCTGAAGTGGGAGATGGTATGGGAACGGGAATGCAGCTGGATGATCAACTTTTTTTTTTTTTCTTTTTTTTTAAATAGTGTGATGGTTTCGTCATTTGTAAGATGGGGATAATAAAACACCGGTTTAACACCCGGATCTCATTGTGCATGAGTAATGAGAAGTGGCAGTGTGTCATTGTGCTCCGAACTGTGGGCTTCATTGCCTGCAGGGTGGTCAGGGATCCCTTAGCCAGCAAGGGAGAGGAACTGGCTGCCCAGTATGCACTTGCATCTCATCGTTGCTTTCCTTTTCTCCACTTGGTGTAGAGTACACAGCTCTTCTGGTCAGAAGCGTGGAAGGTTCTGTGATGGTTTCAGTTATGCATGACATGACCGTATTTTGTGACGTGAGCGATATGCTTCAGGGATATTGCTGGACTTGGGGTTGTGTGAAGCCTGGGCTGTCCCCCTGCACTGTTAGGGATCTATTATAACTCCAGCCTCCTGGAATTGTCATTGGAAATCCGAGGAGGGAAGGGACACAGTATTCTACACGTGGAGCCGAGCACTAATGCTACCGCGTGGACGGTGGGTATCAAGATGATTTCCATCGCTGCGGCAGCCTACTGTTGTACGTAGGAATCTGGCATCTGTCTCAGCCTGTGCTTGAGGTTCATTTGACCATCTGTATTTCAACATCTGTCACCTACATCACCATAGACTTAACTTTCTGTCCTGCTTTTGAACTATGGAGACCTTGGCCTCTGAGAGGGTCCTGTGGCAGCCAGGATCTGAGGCAGGGTTCTTTCCAGTGATGGATGTCTTGGCATCTGGCTGCTTATAAAGTCCAGATCATAGGTTTGTCCAAGTCCCTAAGCCAGGCCTTACAGTTTTAGAGTGCTGCTGACTTTGTTTGCAGAGTCCGTTGTCTGAAAAGAGGTGTTTTCTGCAGAAGTGCAGGAAAACCTGGATGAGGCATGACCTAGATGGCGCCTGCAAGGTCTGTGTGCACCTTTCACTGGGTGATCTAGGGGCTGAGCAGGAGTGACAGCCGGGGCCCTGGGTTGTGAGTGCTTGGTGCATTCTGAATGGTGGACTAAGCCATTGCGGAGTCCCCAGTAGTGCTGTGGGCTGTGGGTTATGTTCTCTTCTCCCTTACAACTGGTAAGTGCTGGTGTCCTGAGTGGAGCTACTACTCCATTTCCCCTGTGGCAGCCCCCAAGGGACAGGCAGTTCTGTGGCCTCCTGGATCAGCCAGGACTCTGATTGCCTGTGACGTGTGTGATGTACCCCGGAGGGTGGATCCAGAATCCATGGGCACCAGGTATGGTGAGGCAAGTGAGAGTGCAGGTGTTTGTCCAGGGAAGTAGCATTCCTGGAGTCAGTGCCCCAGAATTCTGACCTTGTCCTCTGGTGCTGGGGGTGGAGGTGAGGGTCCCAGGAAGGGCAAGGCTCAGGTTCTCTAGAGCCACCTAGGGGAGTCCCGGTCTCAGCTGTCCTGCTGTATGAGCAGTGAGTTGCATCAGCGTCATCTTTAAGCCCGACACTAGGTTGGAGGGGCTTCTTAGTTCCATCTCAGTCGGAGATGGGTGTCATCCCTTGCCTGCGTTCACCCTCCAGGGGAGAGTGGTGGCGAGGGGCTTCTCAGTTGGTCTGTGGTCTCCAGAGTGCCAGCCCTTCCTGTGGAGCTGCACTGCCTCCTGGGGAGGGCTGGACTAACTCACCGTGGTGATGGCAGGCCCGACATTGGAGGGCCTGTCTTTTTCTTGTTCCTCCCAAGCACTTTTGGGTAGAGCAGCTCCTTTGCTCCTGGCTGCTATACAGTGCCCGTCTTCGCAGGTGGGGAGGTTGAAGCAAAGCTTAGGGAGCATCTCTAAGATCTTTGAACTTAAATATCAGAGTGGGGCCAGAGCCTGGTTCTTTCAGCCCAGGACCTTAGTGAATGGCGGCTGTTTACAGCATGCCTGTTAGCATGTGTCTGGGCTGCCCCAAAGCCCTTCTCTTCTTTCTGTAACCAGGCTATGTGTCAGAGTAGGGGTGGGACCCACACTTTTGCAGCAAAAGAATATTGGGCCCGGGTGCCCTCAGTTCCAGCCAGACCCTCCTTTGGGGCCAGAGTCCTAATGACTTCCCCTCACTAGGCTGGTCCCATCTCTGGAACCTCAGGTGCTTTTCTATTCCGGAAAATTTATATCTTGAGGTTTTTGTGGGTAAGAGAAAATGACGTCACCAATGACAGGTCCCCTGGCAGGCCCCTGACAGGCCCCACTGTGGTTTGTCTGAGAAAATAGCCCTTTGGTGCTTCTGTGACTACTACAACTTTCCGAAAAGTGAGAGTGGCTCTCTTTTACAGTTATGGAAGGCACTGCATGTTGCCGCCGCTGTCCTCTGTGGGCGAGGAGAGCTCTGCTCCTCAGCAGAGCCTAGGTCTACAGGCCATAGCAGCTGCCGGGACTCCTGATCCATTGGCAGGTGGTCACAGTGCACGGGTGTCTTTTCTTGTTCCTTGACCTGGGTACCACCCCTGGAGTGTAGGAGTTATCTGTGTGCATGGAGGAGTTACTCCAGGTTCTTAGGCCTGTACTGGATGCTTTAGCAGGGATCTCTAACAGCCTTTAAAGTAAGATGGGCTGGGGATGTTGCTTACTGGTAGAGCACTTGGTTAGCACGCATGAGGCTCTGCGTTCAGTCCCCTGCACTGTGGGGTGGGATCGGGAAGGGAAACTGTTCCCTCCCTTTCTGGGGGACTTACCTTCATTTTTGGCATGCTCACACTCCTGTGTTTCATCACTTGCTCGCCTGGTGTTTGCTTTCCCTGCTTTAGGTTGGGTATGCGGCAGGTACACGGCAGGCGGGAACCTGGAAGGCTCAGGAAGGTTTCCTGGAAAAAGGGATTCTCAGTTGAGCATAGGCTTAGGGATCCCTGGGAAGAGCTTGCCTGGCACAAGGACAGCACCTCGAGGCCAAAGAGGGCTGGGCAGGTTGGAAGGGAAGACCTGGACAGGGCTGGCGCATTGGCTTGGGCCAAGCCTGGTTGGCTGTGTTTGCATCGGCTGGCTGTTTGCCAGAGATCTGTGCAGAGTGGATATATTATTAATCACTTCCAGAAGGGTGGCTCATGAAACCCCATGCTGGTGATGGGGTGACCTTTAGTGCTACTGCTGTTGGTGCCAAGAGCCCAGTGCCAGGAGCCCAGCCTCTTCAGTTAATGTGGAAAAGAGTGGTTTTGAGTTTGCATGGCCGTTTGATTGATGGTCCTGTCTTTGGCCAGCACTTTGAAGCTGCTCTTTGAGAGCTGTTTGGAATGGAGGGAAGGGCCGGCTCTGGAGAGTATGGGATGAAACCCATGTGTTCCTGCCTCAGCCAGGGTTTGAACACATGTCATGCGCAGGTGCAGTAAAGTGTTGTGGGGATAAAAATGAATGGGGTGGGCACAGTCCCTGGTCTGATGAATGCCAGGGGCCCTGGCTCGTCATTTCATCGTGAGCTAGTTATTCTAGCTTCACAGATGAGTGAACTTGGAAAAATGAATTACTTCCCTTGAGGTCACACAATCAGTAAGTGATGGGTATGAATCCAGATCTTCTTATCTCTGAAGCATGTGTTGCCCCATCCTAGGAGCTCAGGTCTGCTGGGGAGACCTGCTCAGAACTGATAGCTTGAATGTTAGGCCCACTGTGGTGAGGGCTGTGATAGGGTAGAAGAGGGGAGAGGAATCCTGACTTGGCCTGAAGTCTCTGGGGGGAAGGGAGGGCCCTTGGCAGAAACACTATTCCCCAGCAGAAGCCCAAGCAGGAGGTAGGAGACTAAGCAAAGGCCTTGCAAGGAATGGCTGATGGGTGAGCGTGTGGCTAGAGGGCACAGTTTCTTAAGGGGCCAGTCGGCTGCAGATCAGCCTGGCCCCGATTTTGGAGTTTGTCTCTGGCCGTGTTGGGAAGGACATGAATACCCCTACTTAGGCGTGCAGGATAGAAGTGGCATTTGTGTCATTTCAGCTGTAAACGTCATACCCTGAAGAAACTTGTAGTAATGGCAAATAGATGTCTTAACATATGTGGTGCCTGGGGGTTATGAGCCTCAACAAAGAGTGTTTGATTTGCAGTGTCTGCTCAGCGCTATGAGCCTCAGCTGTGCTTGATTAGTGCTGTCTTCCCTGAGTAGTGGAGGTGTGGCTGGTGCAGGGCTGCCTAGATTTGCATTTTTTAAATCAATACTTTCACTATATATTGAAACCATACCATTGAGTGAGATTCTTTTGATTTTGATCCAGTGTTTCCTGTCTAGTGGTGCCCTCTCCACTTGCTGTTGACCCTTCTAGTACTCTGAAGGCAGCAGGGTTTAGTTTGGGGCCACATGCGAGAAGGCCAGTGACCTGAGTGGGCTGAGTTGGGACTTGTCAGATTAGTGATGGGCCCAAATTAGTGTCCAGGGGCAGTTTCATGAAGGCCGGTGTGTCAGCAGGTTTTATTATCATTGTGGGTCTCCTTTTGTACTCCTGTCTCTAGCCACAGGCATTCTTTACCTGGGGCCTGTGGATGGAATTCAGGGTGGCCCATGAGCATGGATGACAAAAAGAAATGCACCTTTATTTTCATTAACCTTACCTACAGCGACTGTCCTGTTCAGTGTGACTGTGGGCACCAAGAGGGTCAGTAAACAGACCCGGTCGCTAGGAGAAATGCCAGATATTTTCATGTCATATTACAGTCATAGTTTTATTTTCAAAAGCAGTTTACCCTTGTCACAACTTGAGAGTTATAGTTGCTAGACTTACTGTTAGATATTATTTAATACCTTAATAGAGAAACGTTATTACCTTCTTACAGTTTTAATTACTTTGGAAAATGTATTTAAATATAACTGATTTTCTTTGTAATCCTAGGGGTTTTGTGTATTTAAAAGCACTACTGGGCTGGGGATATAGCTCAGTGGCACAGTGTCTGCCTGGCAAGCACAAGGTCCTGCGTTCGAGTCCCAGTAAACTCCCCCCAATAAATCAAATCATTGCTTTCAGTGATTCAAGCCTCCGCAGATCACTAAAGTGATCCAAGATGGCTGTAAGCTCCTGTCTTAATCGGAAATGGGAAGCCTTTTTAGTTATTTGAAATTTTAAATTATTTATTTATTTATTTTGTATGAGAGTGTGTTAACAATCCTTATTCATTGAAGATGTATACTGAGATATTTACAGATGAAAGGACAAAAAAAATTGATTAGCAGCGAGACTACTAAACCCTTGAGGAGGGTAGTAAAGCCTGAGGAATAAGCGTGTCACCAAGGGACGGGAGTCCATGCCGCGTTTTGAAAATGGTACTTGCATTTAAAGTTTTTCATTTCTCCTGCTACTGAGGATCGAACCCAAGACCTTTACACTAAGTTACATCCTCAGGTCTTCTTTTACTTTTTATTTTTGAGTTGGGGTCATCACCCTCCCAGAGTACTGGGATTAGAAGTGTGCTCCTTCGCACCTGGCTGGCTGCCTGCCTTTTGGGGATGCTGGGAGGTGGGAGGCCCAGGGACTTTTATCACCATCTCAGCGGCGCTCACTGGTCACTAGATCATTAGATCTGAGCCCAGCCAGGCAGCTCCTGGGTTCTCCTGGGGTGGTAGATTCATATCCTTTCCGTCTGGTTGGAATGGTCTCCCCTCTTTTTATCAGTCCAGTCTGACCTAAGTCAGGCTGTCCTTGTTCAAACATATTGTGTTTGCGAGTCTTTGGAAAGCGTTGGATACTTTTCCTGTAGGAGATACATACATTCGTGTGTTTGGAATTTGCTTGTGTCTTCGGGCTCACGTCCCTGACTGCCTGCCTGCATGGAGCCCAAGCCTATGGGTTTTACTAGCGCCATCCCCACCCAGCAGCGGCCAGTATGTTGGGTATTCACCATGTGCACAGCAAGTGCTGAGAGCTTCATCTCTTCTTATCCCTACCCCCAGCTTCTATTATTGCCCCATTTTCTGAAGGAAGAAACTGAGGCTTTCCTGGGAGCCATAAGTAATTTCTCCAAGGCCAGAGCCAGGGTGCAGTTGAGGCATTGGATCCCAACCTAGGTGGTCTGATTGTGGGTGGGAAGCCTCCCGGTGGCCCACCCTCCTACTCCCTCAAGTGCTCCCCACTCTCTGGCCTGCTCTAGGCGCGAGGCTGCTTCTGCTTGGCCTGTTCTCTGTTCTGACTGTCTTGCCCAATACTCTGCAGAGTGTGGTCCTGAAGGCAGGCAGTGTCACCAGCCTCAGATGTAGTAGGGGACTTGTGACGCCCAGGCCCCTTGCTTGCCCTTCTGGACCTTTCTCCTTCCTCTTCCCTCTTCCCAGCTGTAGCCCCATGGGTGCGTGGCCATCAACATAGGGGCCCTTCAGGCTCCCCACCTGGTGGCATCGCCGTCGTGGCTGCCAATGCTCCCCTCTTGCACACTCACTTGGGCCAACATATGCTTGTGACGCCACTCAATGTACCTTCTTCCTGTTCTTCCTGCAGGCCAGACTGGTGCGGTATATCTGTAAGCAGCGGCAGTGCAAGCTCAGTGTGGCCCCTGGCGACAGGACTCCTGAGCTCAACAGCTATCCACGCTTCCGAGACTGGCTGGACACATTCAGCGTCAGGCCGGAGGTGGCACAGGTACGTACGTGAGTGGGACCCTTGTTGCAGGTGCATGGGGCAAGCAGAGACCATACGCAAATCTGAGGGCCTGTTTTCCGGGGGCCTAAGATGAAGGGGCCGTGCTCTCCACTCAGGAAGCAGGTGTTGGGGTGGCCGCAGGGGCTACTTTGAACCTGGAGGATGCTGGGGTGGCAGGTGGGAGTCTGAGGGGGTGCAGAGAAAGGTGCAGCATATACTGAGTCAGGGGATATCTGAAGCACAGTTACAACTTCAGCCGAGCTGGGTAGTCAGCAGCTAGCTCGTCTGGATCCAGGGACCAGGCAGCAGAACCCCGATTGTGCCAGATGCACCTGGCGCAGACAGGGCATTCCTTGGGATGCGGAGCTCCAGGAATGGAGGAGATCAGGGCAAGACAGCAGCGGCACCCCTGCCACCCTGTGACCTCTGTACTCAGAGACCACGAGGCAGCGCAGAAACTGAAGTGCCACCACCTGTGTTCTCCCCTTCCCCAGAAACGTCTATTCCTTCTTCCCACCCCTTCTGTCCACCTCCCTATGTGGTGGCCTTATCCACCCAGGTGCGCAGGCCACAAGCCCACGAACCACCCAATTCCTCCTTAACTCTTAACTCTGCAAGCCCTGCGGCCCTGCCTGAAGTGTGCCTTAGAGCCATCCACCATCCCCCCGGCCCCCGCACGGTCCTGATCATCTTTGCGCAGACCCCAGGCCCCCACAGCACCACCTTCGCTCGTCTCCCTGGGTTGCCTCTTACCCTCTTCTTCCCACTTCCAGCTCCATATCCAGAGGTACCACTTAGAAACCTTTATCAGACCTTATCATTGCCCTGGCTTCCCATGTCTTCCAGAATCAGTGCCAGGTGCCTCGTGTGCTTTAGCCTCTGCCGGCCTCTCTGACTTTGTGTCCCCCTCTTTCTCTGCTCACTGTGGTCTGACCTTTGCACTTGCTCCTTCCCCTCTGGTGTCCTCCTGACTCCTCAGTGAGCCTCCTTCTAGTGCTGGTTCTCTTGCTGCCGCCTCCAAGTGGTCTTCCCTGCTGGTGTGATCTCAGGTGTTCAGGCTAAATGTTAGTGAACACCGTGAGTGCCCTTTAAAGTGTAAGACAAAGCAGTGTTCTGCTCGGCTGTGTAAAGCGGGCAGTGTAGAGAGAAATTGTGTTCTTTGTACCTGGAGCAGACAGCCACACTTAGACCTTTCCCAGACTTGTGCTTGGTTAGATGAAAGTTAGGAGTCCTGTGGCAGTCCCTGTCCCTGCCTGCTCCTTCTGCAGCTGTGCAGGGACATGCATGTGGAGTCAGAAAGGCAGAGACCAGGATCCCTGCGCATATCCTCTGCTCTGTTAGGCCAGCCGAGTACCTTCGAGGATGAAGGCTTGGTACCATTTTCTCTCTGGCGTGCTTGTCCTGTTGGAAGCTCAAAAGTCCCCTGCCCACCTTGTGGACCGGCAGGACAGCTTGGCTCCCATTGAGCGGGGAAGAGTGCCGAGGCTCTGCCAACTGTCTCATGGGACAGCCCTGACTCAAGTGTCTAGGTCCTACAAGGTAGGGCTGCCCCTTGTTAAGCTTCAGCCAGGGCCCTAGAACCCGGGCCTGGGAGGCAGAAATAGCCTTGAGCGAGGCTAGGATAGCTAGTCTGGCAGGGTGGATACTTCTAGAGCTGGGCTTCTCTGCCTGACCCTGGACTGTGGCCTAAGGAAAGCCTCCTTCAAGGTGATTCAGACTGCAGAACTTAGTTCCCTGAAGTAATCATCCGATGTGTGCACCAGAGAGGTTTAGGCCAGAAAGCCCTGCCATGATCCAGAGGGATGGGATGTGAGGGGAGACCAGAAAGCCACAGCATCTGCCTGTTTCCAGGCAAGCATTAACACACACCACATTGACCTGGCTGCAGTTTGTAACATGGCTTCTGGAGGCCCCCCTGGGCGGCACTGCAGGTGGGCTGGCCACAGGTACAGCTGTTGAGCACTGTGGCAGAGGATGCCCAGGTGTGGGGCTGGTGGGACCGGGGAGGCTATGGGGTGCTCAGGTGGGTTCCTCTACCTTTTTTTACTTGGTGAGCTCTGGAGTGGTTACTTCATCCTACGTAAGTGAGACAGTGGTTCATCTTCTAAGCCCTGTGTTCTTCTGGAGAGTCAAGGAATCCAGAAGGGGAGAAGTCAAGTGATGTGGTTTGGGGAGGACACAGCTGTGTACATACACCCTCTACATGGTGGCTTTGCCTCATCTCCCAACGGTGTCACTTCTCCTGTAAGCTGTAGCACCCCTGTGTTTCAGAAGGGACCGCACAGCTCTGTGCTTTCCTTCCAGGCTCCATGTGATGCTCCCATCCCACGTGGGAGCAGAGAATTCTTCCCTACAGATGGTAGTTTTAACCTCCTATTTTCTAAGCCTGAAAGTCAGGCTTTTATCTCATGTTTTTAATTTTTTTATTTTATTTTATTTTTTAACACAGAAGAGATGATTTATTGTATACACTTTACACTCAGCCAAAAGCAAGAACAGAAGTAGTCCAGAATGCCACAGGTCCGGGGCACAAAAAACAGGAGACTGCTCAGTTGGAACCAGGTGGATCTCTTTTTGAGATGGTCTTGGCGATCAGATGGCAATGAAGTTCTAATCCACTGAGACATTCTAGACAGCATGCAGCCCGAAACTTGCACCAGCGTTGTCAGCCTCCAGCATTCTTTATTTCTGTTCTTTTGGCCTCCTTGGGTGTGTGAGCTACTTTACTTGGACCTCTGTCTCATCTTTCTTCTTTTACGCTTTAGCCTCCGCATTTGCTCCTTCCTCCACTTGGCTCTCATGGCGCAGAGGTTCCTAAGAAGATGGCGTTAAAGTCGAGAGTTTTAAAATTTTTTTTAAGACAGGCTCTCACTGTAGTTCGGGTTGACCTTGCATTCACTGTGTAGCCCAGGCTGGTTTTGAGCCTGTGGTGATTCTCCTGTCTCAGCCTGCTGAGTGCTTGTGATTATAGGTGTCTGCCACCGCACCTCACTTTCTCATGAGCTTTGGGCACAGATTTTCTGTGTGTTCTTTACCCTTCCACCTCCTTATGTGGCCCACATAAAGAGATACCAGAAGCAGGCAGATATCCAAAGATTCTGAGGAATGTGAGTTTTAACCTGCTTTCCACACCAAGTGAGTATGAGCTGGAGTCTTGTAGAGTCAGCACACAGGGAGCTGCCTGCTGTGCTGCTGGGTGACTGTCCTGTGCCCGGGCTGGGAGGTGCCCCGACCCACTCCTTTGCACATGTAACAGACATTGGAGTCCACATGCAAATTTGTTTCCCTCCTGTTTGGGGTTGCTAAGAGGGGACCGTGCAACATATATTATTCTAGTCTTAATTTCATTTTGTATTAGCCTATAATAATCCACCTCATTCTTCTTAACCAGTAAAATGAGTTTATGATGGGCTGGGATATAGTTCAGTGGTAGAGCTCTTGCTTCATGTATGAGACTGTGAATTCAATTCCTAGCATGACCAACAAAAAACAAAAACAAATCCCCAGAAAGAGAAAAACAAAAACAAAGACAAAAACAAACACAAACACAAAGCCCCCCTTTCCTCATGACTGAGTGGCTGCACTCCTGCTCCGATAGGTGCATGCAGTGATAGATGACATCTGCATGGGGCTGTGAACCTGTGGGCAGAAGAAGCCAGGTATACCGCAGGGGCCCCTGCCCAGCAGCGTGGTGCCTGTCATATGGGAGGCCACTGGCAAATACTTGCTGCCGAAGGAGTGCTGGGCAGGACCAAAAGTCCCTGTGTGAGGGTTGCCAGAGAGGCCAGACTTAAGCAGGCTCTCTCTCTGCATCTGTCTCTCCAGATCCATGCAACCTGGAAGTTGGGTTTTGCTAGCCCTACCAGTGCAGAAGGGTCTGGCGTCAGTGCAGCCCAAACCTCATGATGGTTTGCCCTAGGGCTGCTCCTGAGACCTCTGGGATAGTTTTTGTGAGGTGGAATGTGTCTCTTCAGACCTCTGTTGACCTTGACTCTTCATGGCTCCGTGACCTAGGCTCTGATTCTTCCCTTAGGAAAACACACATGTGAATCATGTGCTTTGGAAGCTGGGAGTGTATGTGCGCATGCGCGTTTGTGTCTGAAGTGTTGCCCTCTTAGGGTTAGCAGAACATCACTTTGACTGTTGTCTGAGGGTTGGACGGTGTTTGTGCGGGTCAGAAAGTTTGCAGGAAACTGTCTTTTCTGCTGGATGTGGACAGGAAGTGGGTGTGAATGTGGTCACCTGGTGATAGCTGTGCTTCCAGGAAGGGGTAAGGCTCACGGCTCTGAGCTGTTTGCTTCTATCCCCAAGTGGGTCACATCCCAGTCCTCCAGCTCAGAGCCTACAGTGGCACTGTGACATGTGTGACCTGATTCGTCATGTCCTCCCTCATCTGGGTGCTGGAGACAGCTTAGGTGGCCCTTCCCTGCCACCTCTTTCTGGCAGGACTGGGTAATAGGAACGCTTAGGCCCACCTTCCAATGTGGCAGCCCTCAAAGTGTGCGCATTGTAACTGAGAGCCTGGAGTTTCCATTTTTATTATAATGAATTTTAAGTGTACGTTGGCTGTTGCTGGGGGCTTGTGGGTCTAGGGTCTCATTGGAGCAGTGTCCTGTGCTAGCAGGTGCTGGTGTGTGTGTGTGTGTGTGTGTGTGTGTGTGTGTGTGCGCGCACCAGGGACGCTCCCTGGTTCCAGGATAGGGGGAAATGCAAATCAAGAGCTGGTGCCAGCTGCCTTTACAGGCCAGCATGGGATGTGTGGGGACTGTGGCAGATAAAGGCCAGTGCTGAGAAACATGTCCTCAAGAGCCACAGGGCATAAGGAAGAGCACCCAGACAAGGGGACAGCATTCCCTGAGACCCTGAGTGTGGGAAAGCTGGGGCTGTCCTCACCCAAAGCACTGGAGACGAGAAGCTGGTCCGGAAACTGGGTCTGAAACTGGGTGAGCTCTGTGAGGAGCTGGGGCTCTTCTGGGGGATAACTGAAGAATGTGTGAGAGAGAAAAGGCAGAAAGAGTGATTGTTGGAATTGTAAGGGAAATAGGCTCCTTAGGAGAAGGTGGGAATTCACCACAGGGTAGATGAGAGGTGTGAGGCTGAGGAATCAACCTGCCCGAGTAGAGGCAGGTGGCGGGGCCAGAGTGAGTTGAGAGGGAGCCCCACTGAACCCCCATGCCCTGTGACAGATTCCAGTCACCCCCAGTTCCACAGGTTTAGTCTAAACATCACAGCTCCATGTTCTGGCTGCAGCTAGGGAGATGATTTCAGAGCCTGCTGGCTTGGAGCCATTTTTTTTCCTTCCGCAGTTTCCTTGTTGAAAGTTGTTAAAGGAGTGGCCAACACCAGCCGGGATCACTTGTAGTGGGCAGAGGAGATACAACAGAGTCTTGGTTCCAGGACCAAGTCTTGGCCCTGGGACCGAGAATAAGCATCATCTGCTGGTGCTCTTTGAACCAGTGATATGCCCATGGACCTGGTAAGGGGCTCTCTGCTGTGCAGCTGACAGGCGAGGTTCTCTTCCCTCTCTCTGTCCTTGCGTCCCAGGTTTAAAGTGAGACCTGCCCTCTTTACCTTCTTGGCTTCCTATTGGCTGGGGGTGGCTGAGGTTAGGTATAGTTGTAGTAGTGTAGACTGAAGGGTGGGAGGATATGTAAGAGTTAAACTAGAAAAATGTGTGGGTGAGTTGGGTGTGGTGATGCATACCTGTGATCCCAGCACTTGGAAGGCTGAGACAGGAGGATCGCTATGAGTTCAAGGCCAGCCTGCACAACAAAAACCTGTGAAGAAGAAACAGAAGGGTGCTTGTGTTTGGCTCATGGGGTACAGCATGAGACAGGGGTCCTGTAGCACTCCCTCCTGGGTTCCCCCACCCCTATTGCCATTACTTCCCCCCTCCTTTGAGCATGGCTGCCCATACAGCCCTGCTCTTTGGCAACTGGGAGTCTCCTCAGGAAGTACCACATGCCCTCCCCGCCTCTCCCAGGGATCTGCATAGACTAGTCTGTCCAGCTGCCTGGGACTGCTACTACAAAAGAAATGAGATTGCAGTACTGGGTGCTAGACCTCAGTCCCAGCTCAGCTTGCTGGCTGCAGAGACCTCTCCACTTAGCTTGGGGAAAGGGTAGGGGACGCAGAGGCCAGAGAGGTGGACTGGCAGGCTTCCGGGACATGGAAGGGGAGAGGGCAACGACAAGGCCAGCATTTTGTATGTATCATATTGCTTAACATTTATGCCTGGGGTAGGGAGAGGGGAGATCTACTAATCCTCATTTTACAGCTTAACAAACTGAGGCTCAGACTTAAGTAACTTGTTGGCTTCACAGAATGAGCTAAACGGAATTCAAACTCAGGACCTACCCAGAGCACCCAAGTCTGGGGCTACTGTATGCATGTCGTCATATCATTGTGTTGGTTGCCCTTCTTTCATATTCTTGCCATTCTCCTCTCTCTTCTTTGCCTTACATGCATTCATTATGGGTCCATTAATTACTTCTGCACAGGGTACCTGGACTGTCACAGGGGATTAATTGCCCAGTGATACAGTCAGCCCTGGGGGCTCACAGCTGGTGGGATGGGCATGTTTGCACAGAATCACAGTGCAAAGCTGATTTGATTCTTGGGCCTCCAGAGAGGAAGGGGCGAAATATGGTGCTGCCCAGAGCGGAGGGCCTCCTTGTGCATTTTTTCTTGTCTCCATTCATTCAGTCATTCGGGGCATGTGCAGTGAGCACCATTGTGTGCTGGGCTCTGTTTTAGTCACTGAGCTCTCATCCCCGTGGAACTCCGATACATCACTGTCACCAGCCGATGAAGCAGTTCATTTCTCTGATCTGAGCCGGGCTTTCAGGTACGGGTGCCACTGGTTTCTAGCAAGGCGAAAATCAGGAGTGAGAGCATTCTGCTTAGCCCTGGGCTGCTTGGCGCTTTTGGGCCACGAGTGCGTCACCTTACTCCTTCAGGTTTCTGGGCTGTCAAGTCCAGTGCCAGCTGACTGGACTGGAAATGCCCTGTGGGCAGGGACCTGGCTGTTCTATTTGTGGCCATGTCCCTAGTGCATGGTATGTACTAGGTGTGCTCGCTGAATGGCTGCATATGAGTACGATCATCCGAAGTGTTTTAGTTCCTTGGGCCACAGCGTAGTAGAAGCTTGTGCCATCTGGGCTGGTGAAAGGGGCATTTATTGGGGAGGGAAGAGGAAGGGGACTGGGCGTCTGCTGATGGCCTGGTGAGGCTGGTTCCTGGGCTGCCTGTGGTGTTTCCTGGTGATAGGCTGGGCTTAAGCACTCATGTGTGCCTGTACCCGCAGTGACATGGCTTTGACGGTGTGCACAGAGCCGCTTCTGGCGACCACCAGCTTCTGAGCTGTCAGCTTGCATTCGTTTTCTCCCGCTACTCCTGAGACCAGCTCAAAGGCAAGATTGCTCTAGAACAGATCTGATGAGCCAGATTGCATTGGGAATTTTTTTTTTTTTTTCCCTTTTTTAAAAGTAGCAGGTCACTTCCTGTGGCTCCTGCTCTCAGCAGTGCATCTCTGGGCAGGCAGTGGGATTACAGCGCAAGATTGCTTGAGAGTGTGGCTTCCAGAAGTAGATGCCCCAGACCTGGCCTTGGAAGGCAGACACAATCCTGATTTGGCCTTTGTCAGCGAGGTGTGACCTTGAACAAGTTCTTTAACCTCTCTGGACTTGGTTTTCGTTCATTGATTGTCCTGGCTAGAAGCTTGGGAGTGATTTCTAATGCCTTCTGCCTCTTCAGCCTGCACATTCAGTTGACTAGGACACCTCCTCGACTATATCCCTGAACAGCAAGACCCTGTCTGTGTCTCTTTCATCACCACCCTCGTCACTGTCTTGTCCTGGCTGTTGCTTGGACTTTATTAGCACATGTGACATCACTTTTCTGCATCTAGTGTTGCCCTGCCCTTCATTTGATTCTTTAAGAACCAAGAGTGATTTTTCTTAAAACCCGATCTAGTAATCTCACTTGTCTGAGCTGACCCCTTCATTGGTGTCTTGGGCTCAGTGCAAACCCATCATCATTACCTTCAAGACTTCTAATCAGCACTTCCTTCTACGTCATCTCCTGTCTCTCCTCATGGGGTGTTAGCGTTAGAGCCTGCCAGGCTATTTCCTGTCTGGGCCCAGGGCCTTTGTATGTTCTGTTTCCTCTGCCTGGAAATTTCTGGACCCTTAGGACTGGTGCCTTCCCATCCTCTGCGGGGCATGGAGGTCAGTGCTGAGTGCTGGGCAAGTCCTCCTGTCTAAACCTTAGCCTTCCACTTCTTCTTGGCATACTCTTTCTGGCCTAGCACTCATCCACAGATTTCATTTTCATAGTTTGCTTAGTTTTGAATTTATGTTTTGTCATTTGGTTCTTATTAGAATGTAAACTTCCTAAGGAAAAAGACTATCCTTTGTTGACTATTGTGTGCCTGGTCCTGAGAAGAGTGCCTGGCACACCCTGGGCATTCAGTAACTATTGGTTGGATGCATGCATGGTGGAGGATGTGTAGATGCAGAATGGCAGGATGTTGGGTGCATAGTAGGTGCTCAGTAAGTACGGAGCATTGTATTCACCTATAGGTAGTTGGAACTTTTCTGTAGCAAGTTTTAGTACTAGTAGGATTAAGATAGAGACTTTTATAAGCTGAGGAGACAAATCCAGGGAAGTGTGGATGCAGACCCAGCTGTGCTGTTGGGATGCATCTCTGGGACAGGCTGCTCCATGTAGCTGGCATGAAGGGCACTGGCAGCTCAGCCTCTTTCCTTTCACCATTTTTGCATCTGTCCATAGAGCTGCTTTTTTAGAGCTATAGCAACAAAGTCCTAGGGAGGCTTCTGATTGGCTTGACTTTGATCACGTGTAAATGTTGTAACCAATCACTAGGCTAGGAAGATAGAAAGCTCCTGCTAGCTCTACGGAGCCTTGTGGAGGAGCCTACAGGGTCAGATGCAGGGGCATGAGTCCCCTGGGGGGTCTGAGGTGACCACTGAGCCTCCTTTTCCCATCAGTGAGCACAACCCCCTGGGATGACTGCAGAGATCATGTTGCTGGAATATGATAGATGAGCCCATCCCTTGGTTTTTGTTTTTAATACCCTTTCTCAGTTTTTTCACCAAGTAACCAGTGTTTATTTCAGAAACAATCATTGGGTTTTGGCTTTTGTAAAATATCCAGTAACTTACGTGTATGTTCATACTTGAAGTGTGGAAAGTACAGAACAGCATAATAGTTACTGTTTGTGATAGTTTGCATCATAATCATACAACTCAGAGGAATAAACATAGCACATTTCCTTCTAAGCAGCCTTTGTTGGGCTGTAAGTCCATCTGTCTGTCTGTCCATCCGTCCGTCCATCCATCCATCCGTCCGTCCGTCCGTCCGTCCGTCCATCCATCCATCCATCCTGCTCCCCCCCCCACCTCCTCTCTCTTTCTCCCTCCCATCCATTCTTCCAATGCACTTTGTCATAAATTTATGTTGTGATTTTTTAGCAAGCAGTCAACATGTACCCAGGAATTGAGTTGAGGGTCCTCCTCAGCGTGCCGCCTGACGGAGGTGGAGGCAGCGTTGGTGCCCTCTGTGTGCAGTAGAGGTAGAGGGAATAAGCAGCATGTCACTTACCTGAGGTGGTGGAGCCAGGATGCATATCCAGGAAGTCTTGCTGCAGAGTTGCATTATAGAATTCTCTGTGCTCTATTCTCATTTCTCAGGGATAGGGCTGTGTTGTACATTCCCTATGGCACTCGACATCTTCTCTTTTTTATTTTAAAAATTATTATTTTAACATTTTCTAATTCTAATTATAAATATTCATTGTAGGAAAATTCAAAAATGCAGAAAAGCTTGAAAGACAAAATTATATACCTGTACAACCCACCAGGTACCAATAACCAGCACTTAACTTCCAGGTGTTTGTTGGGTACTGGGAATTGAACTCAGGACCTTTGTGCTGAGCTACGTCCCCATTGAGACATGATCTTGCCCAAATTACCAGGCTAGCTTCGAACTTCTAATCCTTCTGCTCCAGCCCCCCAGGTAGCTGGGATTATAGGTGTGCACCCCCTTGCATCTGACTTTCTTTATGTCTTTCCCCGTGTGCAAATAGGGTGCAGCTTTACTTTCTGGGTGCTGCTTTAGCAGGATGGCAGCTGAGCCTGCTTCCTAATGACTGTCTTAGCTCTGCCCCCTGCCCCCAGGCATGCTGCAGTCCACCCGGCTGTTCTGTGAGTGTTCAAACCACCCAAGCCCAAATGTAGGAGAGGCTTCAGGGAGACTGAGGGGTGGTTGAAGTTCATGGGGTGGGGGGCTTTCCCCAGATGACTCATTAGGAGGAGGAAGATGACACTGTTCCTTGTTGACTCAGGTCCTACTTTTTGGAGGGAGGCTTTGAGGCAGAAAAAACTTCCGTCTGGGGCCTAGTGTCCCAGGTCCCTACCCCCTGCCACAAGGCTGCCAGAGCCTGCAGGCCTCACACCCAGCACCTGCTCCGGGAGGTATGTGCTGACTCCCCAGCTCCCAGGCACAAAACTATTTTTGGCCGCAGTGACTGTTCACTACAGTCATGAAAACAGAAACCCCTCTCCCCGCCTTGCTCTTCCTCAGGACAACACTGCACTGGGGCCTGGGGCTGCCGGGACCTTGCGCTTGGGCCCCTCACCATGCATTGTCTGTGCTGCTGGGTAAAGACCAAGGCTACAAGGGGCACGGGGGCCACACCGCCTGTCTTGCTGAGAGGAGCCCAAGGCCCAGCCCGACCTGCACTGGCGGAGGGCTGTGAGGTAGGCCTTTCCACAGGTCCCCGCACTGGGCATGCTTGGCTGGACTGAGTGCTCGCTCTGCTTATTAGCTTAACGATCAGGCCTGGGGAAATGTGCGCGTTAGGGTCAGAGCTAGCTTTCATTTTATCATCCTATTCCTCATCTTTCTTGAGAGCCTTCCTCAAAAAGACCCTCCTTCCAGCGCTTCTAGTGAATGATTTTGGGTCTTTGTCATGCTTCTAATAGAAATAGAACACACACTTGCTTGTAGCATACTGCAGTCACAGGAGCTTGGGGGTCTGCAGCTGTGTGGGCTGAGCTGGCCCTGCCTCTTCATCTTCTGGTCAACCAGGTGAGGGTGGCCAAGCCATATAGACCAGAAGCACTAACTTTGGAGTGACCAGCCCACGGTACACATTCAGGCAGGCCCTGTCACTTACTTGCTGTGTCTGAAAGTGAATAGTTCAATCTCTGTGAACCTCACTTTTGTTGGCTACCAAGAGCCAACATTATTAGTATTTTTATGATTAGACTGATGGTGAAAGGGGAGTATGTTGAAAAGCTGGCTAAGAGTCACCGCACCTCGGCGTGGTGTGGAACTTGGGTATCGCCTCAGAGCTCTGGTGTTGGAGCACAGCAGGTGATGTGGGTTTGCCTTTTCCTCTTCACAAAGAAGAAAAGTGACCCTTCTCACCAAAGTGGGGGTGGGTAGGGTAGACACAACTGGAGTTGAGGATTTCTGCCTGTCTTCCTTTTCCTGAGCCACCAAGATGGTAGGGACTTGCCAGGCAGCGTCAGGGACAGTCATGACCCAGTTGCTCCTGGATTGCATAGGGCTCCGGGCCCACGGGACAGGCCTGTGGTGTGGCATCTCCAGCCAGCAGCCTGTGACATGATTCTTGCTGCAGACTGCGGGGGAGGCTTCCCTGGCTTCCTTTTGGTCTTGCTTAGAGCACATGGAAGAAACGAGACTTTTACATCTGGGTAGAGTACCTGCCAGGGGGCTAGAGAGTGCTCCCAGGGTGTTGGTTACTGGCCAGGGTGCAGGGAACCTGGGCCTGGGCCGGGTACTGTTGTTTTGGTTCCTTTTCCTCTTGGGATCCTGGTTTTCTCCTTTGTAAAATGAGTGCTGGATTAGATTGTCTCAAAGGGGCAACTGAAGTCTGCATTGACTTTGAGGGACAAAGCATTTCTTCTCAGTCTCCAGAGTATCTCCTCTTCCCTGAGAACCTGGTAGCTATGGTGATGGCCTCCTGGCCCAGGTTATGGTCATTGCCGAGGCTCTCCTGGGCTCTCAGAACTTGGAGGCCCAGGACTATAGTGGGACAGGAGTTATTCTTAACACTTCTGGAAAACTACAGAGCGCTGCTGACCCCTGCGATCTCCCGAGAGATCCTTGTCTCCTGGTTGGACACTGGGCAGCCCGGAGACAATGTGCCCTTTGTCTGCAGGCTGAGAGGCCAGCTCTCACGTCTGCAGCTCTGGGCTCCCTTTCTGCCGCCTGGCTCATCCCCCACCTGGACAGACAGACAGACAGACAGACAGATTGTCTCAGGCTGAACACTGGACATGGCCCTCTGCTGAAGGAGGGGTTGTGATTTGTTGCCAGGCCCCACAAGATCTGAGGCCAGGGTCAGGCATGTGACAGTGGCCTGTTTGCCATTCGGGGTGCATTCTGGGAAAACAGGTTTTGCTGGCTGGATTCGGAGCTCTCACTTTGTAAATCTGGAGGAGGCAGAAGCAGGTAAGAGAACGGGAGAAGTGGGAGGAAGGCTGTTGGTGACGAGCAAGTAATAAAGATGACTGGAGGCACGGCCGCAGCCATTTATTTCTGTCTGAGCCCCAGCCCCCTGGGGCTCCCCGTAGGAGCACATATTTCATACCAGACCGTGTCCCCTGTCACCTCTACATGGGATTGCCAGCACCCTAGCATCACCTAGGCTTCTTGTCGTAGCTCCCACTTTCCTTTCAAGATGTGCCCTGTTGCGGTGGGATAGCGTATGCTCATGCTGTCCCTGTCACCCAGCTGCCTGCCACCTGCTTCTTCTTCGTACCTGCTGCATTAACAAGGGACTCCAGGGAGGGCCTGCAGACTGGGGGAGCCACTGCCCTGGAGAGGGCAGGGGGGATGGGCCCCTCCACATGGCCCTGTTGTGTGCAGGACTTTCCCCTTTGCTTGTTCCCAGAAGCCACATGTCACCCAAGAGTTACCATAGCTCTGACTCCAGTCTTCTTTTTGACTGGTGTATGTGTGCATGCACACTTGTCTTTGCTTTTATATGTATTTTTTTAAGACTGTGGTGTTTTTGACTTGAGCTTGCAGTGGGGTCTTGTAGCTAATAGTGTTGTGTTTTTTTTTTTTTCCGGTACTGTTGATTGAACTCAGGATCTTTCACTTGGCAGGCAAGCACTTAATCTACTGAGCTATCTCCCCAGCCCTAATAGTGTTTAATTAAAAGATTACAATGTGCAAGCCATTTGTGCTTGGGCAGCCACCTTTAGAAGCCCATAGGCACCCTAGTTTTGGGAAGAGCGTGGACTCAGGTGAAACAGGAGCTCTGAAGTGGGGGCATGCGCGTGTGTCCCTCTCGTGCTGGACGTGTCTGGTCATTTTCAACCAGCAACCGCTGTTTTAGAAGTGTGTGTTGGTGACACAGAAAGACGGCAGACCCGGGCTGCCGGGATAGAAGCTACGCCTGTCTGGAAACCTGTCTGGGGTGCCCCCGCCTGCTGATAGCATAGCAGGGTTGGCTCAGGGAAGAAAAGGCAGCACAGGGGGAGCAGGCGAGGAGGAGCAGCAGTGTCCAGGGCCACTGCGAGGTGGAAGCTGGGGGTGTTAGGAGGCTGAGTGAACCACCAGCTTGGGGTCCGGGAGCTGTGTCTCTGCCAGCTAAGGATGGCTGTCCCATTTTTAACTGCAGGAGAGAAAAAAAAAAACCAAAAATGTTTTGTGACATAGTAAAAATGATGTGACATTCAAGTGTCACTATCCCTAAGTGTCATTAGAATGTGCCACACCTGTTTGTAAATTGTCCTTGCCACATGGTAAAGTGAAAGAAGGGGCCCCGTGCCGAAGGGGAGGGGCTTCCCAACCCGTTGCACTGGCCGCTGAGAAGGGGCAGCCTGCACGCCTGCCCGAGGTCAGTCCTAGGCAGAGCTGGGAAGCACCAGCCCCCTCTAAAGGCCTGGAGAGGAACTGGTGTGGCAGCTCCCAGGGGGCCCTCAAAGGTGATGACCTTAAGAGGGGTGTGGCGAGAGACCCCGGGAGGCGCCTGCGGCTGCCTTCAGTGCCGCTGCTGGAGGAGGTCGCTCTATACCTGGGCTGGGATGGGAGGATGGCGCCCCAGCCTCACCCATCAGGCTATGTGGGGAGCTGGGAAGTTAGCCAGCCTCTCTCAGCCCTCCCTGAAGGTGCTATGAGATTGTCTATGTTGACTTCTAGCGCATCGCATGGAGCGCCTGGCACCCAGCAGATGTGTAATAACTGCTTCTCACCTGCCCTGTCTTAATCCTTCCCCTCTGCCTTTTGGCCTGCGTTCCTCAGCCTCATGGCTGCACGTATTTCTGAGATCTTCAGTCCCAGACATAGTGATGTATAGGTCAGAGGTAGCTGATCCTTCCAAAGCATATCCATCCTGATTTCCACAATGAGCCCATTGGCCTGGGAGAGACAGAGCCATGCCCTGGCACACTTGGAAGCCTGGCTAGGCTGGGATTGAGTGGACAGGCAAGAGGACAAGCCCCTGGGGCAGCCCTGCCCTGGCCAGACAGGTGTTCTCACAGCCTCTCTGCCCTGGGCTACACTGGCCAGATACGAGGCCCCTCATGGGCCCCAAGCCCAGAAATTCTGCTTTAATGACTTGAGGTGGAGCTTGGGCATCAGGGTTCGTTTTTCAATTTAAGGGTCCACCTCACTGTATGCATAAGGAGACCAAAGCCCAGAGAGGAGAGGGACTTACTCTCCAAGTGCCTGCCTCTGGGCAGGACCCCTGCCTCCCGATGCTGCCTTCTTTAGCAGGATCTTTGTTCTGCTTGTTTCTTGGGGGTGGGGAATGGCATAGGCTGGATCTGCAAACTGTGCTTGGGCCAATTCAGCATCGCTAAGCTAGTTTCTGAGCCCTGTGGAACTCAGAGGCTGCCCACCCAGGCCCTGCTGCTTCAAGCCCCTTAGAATATCTAGCTATTATTATCCAGATCTCGCTCTTCCAGCTCCCTCAGCCCAGCAGGCTGGGAGGAATGCCTGTCAGGTGCTCCCTTGTGAGCTTGAGGCATACAGGCTTCTCGCTGGGGCGCCATAGGAACACCCACGCCTTCCTCTTCTTCCCCAGCCTCAGAGGGATGTATGGGCGCTTCCGTCACCACTCTTATGGTTGTAGGAGACCACCTTTAGCCTTGCTGGTGTGACCTCACCTTGTCATCACACCAGGGAAGCTGGGGGCCACACCTCCAGCTCTATAAGGGGGCCTTATGCTGCTGACTCATCCTATGTGCCTGGACTGAGAAAAGCAAAGCACAGGCCTGCCCTTTGCTCCTCCCTGCCCATGGTCCTCTCAGTTCTGCTCAGACTTTGGCACATCTGTGCAGGTGTCCCTGCCAAAGGCCCCTGGCATACCCACAGTCCTCCTCACTGACCAAGTGAGTGTGGACAGCTCCTAGTGTCAGTGGCACAGGTTTCTAAGTATAGACACCAGGCTACCCCGTGGCTGCTGGTAAGTCCCAGGACACCATCTGATTCCCAGTGTGGCCAAACCGTCCCTGCTTTCGGCTGTGGAGAACAGAGACCAGTAGTTTCCTGGTAATGGTGGCCTGGCTTGGCTTTCTTCTCCTCTCTTCTCCCTCTCGTCTCTGTCTCTGTCTCTGTGCCTGCCTCCCTGCCTCCCTGCCTCCCTCCCTGCCTCCCTGCCTCCCTCCCTGCCTCCCTGCCTCCCTGCCTCCCTGCCTCCCTGCCTCCCTCCCTGCCTCCCTGCCTCCCCGCCCCCCAATGTATTTGTTTTTTTTTTTAATATTTATTTATTTTTATTTATTACATTTATTTATTGTGTGTGTGTGTGTGTGGCCAGCTCAGCCCACCAGGGGGCGGGTCTGGCTGGCATGTGGTGCTGGGGATCGAACCGCGGTCCCTGTGCTTTGCCAAGCTTGTTTCAAGTAGGTGCTTTAGACCACTGAGCCATCTCTCCAGCCACCCCCCAATGTATTTGATTGTTGCAGAGTTTCACTACCCAGCCTGGACTTATGGTGATCCTCCTGTTTTCTGCCTCCCCAGTGCTGGGATTACAGGCATGTGCCACTATTCCCAGACTCTGGCTGGCGCAGCCCACCCAGCAGGTGGGGCTAGTGTGGCATGTGGTGCCGGGGATCAGACTGTGTTCCCTGCGCTTGCCTAAGCAGATGCTTTAGACTGCTGAGCTATCTTGCCAGCCACAGTAATGGTGGTCTTATTTGACACAGACTTGAGCCCATCAGAGCTCAGCTAGCCCTGCTGTCTTACTGTTATCAGAAAGAAAAAATTAATGTCACTTCTGAGAAACACAGATTGTGGTTCAAAGGAGAGCGCAGAGCCAGGGAGGCAGTGTTCTGCTGCCCACCCCTGTGTGCCCATGCCAGCCTGAGGCACGATGGGCCCAGGACTGGGTATCTTTAGTCAGCAGGCGGGCATCCTCATGTTCTCCTCTTGGTTTCTAGCCATAGTTTCCTCTTTAGGCAGAAACTAGGGTGGGCAGTGATTCTCCTGGAAGCAGTAAGGGTTTGGAGCCCCATCTCTTCTCCTGAATTCCATGGGGGCTGAGGACACGACCCTTTGCCTGAGGCCAAGAGATGGCCTGGTATCTTCTGGGCCTCTAGGCAGGTGTATCAGGCCGGAGAGGGTTTCTGAATGACTTTATCGACATATTTACCCTAAGCAAGAGGTAAAGTTGATCCCCTGACCTGCTTTTGGTTAGAGGTCATCTCAAGAGGTTGAGAGAGTTCCTCTGGCTTGCGGTGATGTAAGGCAGCCTTGGCTGTTCTGTCACTGTGTAGCAGGTCACATCCCTACATGCTGCTTTGGGGCATGGTTGAGCCATGATGCTGGGTGACATCAGGGCCACTGCCCGGGATCAGCACAGCCCCTGGGCCTCTCAGGAAGACCCCTCTAGCTGCAGGCCTGGGTTGGTAGGCGATATTTTTCTTCTTATATTCATGCCTGGGTTCAAGCATAACGTATCTCATACCCTTTCTTCCCTTGGTTAACTTTGAGCCCTAAGATAGTCTGGATGCCTGGTACTTTGTATCTAGGCTGGGTGGCTTGTTGAAAAGGCCTGGCTACCCAGAGTCCTTGCTGCTGGGAGGTGTCCCTCCCCATTTGCCCATAGCTTTAGAAACCTATAGTTTTAGAAGTCATTGAGCCAGGTGTGGTGGCACATGCTTGTAATCCCAGCACTTGTGAGGCTGAGTCAAGAGAATCACCATGAGTTTGGGGCTATCCTGGGCTATGTAGTGATTTCAAGATCAGTCTGGTTTATGTAGTGAGACCCTGTCTCAACCAAACCAAACCAAACCAAACCAAACCAAACCAAACCAAACCAAAAGTCATTGATCAACCATTGGAGGGCATTACATTGCTTCCTATAAAGTCTCCATTCACAGATTAGTGGCTCTGCTTATCCTAAGGAAGGTGATTTGTTCTGTCCTCACAGTTATGAGGTGAGACCTTTGTTTTGCCAGATCACGTGCTTGTGGACTGGTGGCAAATTCCTCCTACCTCAGCTTCTAAGGAGGCCGGGGTCATGGCTCAGTAATCAGGCCCTGCAAGGAGGGGGACTGAGCAAGAGAGGAACAATTCCTTAGGGTACCAGTGATAATCGCAGGCGCGGTGGCCTGTGTAGTGACCACTTTAACGATTGTGGGAGTGCTTAATTCACGGCCCAGTGGCTTGTCCTGGCAGAGGCAGGGGTAGCTCCAATAATAAAGGCTCTAGAATGGCTCTCTTGGCCAGCACCCCTGCCCACCCACCAGTTTGGTCTGGCTCTCCCTCTAACACTGGAGTTGGAGCGTACGGAGCGAGTGCAAGGGAGAGGTGCCCCTCCTGCCTTGTGTGAGGGGAACACACTGATGCCCGAAGCCACAGCGGCCTAAGAGACACAATCTGGCTCATATGAAGCTATGGGGTGGCCTTTTTACATTTTTCATTTTTTCAGATGGCTCTGAACGTATTCTGTCTTTCCCTTTTCCCAGGTGTTAGTTCACAAAGAACAAAGAACATTCCATTTTACATTGTAGTTTATTCAGAAAGTAGGTAAAATTTGGATTTACACCCCTCCCCCTACAAAAAAAAAATTAATGTCTCAAGTTCCAAGGCTTTTCCAAGTGACCAAGTGACAGCATGAAGCCACTGAAGGAGCCGTGGAATCTGGCACATCTGGGCTTCCTTCTGCCCAGCTGTTTTCATTAATTCACATGAGGTCTGAGAACCTTAACCCAACACACGGAGCAACTGTCCCTGCGGAACTGCTTAGCGCAAAGTCAGTGTGCGCCAGCGCTGGATATGTTTGCTGACAAGGACCTTGTAATAATGAATGTAGGTAAGAGTGAGTGTAGGAATAAATATGAAAGTAGGTTTGAGAAACTGAAACTTGGAGCAGGTGGGGAGATGGGGAAGATAAAGGAAGGCACAGAACCACTAGGAGGAATGGATGCAATGTGTTAATTATTGAAACTGTCCTACCAATTTGATTTGAAACTGTCTCATTGCTATTTGTTTATCAATAAAATTATGGGAAAAAAATGGAAGGCACAAAGGGAACCCCATTTGCATTAATTGGTAGATTAGGGATTGGGTCCCTCTCGGGCGCCATCAGGCAGATCTCAGCTTCCAGGGCACAGCTGAGTTATCACAGCCAGCCTGGAAACTTGTGTCTGTGTCCGTGTCTGCGGGGTGTGTGCTGATGTATGGGTGTCTGTGGGTGGTGATGTGATTGGTGAACTCTAGGACCCCTCCGGCTCTGTGGAAGGTGGGCGGGGCTTGGAGCAGGTGGGTTAATACTTCCAGTCTGGCCCCCCCCCCAGTTCCCTCAGGTAAAAGAGGAGTGGCTTGCAATGCAGAATCGGAAAAAAAGGCAGGGGTGGGAGGATCATTATTTAATCAGCCTCCCCTGACTGTGCTGTCCTCATCAGCGGTTTCCTGCTTTCCTCTTTATCTTCTGGAGGGGGTTTCTGGCCAGCAAAGGTTTGTCTGACAAACGCTGAGCTCCTTGGTGCTTTTACACATCTGTCTCTCATTTTGGTGCAAACGGTAGCGACTGTCACCCACATCCCCGGTGGGAGGGGCATATGCTGTGAGGTGCAGCGGGGCCAAGACACTGTGGGGTGAGGGGCTGGGGCGGGCTCTCCGTCATTATCCTCAGAGCCTGGCCAATTTCTCCATCAGGATCAGTTTCGGGGCTTGAGTCTTAAGACTTACAGCATCGTGAAGGCACTGATAGTGGATGTTGCTTTTTTAAAGTAAAATTAGACACAACTTGCAAGGGGTGGGAATTGTTAAAAAAAATTGGGTTCTTAAGAACTGTGAACTTCTCAGGATCGCGTCTAGCTTTCCCTGTTACAGAAAATCTGGAAAATACAGAAAGGGCTAAAGAAAAAGAAAGAACACAGTGGGTCGTGCACTACTTTTTGCTCTCTGCTGTTCCTTTGCATTGTAGTTTCTTGTTAGTGTTGACATTCCCCTCCCTCATGCACACCCCTGAAGGCAAGGGACATCAGCTGTGTGTACTGCCTTCTGAGGAAAGCCTAAACTTTGAAGGCAGTTGGTCCCCATTCAAGTATGCATGCTCTGTGGTGCTTTTCTATTGCTCTGTACATATTTAGCAACTTAAAGTCTCCCCCATGTAGTAGCTCACAGCTCAGTAGTGGACAGTGAAGGTTCTGCTACCTTCCTTGCTTAGGATTTAAAAAGGCCGAATAAGGCGGAGGTCAGGCAGGCCTGTAATTCATAAGCGTTGAGGAAGAGAACGCTGCTGAGTTCCTGTAGGTTGTTGATAGGAATCCCTTGCCTTACGGCTTTCAGGGAGAAAGGCAGTTTCCTTTCTGCGCTTCCACGATCCCTTGAAATAAATTCATGAAGGCAGATTGAATAGGAGAAAAGACGCGCATACCTGCTGTGTGCGTAGACAGAATCACTGGCTGTGCGACCCCCAGCCCAACACATTTTCTAGGTTTCTGTAAGGGAAGGAGGATGTGGGGGTGTAGCTTTGGATTCTCATGGAGTTTGGGTGCGCCCAAGGGATAGATAGTGCAAGGCCATGCAGGTACAGTGACAGTCCCTGGCCATCTTTTCTGAGGTAGACACTGGGATTTCAGATGGGACAGAGGCAGTGGCGCCTCCTAGTGTAGTCTGATTTTATATTTTCTCCATGCTTTTGAACTGGAGATCAAACTCCACGGCTGCTCTATCCCTGAGCTGCATCCCTAGCCCTTCTTTATCTTATAAAAAAGTTAGAAATGGTCTTGCTTAGTTGTCTGGGCAGGACTTGAACATGCAGTCCTCCTGCCTCAGTCCCCTGTGCCAGGATTACAGGCTTGTGTCACCATGCCCAGCCTGCGTTCTGATCTTCATGCAGGTAGGAGACTTCCAGAGAGAAGGTCTCCCTGCCCCGGGAGGGAGAAGCAACCCAAGGCCACAGGACCTGGCGGCTACGTCTGCTTTGAAAAGCCTTTAATTTCCTAAGTTTAGGTCACATCGCTCAACATGCCCCCGAATGCCACCTCTTGGGAATATCATTCTCAGTGCCCCATTATGGCTGTAGACCCGAGGGTCCCCATTTCCTTGCTGGCTGTCAGCTGGTGTCGCCCACTTGTGTTCCTTCTCAGGTTTCCTCCTCTATCTCCACAGAGTCTTTACCAAGTTCTTTTTTACATTGAACTCAGCTGCTACCCAGAGAAAATCTTTTGTGTGTGAAGGGCTCTTGTAAGCCTACTTGGCCTATTTCCTTGTCGCTGTATAATACAATGTCATCAAGAATGGCACGTGGGGTGAAAGTCATAGATCAACTTAAAGTTCTTCCAGTCTCTTCTCTTTCTACTAGGTGACACAGCCAGTCTGGTCCCCTTTAGGTATCACGTGGATTGGGTGACTGGGTATTGTTTCTGTTTTTAGTTTTTTGAGACAAGCTAACCTTGAACTTACATTGATTGTCTTGACTGAGCCTCTCAAGTGTTCGGATTACAGGCATGTGCCTCGACTCCCTGCAGATGACTGGCTTTCAAAAATGAGTAAAATAAATAAGTTAGTAAGTGCCTCTGTGAAGCCTGGTGAGGATTATTTGTTTATTTTTTTAAATCCCTTTTGGGCCAACTTTATTTGAAATCTCTCTTGTCTGTTTCAGGTAGGACACAGTTGTAAAGGGCCCTCTTTGAAGTGTTTGTCATTGTAAACAGTAGCCAAGATTCCTAACTCCTAGGTAGAGGAATAAAAAGAAACTCCCTCATGCCCAGCTTTCCTGTGTTTTCTTCCTTCCTTCCCTGCAGCTATCCCAGAGTTGGCGTCTCCCCTTCAGCTGCTGTCTGTGGCGGTGGGGAGGGTGCCTGTCTCTTCAGACAAGTGGTGGGGGAGGCTGGCCCACCACTCGGCAGCTGGCCCCTGCCACTCAGCGGGGAGGGCTGGGCCGCGGATGCCGGGGCATTAGGCCCTGCCTGCCTGCTCACCCGGCTCTCTGCGTGTCCTTTCTGTGCTCCTCAGGAGATCCTCCGAGAGCTCACCGGGGATCAGCTGGATGCCCTGCTGGAGATGGACGAGGCCAAGACAAAGGAGATGCTGCAGCGCTGTGGGGCCAGCGCCGAGGAGTGTGGCCGCCTGCAGCAAGCCCTTACCTGTCTGCGGAAGGTGACAGGCCTGGGTAGGTAGGGCTTGCTGTCTTCCCCTTGTACTAGGTCTCTGCCTGTGCCCAAATTTCTGGTATTGCTGGTCTCCAGGGGTGGGCTAGGGGGTAGATCTTCTGCCATAGTGGGCCATGGGCCACAGCAGGTGTGGCCGGGGATTTCCTGGGGCCGGAGACTTGGAAAGGCTGGGTGGATGTTCAGATTATGCGATGGACCTGGGCACATAATGAGGGAGGCTTCCCAGGGTCCACAGAGCTCTGGGTCCTATTTGGTCAGGCCCATCAAGCCCAGGAAGCATTAGCCATTGTTAGAAACCCTGCTGGCCGGCCCTCTATGACTTGCCCTCCACCAGCTTTCTGCAGTCCCTTCTGTGGTCTGTCTGTCCCCAGCCCTGTCCCCTCTTGCTCCCAGCCCCAGTGGCAGGCTGTGTTCTGTGCTCAGAAACACACGCTGATGGGGCCTTAGCCTGAGCCAAGCCTGATTAGAGAACTTGTATGGCCTTTTCAGCTGGGAGCGTGTACATGGCTGTTCCAGCTGAGTGTATAATCCTGCCATTACGAGGACCTTGGGAATTATTCACAGGCTGTCTAAATCTTGCCTTGGAAATAGCTTCAAATGCCTGACTTAACGCTCCTTCTACCGCACAGAGGAGGCATTAACATGCGCTCAATGAATGGAATTAGGCCCCTTTTTAATTATCTGGGTTGCCTATCTTAAGCAGCTGCCTGAGGCTTAAGGAAATCAGTAAGGTTTATGCTCTGCTTGATTCCTCCCACCCCAAGAGCATTTGGTTTAATTCTTCCCTAGCTGCTTTGCATCAAGCCCTCTGAACATGGAGTACTATGTAGAGTTTCACCCAATTTAGAAAATCTTGATCTGTGGGCAACCTGGCAGGTGCTGGAGATAAATGACAAGGGTGTGACCCATGGTCCCTGCACCCATAGAGGAGAAGGCTGAGCCCCGAGCCCAGCAAGAGGGGGGGAAGGGTTTGGTTGAGGACACACAGCAGTTGGCGATGGGCGGGGTTTGAGCCCTGGACTCCGGTGCTGGTGCTCAGCATCACAAAGGCCGGCATCCTGGGCTGGGAGCTCTGTAGTGCATCCACCCACCTCCTGCCATTCGCTGCAGCCCAGTCATGGTACAGGTGGGTTGTGGATTGGGCGTCTGTGTGGCCACTTAGAGCCGGTGGGACCACCACCAGCTCCTTAGCTTTCCATGCTTCAGCTGCTGTGAAGATGAAACAAGCTCGGTAGACTGCTTAGGTGCTGCTCTTTTGGGTGTTAGGTGTGTGCAGCGATGGGACCTGTGGACGTCATGTCCCTCGTGGTCTCTGGTCTTAGGACAGGTGAGTGATGGGCAGTTCTCACTGACACTCCCTTCCTGGTCCATAGCAGGCATCAGTAATCAGTTCATGAACTCGTCTGTGAGCATCGCCACAGCCACTGTCAAGCAGCTGCTGCCATGACTATGTGGCATCCCCTCAGGTCCCATTCACCCTCCCTGAACTGACCTAGAGCCGTGATGACCACAGGTGACTTGACGAATTTGGAGCCTTTTTCTTGGGTGGCAGACTTGTCCACGGATTCGTGGAACTGTGTTATCATCCAGTCAGCAGGAAAATATCAGTTGGCTGGCGTATTATAAGCCGAAGTGTCATTGTGGCTGCAGTTTTAAAGGAACCACAGTGTCAGACGAGGCTAACTCACCCTGCCTAGCTCACTAGAAACAAAATAGAAAGCCAGTGTGACGTGAAGTGGGGGAGGGTTGTTGGCAGAGGGCGTGGAATCATAGAGGAACCTCATGAACTGTGGAGGCTAAGTCTCCTCTACTCCCAGAGATCCTAGACAGCGAGACCACCTCAGACAGCCTCGCACAGGTCATTACCTCCAAAGATGTTTTTCTGTATTCAAAATCCATAGCATTGTAGGTGAGAAGGAACACAGTGCTGTGGGCAGGACTGAGGGGTTCAGCTACCCTCCCCTCCCCTCCCCTCCCATCCCATGCTCTTCTGTACCCTCCTATTTGTAGCTGGCTGACCTCTCCCAGCCACAGGGGAGAAGGAAGCACTGTGGTGAGGCTGAGGGAGATGGCCCAGGTGCAACTTGTAGTAAAGGGCTCCAGCGCTGAGGTGCAAAGTCTCCTTCTGCTGTCACTCTCCCTGGGTCCTGAGAGGAGAGAGCCCCCTGCCCTTCCCCCTGGTGGCCTTGGCTCTTGCCCCCGCCCTCCACCCCTCAGAGTCTTTCCCACCTCTACTGGCTAAACCTGCGTGATCTGTAGCAAGACACCTGAGGCCTTTCCTGAGGTGGCTGCAGGTGGACTGAGCCCTCCATCCTCATAGCTTGCCTGTCCCACACTTGTTCCAGTCTCTTGAGGCCCGAGGGACTCTGTCATTATCCGAAGGTGCTGTGTTCTCATGCTTCGCATGTGCTGTTGCCCCCACCTGGTACACTTCCCTTCCCTGCTGCCCACTGTCTGGCCTCACCCCAGGCTGAGTGTGGATCCACCTTCCTCTCCAGAGTCCCCACGTTGTCACAGCACACTTTGTTGCATGTCTGTCACTCCCACTCATTGGTCTTGCTAAGCTGGGGGGGGGGTTTTTTTTTTTTTTATACCTTTATGCCCATCCTCTAGCAGAGGGTTGAATGAGAGGACCGACTCTGCCATTGAGCTCGAGCCCACAGAGCCTTAAGATCTTTGTGGCCAGAGAGGGTGATGATGGGGGCAGCAAGGAGTCACTTGCAGGCTCCGCTCGGAAGGGATTGCTGGAGCTGGGGAGATAGCTCAGTAGAATAAGTGCTTGCCTGGCAAGTTCAAGGTCATGAGTTCAATTCCCCAGTACTGCCCCCCCAAAAAAAATAAATAAAAAGGAAGGGATTGCTGTGTGAGTGTTGGCAGCCTGCTTTGCTGACATCTGAGTTAATTCTCTTTTCTTTGTTGTGGTGCTGGGTACGTACCCACACCTCAGCACGTTAGGTGACAGCTCTCCCACCGAGCTACATGCCAGCCCTTGAATTTTCTTGAACTGAAGTTTCCCTTTCTCTACCCATCCCACCTTCTTTTTCCTAAGTCTGATGGCTCAGTTACTGTTTGCTTTCTGACTAAGGCCACCGCTGTGTTGGGATGGTTTCCCAGCTTGCTGCTCCCAGACACGACAGTGAGAGCCCTGCATGACCCAGTCCTGCTCTGGGCCTTGGTCTTCCTCCATGCAATGGGGACAGTCATACCTGGGCTGCTGGCATCAATCAGCAGGGCCCTGTGCACGAGGTGTGAAGGTTGGGGGGCGGAGCCTCTGCTAAGGAAGGCCATCCTCAGACCCAGGGCTCACCTGGACCTCCCTCACTGCTGCAGATCTCTGCTGGTCTCAGCCTTCTGTGACATGTGTCCTTCGCCCACAGGAGGGGAGCACAAGGAGGACTCTGGCTGGGGCTCTTGCGAGGCTCGTCGGGAAAGCAGCTCAGGGCCATGCGTGGACTCTCTGTCACCGGCCACCGTGCCCTGGCCCCCTGGGAGCTCCCTGCTGGGCAGAGGGGGCAGTGGTGCCCAGGGTGCCTGTGACTCCCCGGCTCCTGGCCTCAGTGTGGGGGTCTTGGACACCTGTAGCCTGCTGCATGCCAGTGGCCGGCTGACGCCCCGTGGTCCACACAGTCTCATCACCCCTCCCACCACGCCCCAGTTGCGCCGCCATGCCAAGCTGAAGCCGCCCCGGACGCCCCCGCCACCCAGCCGCAAGGTCTTCCAGCTGCTGCCGAGCTTCCCCGCACTCACCCGGAGCAAGTCACATGAGTCGCAGCTGGGAAACCGCATTGACGAGGTGTCCTCCATGAGGTGGGTCTGGCCTGTGGCTTCTCCCGCACAAAGGTGGGAAGACTGAGCCTGCCAGTGTAGATATGTGTGAAATGAAAAGCAAAAGGTGCCCCCATCTTTCAGTCTAGCCCCCCTTTGACGTTAGCGGTTTGGGCTGAAGCCCAATAGATATATATGCACAAATAACATGATGCCATTTATGTCAGGGTAGGTCGAAGTAACAGGTAGTCTCTAAGTCTCCATGATACAAAGATTTTTTTCTGCATTTGTGCTGCCTGTCCCTTGTGGGTCAGCCTCCTCTCAGGTCACAGGCAGGTTAGAGCAGCCAAGACGTGGACATCCTTGGCCGCTGTGCAGAGACAACGGTAAATCCTGGGTGTCCAGCACCGGTGTTCAGTGCAGTGGGCCCTCTGAGTGTCCATGGGTTGTGGAGCCAAGGAATTTACCCGGGGAGGCATTGCGGATATTTGGGAAAAGAAAGTTACCTTGTTGCTGATGCATACTGCGAAGTTAGAAGTTAGACCTGCCGTGGTTGTGCCTGTCCTGAGCATGTGCAGTGTTTTTCTTGTCATTATTGTCTATGCATTTACATGGTGTTGGGTCTTATAAGTAATCTGGAGATGAGTGTACAGGAGAGGACAGGGGCTATGTAGCTCAGTGGCATAATGCTTGCCAGGTAAGTGCAAGATTGTGAGTTTGATTCCCAGTTTAAAAAAAAAAACAACAAAACAAAAACCCTGAAAACAAAACAACAAGAACAAAGTATATGGGAGTATATATGTGGGTTATATGCAAATGTTAGGCCATTTTTAATAGGGAGCTTGAGTGTCTGCAGAATTTAGTGTCCATGGTGGAGGGAGTCCTGGAACCAATCCTCCCGGGATATTGAATAACTATACCCTTTTTAGAAGCTCTCCTCATTGCTCATGGTTTTGCCCGATCAAGGGAACAAATGATGCTGTTGTCCAATATGGCCAGAAGGGGAAACTGGAACATTAGGCTCAAAATGCTAATGGCTGTCACATACCTTGGACTCAGTCCCATGACTTGATTTTCACTGTACCTTGATAACTCTGAGAACATCAGTCAGTATGTCTTGCAGTATCTTACTCATTTTTTAAATATAAATGTATTTTTATCTATACGTTTTGAGTAGGTGACAGCCACATGGTCAAAAATGCATTAGCCCTGTGGCTCATATTTGTCCTTAGGGGTGCCTGGTAGGATGTGTGCCTCTCACCGTTTTTCTTGCCACCTGGCTGTCCTTTCACGAACCCACTAGGATTTCTATTTTGTATAAGTTTTTAAAAATTCAAGCACCTTTGTTTTTAAAAACTTGTTCCATTACATAGTTTATCTAACTTGTCCTTTTGGTGGATACTTAGATCATTGTCTTTATTGCTGTTATAAAGATTGTCCCTACCGATCTGGTTGTATGGGCAGGATGGAAGGACAGAAGGCTGTTTTCTCAGGGAGCCTCTTACTGTCTTGCACCTTAAAGGCTGGGGTACATCTTGGCTTCTCTCCCTGACCTGGAGAGGGTGCCTGGGCCCTGATCTCTCTTAGGCTTAGGGTCATGTTTGCTAGAGAGAGGGGTAAAACCCCTCCCCTCTGCTGTGGAGTTCCCTGGGGAGCTCTGAGGGCTTTGAGGGCACCGCCTGAAGCGCAGGAACCTGGTGTTCCCTGGCTGCCTTATGGTCAGGCTGCTCCACTGGGGCCTGGGCCCACCTACACTTGGCTGCGGGGTGCAATACTACCGGGTGAACATGCTGCCTTGCAGAGGACTGTGGCTGGCGCCTTGTCCCCCATCCGAGAAGAGCATGAAGCTCAGCTCTCGTTCTCATGCCCTGGGTGCAGAGCAGAGCTGCTGCCAGGACGTTCACCAGCCTCAGACCCTGAGAGTCACCCCTCAACCCCCAAAATCTGTGCCACTAAAACTAGCACTGGCATGGATGCACAGGCTGCCATGGTAACCCTTGAGAGTGGCAGAGTGCCCGTCTTCCTCTGGCTCCTGTGTCCCGGGAGCAACGCCAGTGCTGCAGGAGCATTTCCCTGCCTGGCCCTTCTTGGGGTACTCTGTGGAACTGTCTTCTCAGGGCTCTTGCTCAACCACCACCTCTCCAGCGGACCGGTCCTTTCTGCCTGCACTCCGAGAGCCTTGGTTTCCCCAGTTGTGAAATAGGATGAAGTCAGCCATGCTGGGTGGCTGGCAAGATTTAAATTGGCTAATGTCCTAGAGTGCACAGCCCAGGCTGTTGTTTCCACGTCCCCTGGAAGGGACCGTCTGGCCCTTCCTGTGGAGGAAATGTCCCCATAGAGATCACAGGCCTTCCTACAGTCCCTCAGCCAGCCTAGCTCCGAACCATACCTCTGTCCCTTGCACCAGTTCCTTGCCTGCTCTTTCCTAAGGGGTAATGTTCTGCTAACTTGCTGAACCAGTATGGTGACATAATCCTTCCCTTTTCTTTTTGTCTCTTTCAGGTTTGGTAAGAGTGATTCATTTTCATCCCCTCTGCCACTGGGAATCCTGTTTGTGTTGCTGTCCCCATCAGGGGTGGATTCTTTGTTCCTCTCTTGGCCTGATTGGCCTTTCCATAGCCCAGAAGCAGAGGCACTGATGACCACTCCAGGAAGTAGCTCTGACATGGGTGGACTTAAAACACAGCTGGCCCCAGCCCAGCAGCGGCTGTGGTCTGGGAAGTAGAGATGTGGAGAGTGTCATGGTCCGTGGTAGCGCTGTGGTGAGCCCTGTCTCCACCTTGCTGTCCCTACAGTGACCTCTGGGCTGTCAGGTAAAGCAGTGCTGCTGGGAGGGAGGTACCCTATGGCCAGTTTAGGGATTTGAGTTGCCCTCAGAGTCCTCTGGACCTTCTCACTAGCAAAGGGACATTGCTAGACATTCCTAGAGACAGCTCTGAATTGCAGTATATGGATGCCCTACAGGAGAGGAGGAGGAAGCTCAGGTAGCCCTGGGCCCCAGTTTTCCACCTCATGACCTCCACATTGGGAACAGGGTGGAGGGGGCAGTACTGAAGAGTGAAGAAACTCAAGGCCTCCCCCATGATAATCAAGCACTCTACCAACTGAGCTACATTCACAAGCCTTTTTATTTTAAGACAGAGTCTCCCTGAGTTGCCCAGGCTAGCCTTAAATTTGTGAATGTCCTGCCTCAGCCTCCAGAAGAGCTGGCATTATAGGTATGGACTTCCATGCCTGGTTGGGGTCTAGATCTTGCACAAACTGTATTGTTGGGCCTTCCTTGTGAGATACAACCAAGCCCCTGGAGTCTGCTTTTAATTGAGTGGAAATGTAGGAGTGCCAGGGTTTCTCTTTGCCTAAGTAAAATAGCAGCATATGTTTCCTACCATCTGTAGCTGGCTAAGGAGACTGATGTCACTGTGGGTGCGGTCTTGGGAGGGAGAGGGGTTTAGCAGGCAGTGACCTGCTGAAGGAGAATACTTGTGCTTCCCTCTCCCCAAGGGATACACAGAAATGTCAGGCCCTTTAGCAGAGTCAGCCCCTTCCTCCCTAGCACAGCCCTGATCCCTGTCCTCCTTCACCTTGGTAACACAGCTCCGGCACTGCAGCATGGATGTCAGACCTTGAGGACCAGTGTTCCTATCCAGGGCAGATAGCCAGCACTCTGGCCACACAGGCCATCTCACCTTGCCACCCTGCGCCTGAGGCTGATGGTCCAAGTCGGTTGCCTTCTGAGCTGGGTGGTTGACATCTCACATTCCCATATTGCTTTTGGACGCCGGCCCTCCTTAGAGCTGTGTATTTGGGTGGCCTTGACTGTTGACCAGGATGGAATGGCCCTAGGAGGAAGTGAGAGGTATCAGCTCCAATGGCAGATGTGCCCAGGATCTACAGGTCATGGAATGGTGGGGACCCCAGTTATCAAGAGGGTGGCAAAGAGACTTTTGTCCCAATCACAGTCCCCATGGTATAGGGACTGGGGGTCAGTTCTTTCAGCCTTCTCCTGTGGCACTGGTGTCTTGGTTTCTTTTCTCTCATTGCTGGGACAAATTGCCCGACACCCAAACTTAAGGAAGGAAAGGTTTATTTAGCTCACAGTTAGTGGAGGTTTCAGTCCATATTCAGTTGGCTCCAAAGCAGAGTAGCATGTGGCAGAGGGCAGCAGTTCCTGGTGGTGGAAAACAGCAAAGAGCAAAGGGAGGGGCAGCAGTGGTGGCTTTTAGCCAGCTTTTCTTCCTTCTGCACATTGTATGCAGGTTACCCACCCCAGGGTAGGAATAGCACTCACACCCATAATCCCAGCATTGGATCATGAATTTATCACAAACTCTAGAAGCTGCCCTATGATAGCATAAGTCTTTGGGGGGATAGCTACATGCAAATCATAATAGTAGGTGAACCAGCAGGTAATGAGCACCAGCTATGTGGGCCAGCACTTGAGAAGGAGTCTCACCCTTGGGAGGCACATTCAGAGGACCCAAGATGACCACGGATCACTCAAGCATTGTGTTCCTCAACTTTTCTGCCCCCAGGTCCCTTTAATAATTGAATGCAAGTCTAGATCCATTTCCAGGGAAAAACCCTTGACGTCCTGCCGACCAGTCCAGAGGGATGCTGGACCCCCCTAAAGCCCATCTGTGGGCTTGGGAGGAGAAAGGGTGGGGCAGGGGCTTGAGTTGGTTATGGGGGCTGTGGGTGGGTAGAGACCATGTCAAGTGCTCACCCACTACCCAGTCCTCTTCTGCCTTAAGCACCAGGGCTGCCTGATCTTGGGGGAGCCCTACCAGTGAGGCAGCTGAGGGCAAGTTAAAGGCTATATCCCTTTACTCGGCAAAGAAAGCGGGTACCTGGGACGCCCCAGAGTTCTTACTACAGCGCCCTGTGGGCCTGGACATGTGGGGACTTACCTTGTCTTCACTCTTCCTGCCAAGAGCCAGCAAGGGTGGCTGTAAGAGAAGGGTCTCCTAGGGCTCTGGCCTGGGAGGGCAGGGGTTGAGCTACGTAGCTAACTAGCCTCGTGCGCTATGCTCGAGCTCAAGCTTCTGACACTCAATAAGTAGTAGCAGAGTCAAGCTGTGCAAGACTAATATATCTCTGAGAAAGGATGAGACCAAATGTGGGGGAACTTTTCTTGCCTTTGCATTGCTTGGGGGCTTTTCTTTTTTGGTGTTTTTGAGGCAGGGTCTTGGTATGTGTTCCAAATTGGTCTTGAATTCACTTGTGATCCTCCTGCTTCAGCCTCCTAAGTTCTAGAATTGCAGCCATGTGCTATCTCACCAGGCTTTTTTTTTTTTTTTTTTTGGTCCTGGGAATCAAACTCATGACCTCATGCTTGCCAGGCAGGCGCTATACCACTGAGCTATATCTCCAGCCCTTGCATCAGGTTTTTCTTTGAGGCTGCCTCCACCCAGGGAGAAATTTGCAGGGACAGCAGACAGCATTTGAAGAGGCCTGGCAGTGACAGTGGCTAGAGACCAAGCCTGGCGTGCGGGTGACCACTTCGCTTCCCTGACCTAGCTGACCTGCCCCCCAGTGTGGTTGAGCTTAGTTAATTTTCTGCTGTGTACCCATCACATCCTATCTGGCCTGTAACTTCTGAACTGGAGGGTGCCAGGCACAAGCTGTCCCAGGCAGAGCTTCCTTCAGCTTGTCCAACCTGGCGTCTTTCCTCGCAGATCTCTCTCATGGATCCCCACAGATGGTACGAAGGGACATCGGGCTCTCAGTGACACACAGGTAGGTCTGGGTGGGGAAGGGTATAGGGTGTAGGGAGTCCCCAGCTGAGCCAGGCAGTTTTCCTGGTAGCTGTTTACTGGGGCTCTGCCTGCCTGCCTACTCCCCTGGCTGACAGAGCTCTGCACCTTGAACCCTTGCCTTATTGCCAGCCACCACCCTTCTTGGGGTCTCTTCCTCACCAGCCAACACTTATACCTATAGAGAGAGGCTTATAGGGCCCCCCAACAGGGGCCCCCCACCCAGAGGCCTCTGCCTAGTGCTTGGGAGGCCAGTGTGCTGACAACAGGGATCTGCGTGGACGGCTGGCAGGACAAGGCCCTGGGACACCAGTGCTCTCACTACCCCGTTAGAAGCTGTTGAAAGCCCAGTGGGGAGCTCAGTGCAAGCTGCCATGGCCTGCCGTCTCCTGGGGGAATGTGAGCACTTCTCGTGCCAAGGGTTCTGCCAGAGGGAGCCCTGACCCCCAAGGGTTGAGTGATGGCCCAGGGATACAGTACCTGTGAGACAGAGTGAGCCTGGGGTGGGTGGGCAGGGACCTTAGATTGGAACCCTGTCTGGTCTGGAATCCTGCAAAGCAGAACCTTGGGAGAAGGGTCAGGGCACCATGCACAGCTGGCTGAGGCCCACGGCCTGCCGACTCTGCACTTTCCTGGCCTGCACACTGCACGAGAGCCCTAGACCTGCCTGACTCCTGAGGTGGTCGTGATTGAGGGGCGGAGTGCTTGTGGATGGGTTTTAAAGTCCTCCCCGAGTACTGTGTACATCCCTTCTGTCCTTAATATGATGTACTATGTTTTTAAAAGTTCTGTTCTCTAAAAATGAACCGTCTGCTCTTAGGCCCTGGATGGTCCTTTGCTGGAGGACACCACGCACTCAACCCCATCCTCCTTGCAGTCTGTCTGGTTTTTTAATTGTTCAGACTTTGGACTGAAAATACATGCCTACATGCAAAATTCAAGAGGTTGAAGAGAGACAAAAGCTCCCTCTCCCTTCCCCTGGGTCCTGAGTTCCCCGTTTGGCCTCCGAAGTGGCTACTATATCTTGTGAGAAATACTTTTTTTATAAGCAGATACATAGGTAGTATGTTTTTTGCTTTCTTTTTACAGTTACACAAATTGAACTTAATATGCACACTCTTAGACTGCTTTAAATTGGGTGATTTCCGCAGAGCATCTGGTCCTTACATTGAGCCTCTGGGCAGTGTCTGTTGGGTAGGTTCCTAGGCCGAGCATTGCTGGGTCAGAGGGCAGGCACACTGGGCACTGTGACGGCTCATCCATGTGTGTGACCACCCCAGCTGCAGGATGCTGGCAGTGGTGACTCTGGCCGAGCGATCTACGTCCCCGGGGAGAAACCACAGTCCCTGGAGAAAGCTGTCAGGATGCTGGGCTGGGGTCAGGTTTCCGTGTGCCCTTGGAAACCCTGTTGTGCCCAGGCCCTGGTCCCACGTGCCTGTCATCCCCCGCAGGTTCTCCACCAAGTCCTGGCTGTCGCAGGTCTGCCACGTGTGCCAGAAGAGCATGATGTTCGGAGTGAAGTGCAAGCACTGCAGGTGCTGGGCGAGGAGGGGAGGCAGCAAAGACTTTAGCTTTGGGACAGTCTTACTGCTTTATTGTTCTTGGCCTCAGGTCAGAGGGGTTCCTGGGAACCAGCCAATCGTAATCCCACTCAGCACGCCAGGGTGATCTGATCAGGCCTCTCTAGGGCGTGCAGTGGGGTACTACTGGAGGAAAGGGATATTTGAGGTGGGCTTTGAAGGATGACTAGAAATTTCCCAGGTAGACCAAGGGAGAAAGAATCCAGAGTCAGAGAAGAAATCAAGGACTCTTGTGGGAAATTTAGCCCTCACATTTTAAGCACAGGGATTGGAAAAGAAAGGATAGGATGGGGTGGGAAATGGGGACAGACATGGTAAAAACAGTTGGCTTATAAAGTGGCCAAATGAGACTTTGAGCATATAGATTCTGTACCCAGCTAGCCCTTTTTGTCCTCAGAGTATTGTGGATTCTAGTGGAAAGAAGAATAAAGATAGGAGACAGTGGGGGTGGCTGGAGAAAGCAGTCTGTCTGTCATTTGCAGTTTGTATGCCCTTACTTCATGGAGGGTGGTCCTCCAGTTTTAGTTCCTGGCCCATATTGGCCCTGTGTTGCTGTGTGACTTGGGATACTGTGCTCGCCCTTCCTGGGCTTCTGTTTTTTTTTTTTTTTTTTTTGTTAAATTTATACATCTGGGAAGATGAGTCCATAGAGATTACTCCAGGACTCTGAGCTCCTGTGCCTGACTTGGACTCCGGGCCCTGGTCCAATCCTCGGGGGTGGGTCCAGGGTGTGTGAGCTGGCTGGATCCTGTTCCTGATGACCCCGACCCTGAGGAAGTCCCAGAGTTTTCTCTCCAGTCTGGTTTCCTGTGGCTACTGGCCATTTGGCTTAGGAATGAATTGGAGGCCTCTACTCCCATCCTGGGGTGATGAGTGCAGGATTCCCGAGCTCCTCTCTGCCCTACTACTGCAGCAGCTGTCAGCCCATTTCAGTGACGCCAGTAGAGTCCAGAGGATGGCCCAGCCCGGCTGCTCCTGGCCTTGGGCTGCCCATGGCATCCCTGGGAGCCTTCAAAAACACAAACATTCTCCTAATTATTATTAATATTATTAGATCTGTCTGGAGCTTTCTGAAAGCCATGGTAGGTCTCTCTTCTCATAAGTTTAAGTGGGCACAGCGCAGCCTGCCGTGCCCTGAGGCCACCTGCTCTGCTGACTGTGGCCCACTGTGCTGCCGTGGGGCGCATGTTTGTGGAGAGCGTGGTGGGGACCTAGGCCTAGGCAGAGAGCTGCACAGAGCTCCCTGTGGTGCTCGCAGGCCTCCAACCACTGACTTCTCTCTTTGTTTCCAGGTTGAAATGCCACAACAAATGTACCAAGGAAGCCCCTGCCTGTAGAATCTCCTTCCTTCCACGTAAGTGCCTGCCTCTCCTCTGCCTCCGGGAATGCGGCTGAATCTTGCGCAGTGTGGTCTGTTCCTTGCTAATCGGTCCCCTTTCTCATCCAGTAACCCGGCTTCGGAGGACAGAATCTGTCCCCTCGGACATCAACAACCCAGTGGACAGAGCTGCTGAGCCCCATTTTGGAACCCTCCCCAAGGCACTGACAAAGAAGGTATATGGTCAGCCACCCAAAGGTTTTCACACAGCGCCCCTCAGCCAGCCAGTCGGGGAGGAGGACAAGGACACCAAAGTCGGTGCTGTGGCTGGGGGCTGCCGTCTGGGTTTTCTTAGCCAGTTAGTTGGCTTCACATTTCTGTCCAAGTTGTGGTTCTGTAGCCCCGGTTCCTGTGCCCTTCCCCCTCCACTGAGGAGCCTTCCTGAGCCCTTAGGCTATGCCAGTGTTTCCCATTGTGTCTCGTCGGACCCTCGCAGTAATTGCAAAGGGCATGTGCTGATAGCATGTTTATTTTACAGACTGGAAACTGAGTCCCAGGACCTCATGGTTCCTCACAGAGAGGGCCTTCTTGTCTTCACCAGATGGAGGAGTCCAGTGGGCCCCCCTCACTGTCCTCTTTTGTATAGTCACTGACCCCATTCACAAGGGACCAGTCTCAGGACAAGGCCCACCTCCTAATCCTGTCACCCGACTTTTGGGGATGTAGATGTTCTGGTCCTGTCAGATGCACAGCCGTGGGTTTGAGTCTGCTGTTCTCTTTCTTGCTTCTGTGGCCTTCAGTGAACTGTGTAACCTTCCTAAGCTTCAGCTTTGTAGTTCACCAAATGGGGATAATACAGCGGTGTGAGGAGCACGAAGGAACGTTCAGAGCTTTCTCATAGGGCCAGGTGCCTTTCTGTTCCCTGTGACTTCCCAGCCTGTCATATAGGTGCTTGAGATTTCTCAGCACCTCCCATTGCCAGCTCCATTGTGACTGGCCCTGCCCTCCTCTCCAACTCCATGCGCCTCGTGCTCATGTAGTCCTGTGCACCTGCACCTCTGGTGGCCTTCACACCCTGGCACTTGCTCCTCTGTCCTCACCCTCTCAGATAGCAGCTCAGCCCTCCTGTGGGTTCCACTGGGCCCACCCTAGGCCTGCCTCCTCCAGCCTCCTGCATGTACCTCCTTGGCACTGAGGCATGGTGGTGCTGGTGGTCTTTCCCACATCATCAGGGCAGTGGCCTGGAATCATGATTCTGGTGTCCTGTTTAAGGTCACCGTTGCAACATGAGCGAACAGGTGCTGGCCCAGTGTGCTGAGGGTGGTGGATCTATCCCACACCTCCTGACTGCTTCTGCAGCCACCTGTCCACCCGTGTCCTCCACTGGCTGTGGCACAGACCCCCTGAGAAGGTCTGGTGATGCTGTCCTGCTGACCTCGTGTCTCTGCTGCCTGCCTTGTCTCCTGGTGCACATTGGCAGCGGAAGTGCTATATTATATTGAGGGCTGAATGAAGGAGCGACCCAGTGATGCAGCGGCTGCTGCCCCTCTACTATGAGTGCTATGATATGGCTCAGGAAGGCTGGGTCCACACAGGTGCTGAGAGGACGAGCTGTAGTCCGCTTCCCCCCGTGGCCGGGCTCCACTGCCTTGGCACAGGCCTGGCCCTGTCGAGGGACTGGATGGGGTCTGGAGCCTTGGAGCTTGAATGGGGAGAGGGCTGCTCAGTGCATCCCACCTCCCTTCTATAGCTGGCGCCATGCAGGGTCAGCCGTGTCTGGTGAGTGGGGCCCAGTGCCCCAGTTTTATGAGGTCCCACAATGCATCGCGCACCTCCCAAACCCTCCCAGACCTGTGGCAGAGAAACCTTTGAACTTGGCATTTAATTCCTTTGCTCGAGGAATTCCTCTCCCACCCACAGGGCCTGGGAAACACTGGTCAGGTGCAGGCCCTGTCCAACACAGAAGGCCCCGAGAGTCCTCTCTCTGTTAGCCATTTGGCCGTGTTAGACCCCAGCCACTGTGGGTCCTGGTGTCCATGTCCGCAAGAGTGGAAGAAGCATCCATTAGCCACTTTGGTGACTGTTTGCTTCGGAGTGTACAGGAAATGGCACTGACATTTAAGTTGCAGTAGTGGGCATGAACCGGGCCTGTCCTGACTAACAAGCTCCTCGGTCATCTTCTGGAGGCTTCCTTCTGGCTCTGGAATCTGTGACCCTCCAGCATGGCAGATAGCACCAGCCCAGTCTGCTGCTACTTTTAGGGTTTTGCAGTTTAATACAAGCTCTGAGAGTCCTCAGTACTTTGAGGACAACATCTGCTAAGACAAGGACCATGTAAATGCTTGGCTTCCCTATATCAGCTTCTAGCAGAATGCCTAGCATGCAAGTAGACATTTTGTAAACATTTATGAGTCTTAATTGAGTTATTTAAAAAAAAAAAAATGAAACCAAAACAACTACCGTGTGCCTGGCTCATGTCCATGCAGGCAGTGGAGGGGCAGTCATTGTCAGCGAGCTCCCTGCAGGTGTCTACAGTTGACAGGCTATGGTTGGAATGCGCTGTGGAAGAACTGCTGGGGGCAAAGGGAGAAGAAGGCGGAGCCTGGTCCTAACTGGGGTTCAGGAGATGCGTTTATGTGAAAAGAAGCAAAATGATGAAGAGAACCTTTACCTGTCTCTTTCCTCAAATACTAGGCCTGGGAGATGCCAGAGCAGGGAACAGGACCCTAAGGGCCTGTGGGCTCAGCTCCTCTTCCAAGGGGAGGCAGCGGGCGGTGCAGTTCAGCCCTGCCCACTTTCCGTCTCTGGTCTTGCAGGAGCATCCTCCGGCCATGAACCACCTGGACTCCAGCAGCAACCCGTCCTCCACCACGTCCTCCACACCTTCTTCGCCAGCGCCCTTCCCAACATCGTCCAACCCGTCCAGTGCCACCACACCCCCCAACCCCTCACCTAGCCAGCGGGACAGCAGGTTCAACTTCCCAGGTACCACCTCGATAGGCCAGATCCTTCTCAGCAGACCCCATAGGTTCAGGGTCGCAAGCTCCCACCATAGCTCTGAGGTTGCTGCCACCGCCAGTGTACACACTATAAGGACAGCGACACTGCGGTTCAAGGAAAGGGAGTGGCTGCCCTGAGTTACGCAGCTTGTAAGTGCCACAAGCAGGATGAAGCACAGGTCCATCTGCCACCCAGTCTGTGCGGTGGGTGACTTCTGCTCAGCGTTGTCACTCTTGGGGCTGGCTGCTGAACTCCAGCTGATGTGGCAGGCAGCACAGGGCACCAGGCCGAGGAGAGAGCATTGCTCCCTGCCCGCTTTGTGCCTGGGACAACCTCTCAAAGAGACCTCTATCTCCCCCTTTCTGTGGAACAAGGGACTATGGGAAATTACAGTTGGGGGGGCACCATTGTGTAGAGGACTCTGAGGCCTAGTGGGGACTCAGTGGGGCAGACCTGGGCCAGACCCTTGACCTCTGCTGCCACACACGGCCTCAGCCCCCGGGATCCACAGGAGGCCAAGCATCGGCCTCTCCTGCACTCTGCCACCTGGCTGGTGGGGTATCACCTTCTGAGGAGCAGAGCAGGACCCACCCACTCATGTTGAGGCTGAGCGCTGCCTTGGCCTCCCTGGCCACTCCTTGCCCATAGTCTCAGCCCTCCGTGTGCTCTAGTTTGCTGTCCCACAGGAAGGAGGGATGGCAGGGACCCAGGCCCTGTGTCCTCTCGCATCTATGGCGTACAGGTCAGGCCTGTCACTGGCTGCTGCAGCTCCAGGCCTTGAGGTACAGAGGTCTCTCCTGTGCCAGGCTGCCTGTGTAGGACCACACATAGCCAGCAGCAGGACAAGCTACCTCTCAGGGCCCTAGTCCGGTTCAGACAATTTCTTTTGGGAGTGGAGAGAGATTAAATTTAGTAGGCCTTATTTCTCTTTTGCCTGTTCCTTTGCTTTAATATGCATGTGGCTGGAGAGCCCCTGTGCTGACTGTGCCCCGCCCTTCCCTGCATTGGGTAATACCCTTTTGATTACCCTCCTCCCCCTTCTGCTCTGTCCTTATTGTCCCTTTTGCTAAACCACTTAGTGTGGAATTTTCTAAAAGAAAGGGCCTGTTTGAAAAATAGCAGCTACAGAAAGCTTTTTTTCGTGACATCAGCCACACCGTGTCCACTTTCACTGATATCTCATGAGGGAACTGGGCCCTCATTGTCCCCTGTCAGATCTTGCTTTCTGCGATCTCTTCAGACCTTGGGCCCGGGGCTCGCAGGTTGGGCTGGGCAAGCGTTGAGGAGGCTTCCTCCTGCTGCTGGGCTGCTCTGTGCTGTTCGGGAGCCCTGCTTGTGACCTTCACCGTACACTGAGAATGGTGGAATTCCCGTTCTGCAGTGTGACAGCTGGAGGAGCTAGCCAGTGTCCGCAGGTCCCAGAGCCCAGAGCCCAGCATGCGGTGAAGCTGAGGTTAGGATATCGTGGTCCTGTCAAGTAGCAGTGGCACACACCTGTGGTCTCAGCTGCTCAGAAGGCTGTGGTGCGGGGATCCCTGGAGCCCAGGAGTGCAAGGCCGGCCAGGGCAACGCAGCAAGACTTGTCTCAAAAACACTAGACAAGATCAGTCATTCTAAGCCAGGCGTGGTGGTGCATGCCTGTAATCCTGGCACTCATTTGGGAGGCCAGTAGGATCGCCATGAGTTTGAAGACAGCCTGGGCTGTACAGTGAGTTCAAGGCCGGTCTAACCTACATAGTGAGACCCTGTCTCAAAATAAAAACAGAACCCCACCAAAAACAAATAAATCATTCTATATCAGGTCCTGGAAGCCCAGCGCATCCTTTATGAGAGATGTCACGTATTCAGGACCATGTCAATAGGGGGTGGGCAGGCTGTGGTGCTCCAGGGTCAATCAAGATGGACTAAAGAGGAGGGGGCCGTTCTTCTGCACATAACACAAACTGACCTTTTCAGAGCCACTGTTTTCCGCCCTCATTGTGTTTTGTTCTCAGGGCCCCTCTGCATTTTCCACAGCAGGGTGCTGGCCAGGGCTTGGCAGCCAGGTGGCCACTGAGAGATCCCAGCACCCTTTGGTCCTCCATCAACGCCCCCTTTGCTCTCGGGGCTCCTGCCTGCGCCCATGTGCTCCAGCTCTCTCCCTCCTTCCTGCATGGCTCAGCCTGTCCCTGCTGGGCCCACCAGGGGCCAGGCACATAGTGTGGGGCTGTCCCAGCCCAGTAACCAGGTCCTGCCTCCCCCCCACGCATCTCCCTCACTGCATTTGCCACTGTGTGTGACTCAGCTCCTCTTCTGTTTAAAGCTGCCTACTTCATTCATCATAGACAGCAGTTTATCTTCCCAGGTGAGTCCTCTGCATGGCCCACTAACTGCCCCTTGCTGTGACCCCTCCGCCCAGCCCACCCGAGGGACTCTTCCTCAGTGCCTCAGTGCCTCAGTCTGTGGTGGCTGGACAAGGGGGCAGGGCATGTCCTGGAGGTGGGCCCCTGTGGGGCCTTGCCTGGCTGGGAGGGACCCCAGAATCCATCCTGCACTGCCTGTTGCAGAGACCACTGGCAGTTTGATCAGGGCCCCATTGCCAAGTGGTGGCAGAAGCAACCAGGGCTAGAGCCCAGGTTTGCAGAAAGAGCTCTGGAGAGGGCTTTTTGCTGATGTCTCTTGAGCATCTCTTTTCACCTACCATATCCTCCTCCTCTCGTAGGAGGGTACTGAAAGTCTGTGGGCTTCCCTTTTCCAAGCTTTGTTGCACAGTGCCACCTGCTGGCCATCACCCAAAAGTTTCATGAGAAAAAAAAACTCAATTCTGCAAGACAATCCACTGATTTCCTTCCACATTGTTTCCATTTGACCAGCCTGTGTGTCCACCTTTGTATTTGGCCATATTCCTGCTGCTTGAGGGAGTTTATTAGATCATTTAGTTTTTCCTTTAGCTAGAGACGACAAGCATGATTTTTTAGACCACAACTGTACTTAATTGTTTCTTTCCACTCTGAGTTAGACCAGACAGTCTTAAAGTTAGCGTTTTGGTTATTCCAGGTGTTTCTCTTTGCCATCTCTGCTCTGTTGGGGAACTGAACTGGAGCCCTCGTCTTTACCCACGCAGCCGTGTTCAGGCCTATGCACCATAAGCCCCCTGTGGACAACTGGGCTGTCACTGTTGCTCCCCCAGAACCTCCTTATGTACCAGCTCTGGAACCCATATAGGCGTGCTCCTCCCCCAGACCAGAAAAACATGGTCCTCCTTTGGAAGGTCCATTTTGCCCTAAAGTTGTTTGGTGGGAGCGGAAGGGATGATGTCTTAAAGTGGACATAGACTCATGTTAGAGCGGGCTCACAGTATGCTTTTCATTTTTAGGCAAAGTATGGGGTTTCTAGAGGCTTTGCCCTCCCACCTGGAGTGCTGTTCTCGCCCATCTCCAATTCCCTGGCCTCCAGGCGTGTTTGTCTTCTGTGGAAACATTTTGAAAATTCTGGGTGGGTGGAAATGCCAGGCCTCCCATGGTAGTGTCGGGGGAGGTCTCAGCAGAGACTTTGAGGTCCAAGGTCCCCCAAAACTGCACAGGTTGGGAGGCACATGAGTGCATTGCCATGATAAGATTCTAGCAGATTGTCCAAGTCTGTGAAGGTTTGGACATACTAACTTCTGGTTCTGATGACCTTCAGAGCCAGCTTTGGAGAAAGGGCAAGGGAAAGAAGTTTAATGGCTGAGTGGGAGGACCTTTGTCAAAGGCAGGAGAGGGGTTGCTATTGCTCAAGTTGCTGTCAATTCCTAGCTCTCTTTTCTTTAAGGAGTGAAGAGTGCAGCCCACCCCAAGGACTGCCAGGCCTTGTAGTACTATCCTAGGTGCTGCTAGGCAGGCAGGGATCTTAAGTGCTAAGACTCCCTGCCCAGGGGTCAGGCTCAGCTGCACAGCTTGGAACAACCCAATCCTGGAAGCAAGTGGGAAGGGTTGCTCTGGAAACTCCCAGCAGCAATACTAGGTGTCCTAAGGAACCTTCGGTTTCTGTTGTCAAGTGTTCTACATTCAAGAGCTGTGACAGCCAGCCCTGCCTCCCACCAGGAAGACCCTCTGCAGGGTGGCCGTGGCTCCTCTCCCCTCCAGTGTATCCCAGCTGACTTTTGACCTTCTGGCTACCTGGAAGTGGTGTTAGTAGGAGATCTGGCCTTACCCACAAGAGCCCCTTCCTTGGTCAGAGCAGTGTGGATGAAAGGAGACCCGAGGGGGCTGAGCTCTTGGGGGGTTCAGCTTTGGAGCTGTTCCCTGTGGGAGTGGCCTGGGGAAAGAGGGGGCAGCTGCTTAGAAGGAGTGACTTTGTCCTTTTGGGCAGGTGTGGGGTCTTGGGTTTGGGAAAATGGCCTCATGCTTTGTGTTTGTGCTTTTTTCCTGCAGACATTTCCACCTATCCCCAGGCAGTGCCGCCCCCTGATGCCACCGACAGTACCCGGTAGGAGTCCCTGTGCCCAATGTCCCTTCTCTGCCTGAGGACCTATTGAGATCCAACTCAGATCCCTAGCTGCCTCCCAGCCCTACCCTTAAATCTCTGACCCTCCTGCTGTGGGCGTTGCCAGGGCCTGGCCCAGCCGTGGATGGAGTCTGGCGGCAGCTGATTGCTGCCCATGCCAGATAACACCCCACAAAAGGGTTTCTTTGCTCCAGTGCAGTTAGCAGTGGGTGGGGTTGTGTGCCAAACTGGAGCAGGCTGGTGGCCCAGGAGGGTGAGCAACAGCATTTGAGTTAGACCCACTAAACGTAGATCCCACTGAGGGAGCCCTTCCTCCAAGGTAGGCTGGCCTGAGCCCTTGACTTGGGCTTCCTTATGCAATCCTCGCTCTGTCCCTAATGTACAGCCAGCCCAGAGAGGCTGATTTAGATGAGAAGGTCACAGAGAGGAAGTGGCAGAGTGCTCAGACACAAGCCCACTGGATCCCGAGGCCTGTGTGTATGCTCTCCACTCCAGGACCAAAGTGTCAAGTTTGAAAGGGCCTGGGTGGTAGCACCCACCCCTTGTCCTCAGCCACTGTCAATTCAGCCTAGAGAGAAGGCTGAGGCCCGAGCAGGGATGGGCCTGGTCCCCAGCCTCCTCCTGTCCCTGCTGTATTCACACTGCCTGCCCACAGCCAGATGGCTCACAGCATAGGTCCAGACCTGGCAGCCTTGGCCTCAGACCTGCCCCAGGAACCCCTGCCTAGCCCAGGATCTCCTGACAGAGCCTGTTTTATTCTTAGGCTTGATGACCAGCCAAAAGCTGAGGTGGTGGAGGCCCACGAGGTGGAGGTGAGTTAGGGTACCATGCCGAGGCCACAGACATCCGCTGGCATCTCCTGCTCTCCGCAGAATGTGGGGTATCTACAGAGGGCGGGAGGCCTGGGTCTGGCAAGAGTCTTCTAGGTGCCTGCTGCACAGTGTGGCACAGGCACACAGTAGGGACGAACACTGTTAGCCTCGGATGTTTCTGTGTAATCAAAACTCACGAGGTGATTCTGATCAAAGCCAAGGTCAAGAATCACTGTCTAGGGCCACGGAGATAGCCCAGTGGCATAAGCACCTGCCTGGCAAGCACAAGGTCCCGAGTTCCATCCTGGGTACAAAAGAAAAAAAAAAAATCAAAAATCACTGTCTAGACCTTTGAACAAAAGTATGAACTGAGGCTGGATCCCTGCTTATACAATGTTACTCCTGCCCGAGGAGATTCCGAAAGTGCTTAAACAAGGGAGTCCGGGAAGGGTGCCTGCAGCTGAGGTCTTCCCGGCTGGGATGTCGGTGCTGCTCCCTAAACAATTAGATGCTGTTGCTCTTGGGTAGATCGTGGACCTTAGCAGGGTGGAGGACCCGGGCCAGTGACTGTATTTTGTGTATGAAGACACGGAGGTCCAGTGTCCACAGCGAGCAGTGCAGAGCTGTGTCTGGAGTCCAGCGTTCTGATCCAGCCCACTCCCCCAATGTCTGGCTCAGGTTCCTAAATGGGAAAAGGACCTTGACCTGCCACTCTCCCATTAATTCTTGTTCTCCGTCCAGACCGAGGAGCCAGAGGCTGGCAAGTCAGAGCCTGAGGATGATGAGGATGAGGTGGACGACCTGCCAAGCTCCCGCCGGCCCTGGCGGGGCCCCATCTCCCGCAAGGCCAGCCAGACCAGCGTGTACCTGCAGGAGTGGGACATCCCCTTCGAGCAGGTGGAGCTGGGCGAGCTCATCGGGCAGGGCCGCTGGGGCCGTGTGCACCGTGGCCGCTGGCATGGCGAGGTGGCCATTCGCCTGCTGGAGATGGACGGCCACAACCAGGACCACCTGAAGCTGTTCAAGAAGGAGGTGATGAACTACCGGCAGACGCGGCACGAGAACGTGGTGCTTTTCATGGGCGCCTGCATGAACCCGCCCCACCTGGCCATCATCACCAGGTGAGCAGCCCCGGCCAGCCCTGAGGGCATGTGAGTTGGCACAGAAAGAAGTACAAAGAAGGAAAATAGGGTGCCACTTCCTGCTTACCGAACCCCACTGACAGTGAAAATAAATACAATGATACTCCCCCTGAGGATTCTTGGTTCTTGGCCTGGAATAGAAGTCAAGTCTCCTGGCCAACTGGGTACTGGTCCCCAGAGGTGGATATGGTAAATATCTTCATTCCCACCATTAAAATAAAGACTTTGCATGTGCTCAGAAAATTTTCAACTATGCCTTTATAAAAAGGTGGGAGAAGCCTTGCTGGCTTGCACCTTGTTTTTCTCACTCTGCTTTAGGGCTCTCCCCCACCACCTCTGCCCCTTCCCTTCCCCCTTTCCCCCTTTCCTCCTCCTCTTTTTCTGCTTCATTTTTTTTCTGGCAGTGTTAAGGATCAAACCTAGGTCCCTGCATGTAGTAGGTGAGCGCTCTATTGCTGAGCCACGTCCCAGGCCCCTGAAGCTTTGCCGTCTAACATGCATTTCTGAAATGACAAGGTCTCTGCTTTACTCTCACCCTGCCTGTCTCTTCCTCAGAGCTGTGACACCAAAACAATTTTGCCCATGACATTTATGATATTACTATGTTCTTCTAACATAGAGAAAAGTAATATGAGATCATTAGAGAAACTCAAATAAATATAGAAGTTTCAAGAAGAATCTAAAAATTACTTTAGCCAGGCATGGTGCTATACTCAGGAGGCTGAGGCAGGAGGATTATTGGGAGTTTGAGACCAACCTGGGCTACAAGGTGAGTTCGAAGCCAGCCTGGGCTGCATAGGAAGACCCTGTCTCAAAAAGACAAAGATAAATAATTTTTTAAAAAATCACCTTAACCCCAAGGAGCCAAGAAAACCCTCATTAACATTGTGGTGGTTTTCCCTTTACCTGGGCCCTATATTTTCAGAAAAAAAATATTTCTTTTCAAAGCAGTGAAGTAAGTAAAACTTAATACCCATTTTGGTTGTTTATCTGTGAGGTATGTAGCCATCCTCACAACTCCTGAGCAGAATGAAATCATCAGGGTCTCTTGGCATGGGGGATGAAATTCCAGCCCAAAGCAGGACAAGCTGATGCCCAGGGACCCTGACTGTGGCCACACCAGCCCTACACCCCCACCTTCACGGCCCCTGCTGCTGTCCCCTCCCACCCTTTCTCCTTCCCCTCCCTCACACACCCCATTTCTTAAGAGATGGGAATCAGTGAAAAGGTGGGTACACCCACAATGAAACAGCACAACATTCATTAACAAGGAAACAACATGTTTCAGAGGTGTGCTGAGGAAAATGGGATGCAGAGAGGAGGCTATCAGCCGATGTTCCACAGCCTTCATAGCCTTTGCCCCTTGGTGCTTAATGCTTCTGAGATGCCAAGAACCTTACTTCCAGGAGACGTGTCCTAAAAACACCCACCCCCTGAAAGATTGCATGAGCTAGCCTCCCCACCCAGAAGAGGACAAGGAGCCACCCCTGCATGGATCCTTTGTAACCCTGGGTTTGGAGTTGATATATAGGTGGAGGCCCAAGAATACAAATTCCCTTTCCCATAATCACTGTGCTCCTCTGACAGCCACCCCAGGGTCTTGTCCCTCTGTATGCGTGGCTTTGTTTTATTTATTTTATTTTATTCGATTTTTTTTTTTTTTTTTTTGGTGGAACCAGGGATTGAACTCAGGCCCTTGTGCTTGGCAGGGAAGCGCTTAATCTACTGAGCTATTTCCCTGGCCGCATGGCTTTCTTTAAAGAAAAAAAGAAAAGAAGAAAGAAAAGCCCTGAGGGCTAAAAATAATAAAAGCAATCAAGAGCCCTGTACGGTGAGCACCGGAGCCCTGCTGTTGCCTGGAAGTAGCTGGAAGAGGCTGGGTTCTTGCCCATTTTGAGTTTTGCTGCCTGTGGTCCTGTCTTGGCCCCACTGCAGTGGGCCACCCCAGATTGCAGGGAGCTTGGTGGGACAAGTGTCCTGCTATAGGTTGGGTGAGCCTGGGCCTTAGGCAGGGAGGGGTTTGGGATGGGGGCATCTGAGCCCTCTCAGGCCAGACCCCAGCAGGAACGGGCATTGGGTTCAGTTACGTACAGGCATGCTTTGTGGAGATCGCTCCTGGAGCAGGTGGGGACACGGCCTCTGTGGCTGTGCCAGTCCCGGCCTGACAGAACCCACCACCCCCAACAGCTTCTGCAAGGGGCGGACATTGCACTCGTTTGTGAGGGACCCCAAGACGTCACTGGACATCAACAAGACCAGGCAGATCGCTCAGGAGATCATCAAGGTACGGGCGCGCTGCAGCTGGAGGGGTTCACAGCTGCCCTCAGAGCCCTCGTCCTGCCTCCTGCCGTGTCTGCGTGTGTCAGCGTGGGGTGGCTGCATGCGCCGCTTCTCCTGCTAGCTGGGGCTCCTCGGGTGGGGCCACCTCCTTCTCTCTGTTGCTGTCTTTTGTACTTGTAGCTGGAGCTGTTCACCTGCTCGGCCCTGGGAGACCTGAATTAGCTGAGGGGGAACTCAGCTGGGTCTCCAAACAGCCCAGCTCCAGGTTGCAGCAGCTGTGTGGTCTTGGGGTTTTCTTGCTTGTAAAATGGGGCTGCCAGTGCCCTTGCCCTCATTGAATCAGTGCAGACATAAAGTGCGGTCATCGTGGACAAGGCATTTGGCCCCCAGCGCTCAGTGAGGTCTCTGTGCATCTTTGGTGGCGTTGAACCTCCGGGGCACAAGACCCAAGCTTTCATGGTCTTGACATTTGCAAGGCCATTTTCCTGAGGGTAAGCCCTTGCACCCAAGTGAAAAGCCCCTTCCTTTCTTTCCTTATTTTGAAAAAAGTAATTCAAAGTGAAAAAAGAGCTAATTTGTTGCTTTATTTAACAAAAACCCAGGCCCAAATAAAAACTGAAATGCAGCTGAATAGAAGTCCTTTTCTTCCCTTTTGGAAAAAAATTATGTTGGCAAGCTTCTGTCTCTTACCAGCTCCTGCAAAATTTTCCCCATCTTTCTTTCCTCCCTTTTCTCCTTGTTTCCTTCCTATTCTGTCTTCCTTTCCCTTCCTTTGCACAGTGTGTATTTCTTTAGAAAACATAAAAATCACAATGGCATTTGTGGGTAAACCAAGACATCCAAGCTATTTTTGAGTCACCAAGCTAATGAATTAAACTTTCTTTTTAAATTTTTTTTTTAACATTTATTTAGTGTGTGTGTGTGTGTGTGTGTGTGTGTGTGTGTGTGTGGCCAGCTCAGCCCACCAGGGGGCGCGGCTGGCTGGCATGTGGTGCTGGGGGATCGAACCGCCGTCCCTATGCTTTTCCAAGCTTGTTCCAAATAGGTGCTTTAGACCACTGAGCCATCTCTCCAGCCGCTGAATTAAACTTTTGAAAACCAAAGCGCAGAGCTGCCATTTCTGCCTTCCCTGTAGTCCTCCATCATCTTTTAGAGAAGTGTGTGTGTGGGGGGAGGAATCTGCAGTGTTTCTTGTCTGTCCCCACCCCAGTCTTGCTAACCCTGTTTTCCTCCCTGCTCCGCTTCTATCCGTCTCTGCCTCTGGGGAGTGTGTGTCTGGATGCTGACTGCAAGTCAGGATGAGCCTTCAGGATGATTCCAGGCCCCAGAGATGAGGCACTAAAAGGTTGTAGAGCTGCAGAACTAGAAGCTGCCTACCTGCTGGCTTTTTTCCACCCTGCAGAGGGAGCCTCCTCTTTCCCTCTGCTGGGGCCTAAGTGTCACTTCCTTTGTGGAGTTATCTGTGATGCTTTGGCCAAAAGAAATAAAGGTGGCTGGACCTTCGGTGAGAGAATTTACAGTTTTGGGACCCTACAGATAACCTGTGGAATTCTGGAAAAGGAAAATCAGCATCCAGAACCAGCCACTTGCATTCTGTTCCTTTAAACTTGCCCATTCAGGTTATGATACCTGTTTTCACAGTAAGGCTCAGAGTAGTGCCATGACCTGTCCAGTTAGTTCCGGCCCACGGTAGACTCTGGTTCTGTCTGGCTCCTGGGAAGGCTCACGCCTTGGTTGGGTTTGGGAAAAGGGCAGGCATTTTCAGAAGGACAGTCTTGCATCTCAGAGTTTGGGGAAAGCCTTCCTAGCGCTCCCCGTCTCCATCACAGAGACAGCTCTCCACAGGCCCAGGGTGAGGTTGCCTGTTTCAGAGGAGAATCTCCTTTGCTTAAATGGTTCTCCTGTGCTCTTGCTGGGGCTGAGTTCTGTCGGTTCTGGTGTGTGGCTGACTCTATTTCTTAAGTGGGTATGTCTTTCGTCAGCTGTCCCCTTCCCACCCCTTCTTGGTAACACCTTTTTAGCCAGGGACATCTCTGCACAGACGTGATGCACTGAAGCATGGAGAGTAGTTTTATTGCTGCTGCTTTCTGAGTTGCCCAGGATAGCACTCAGCCATGGTGTATAGTCCTATCCCCAGGGGCATCAGAGTAGCCGAGAGTCACCTGTGTTCCATGCACCTGGCCCAGCAGTGTTCCTTCCAAAGAGTACACTTTAGAAATCAACCCCAACCCCTTTGCATGGGCAGCTGAGGGGGCTGAGCTGCAGAGAAGTTAGCACTGTGTCCCAGGCCATCTGGTGAGTTAGGATCTGGGTTGAGATGGAACTTGAACCCCAGATTTCAGTCTTCATCCAGAGCTCTTCCTACCATGGTATGGACAGTGGCAGTGGCCAAGTTTGGGGACCCCTTTGTAGGAATGTCTCTCTCTTTCACTCCTGACCTTTATGCTGCCCAAGAGCAGAGGCCAGCTGCACTACAAATCCCAGTGGAGACCCCAACTTGTTGGAGCCCTTGATGACCGGGCGGGCCTGCTGGCAAGTGCCCTACCACTCAGCTGCACCCCAGCCAGTCTTACTTAATAGGTTCTTCACTCCCTTTGGCTTCCTGGCAACCACCTGTCTACATCTTGCACCCCATCCAAGTCTAAGGTGACCGTTTGGCAGCCCGATGGGCAGAAAAAGCACGGACTGGCTTGGAGTCAGATCTGAACTCTGCTAGTTAGCTGCCGTGTACCTTGGGGGAAGGGACCTTGTCTTTCTGAGCCTTGATGTCTTCATCTGTCACATTGAGACAGTATGCAGCACAAGGTTGTGAGGATTCAGTGAGGAGACCTGGGGAGCATCCAGCACAGAGCCTGTCACAAGGTAAAAGCTCAGTGTCGCCACTTATCCTCTCGTCCCTGACACGAGCCTCACTGTTTTCCAGGGCATGGGGTACCTGCATGCCAAGGGCATTGTGCATAAAGATCTCAAATCCAAGAACGTCTTTTATGACAATGGCAAAGTGGTCATCACAGACTTTGGGCTATTTGGGATCTCGGGTGTGGTCCGAGAGGAACGGTGAGTTGGCCTTAGGGGTCAGGGTAGGACGGGAGGAGCTGGGGTGCTGGGTGGCCTTGCTCAGGGTCTGGGAACTGAGGCTGTGCTACAGAGAAGCAGACCTAGCTGCAGGGAGGGCTGGGGGCTGTGGGCTTGGGGCCTTGTGACTGTGGTGCAGAATCGGCCTGGATGGCATTTTAGTCCCTTGTGGCATGTGATGCTCAGTTGCAGCCCCATGGAGGCTGGGATACAGCTCATTTTTTACCTAGCTGCTCCCCAACCCAGGTGAGGGTAAAGGTCACATTTGCATGATGTGGCTGTGTGTCAAGCTCTTACTTCCTACATCCTCAAAGAGGAAGGAAGAGGGCAGCCAGGCCCTGTCCCCAGCAGATGTAAGAGCACAGGCCTGCTTTCCTGCCCAGACAGCCGGGCCCAGCAGGGGGCCAGGTACTGCAGCCAGCCCACACCTGCCGCTGGCCACCTCCCTGGAGGAGCCTGGCGGTGTCTCCTGTGCTGGCCCCTACGGGCGCTGATGCCTGGGCCAGGCCGGGATCCGGGTGCTGCACTCACGTTTCACCTGTACTGTGTGGGTGGTGTCTGAGGGTAGGTGGGTGCCAGGGAGCCTGCTGAGGGGCTGTGTTCCCGTCCCGGCCCCCAGGCGTGAGAACCAGCTGAAGCTGTCCCATGACTGGCTGTGCTACTTGGCCCCCGAGATTGTGCGCGAGATGACCCCCGGGAAGGACGAGGAC
>NW_004524648.1:6799779-6817066 GCF_000260255.1 Octodon degus | reverse complement strand
CAGAGAGCTTTGTGGACTGGTAGCAGGCAGCCAAGGCTTCTGAGAGGGCTCATTTAAAATGGCACTGTGAAGCCAGGTGTGGTGGTGGAGACCTGTGATCCATCACCTGTGAGGCTGAGGCAGGAGGATCATCACGAATTCAAGGCCAGTCTGGGCTACATAGTGAGTCTAGGCCTCCCTTAACCAACAAGATCTTATCTCAAAAAAAAAAAGAAGGCAAAACCCGCCAAATGACATTGTATTTGATCTACTATATTCCACAATTGTATACATTGTTTGATACACAAAATTTCCGAGAGTGATGCCAAGAGGCTAGTGTGCAGCTCTACACCAGACTTCTTGATTGGTTGATCCACCTGTACCTGGGAGGTTGGGTGGGTAGAGTGACTTTGAGCGCCTCCTGGTGGAGCCAGGGCAGCTGGAGCAGCGATTGTCTTCCAGTCTTTTTTTTTGGTCTCTATTGGGGATTGAACCCAGAGCCTTTGATCTGAGCTATGTGCCCAGTTCCCCTTTTCAATTTTATTTTCAGACAGGGTCTCACCAGGTTCCCTAGGCTGTGCTCAGACTTGAAATTCTCCTGTTTTAGCCTATTAGACTGCTGGGATTACAAGCCTGTGCTGCCATGCCTGGCTATCTGCCTGTGTTTGCTTGAGTTGAGACAAAGTCCAGCAATGTAGTGCATGCTGGTCTTTAACTCACTATGTAACCCAAGCTTGGTCTCAAACTTGCGGCATTTCTCCTGCCCCAGCCTTCTGAGAGTGGGAATTACAGGCAGACACCACCTGGCTTGCTTTTAGTCTTTTGTTTGTTTGTTTGTTTTTGAGGTAGGGTCTTGCTGTGTAGTTCTGGCTGGTTCTGAACTCACTGTGACCTTGAACACACAGCAAGGTCACTCCGTGGTGACCTTGAACTCACAGCAGTCCTCCTGCCTCAGCCTCCTGAGTGCAGAATCCCAGGTGTGTGATACCATGCCAAGAACTTTCTAGTCTTTTAAAAGTATGTATCTCGAAGAAATCCCACAATAATAACATGTAGGTTATTTTCATGTCATAACATCTTCCCACATGGTACTGTATTATCTCAGGTTCACGCTCTTTTTTTTTTTAACCTGGAATCACAGTCAGGACCTTGAGTTTGCCAGGCAGGTGCCATGCTGCTGAGCTATACCTCTGGCCCTAACTCAGGTTTCTAGCAAGTCTTTATTACCTGCCCTCCTGTCCTGTGGCTGCGCAATAATGTATATTATGTCACTTTGTATCTAGGTAATTTCCAGTTTTTACCTTTACAGTAACTGATTAAGGATTTCTTTGTATAAACATGTATGTACAAAATAGAATATATGTATATACATATATATATATTTTTTTTTTGCGGAACTGGGGATTGAACTCAGGCCCTTGTGCTTGCCAGGGAAGCACTTATTCCACTGAGCCATCTCCCTGGCCCTGAATATATATTTTTTTGAAAGAAGAAGATATCCTTAGGCATTTTCCTACATCAGCCTTAGTTCCTTCTTATACGCTGGCACCTTGGAGCAGAGCACCGAGTGCCATCCTCAGCGCCCATCAGAGAGCTGCAGGGAGTCAGGGTTCAGTGCTTTGCTCCCAGTTAGAATCATCCCAGGGCTGTTTTAATGGCCCAGGGTCCCAGGTATGCTGGTGCCCAGCTGTAGTCCCATCGACTCAGAAGGGTGGGGCAGAAGAATCGTAAGGTCAAATCCAGCCTGAGCAACTTAGGCTGACCCTGTCTCAGAACAAAAAATAAAAGAGGACTGATGGGTGGCGAACATCCCTGGTGGGTTTTGTGCCTAGTACATCTAAATAATTAAGATCTGGGTCCCCCCCCCCATCAATTTAATTGACATCAGATCAGACGAAGGCTATATGTTTTTTATTTCCTGGAGTGTTTTTAAAAAAAATTTTGTACGTATTTAGTATCGGGTCTACAGGGTCGCACTGCATAGATTCTCACTGCATGGACTCATGGTGATCCTCATAGGCTGTTTTCAGCCTCCCAAGCGCTAGGATTACAGTGCGCACCACCACGCCCATCTCAATCACGGTCTCAGCCTAAGCAGGCACTTTATTCTGCTGCGCTAGCTGGCTGGCAGAAGTGTTTTGTTTTTAAATAAAGCTCCTCAGGTAATTCTGGAACACAGCCAGAGTCCACATGTAATTGGTAAGATTTCTGTCAGCGAGGTGGGAGCTGCAGGCGAGTCTTCTGCTGTCGTTCTTGGGGGAGCAAACCTGCAAGAGTGCTATGCACCTCAAGCCTCTGACAGGTCCCGCTGTGGACTGACGTAGATCAAGTCTGCCGTCATTTTAAATAAGCCTTCTAACGACGCTGAAAGAAATTGCAAGGATTTCTTATAAAGAAGAGTGTGGAAGCCCTTTAAGAATAAAGTGAGGCCAGGAAGAACGAGGAAGTGGAGATAGAAAATGTGTCATGCTAGTGGCCAGCTTCTGGGTCAGCTGTGTCTCCTGCAGTTTGGTCTTTTCTCCACTACCCACCCCTTTTTTAAAAAATAAAATTGCTCTGTGGAGAGCAGTGGCCAGTGGGAGTAAAAGGTGATTGGGATTGCCCTTGGGGCGGCCCCTTTCTTCCTTCCTCCATTGCTGTGGAGCTCTCGCCAGGCTGTGCCCCATGCGCAGACAGTGGTGAGCTTGTCAGCTTCCCTAGGAATCCATGTGCATGAGGAGACCCAGAGAGCTTCCTGGTGACAAGCAGCAGCCCCTCCTCCTTGGCGCTGTGCAGCTTCTTGCTCCCTGGGTGCATCACTCCTTAGCTCTCTTCCTTCTGCTGCAGGACCTGGGCAGCTTTCCCCTACTCGCTTAGCCTTAAGGGTGGCTTTGCATGTCTGTGATTGAGTCTCCTACTCTGTGCCTGTAGCCTGAGGCGCAGGTGAGATGAGAAACAGTGCAAATGGCCTCAGGAGAGATGCTGGGAGCCATGAGCCCTGAAAGCTAGCTTGTGGGTTACATTCTCTTCTTTGTGGGTTTCCTATTTTGTCAGTTACTCAAAGGCTCATGGCTTTGTTAATCTCACATTTGTGCCAGGGCTTTCTTATGCCATTCTTAAGATCTTTTAAGACCTTTCCTGTAGGTCCTCATCACCCCTCTTCCCTGCCTTTAGGAGATGGGATCTCTCTGTGTCGCCCAGGTGGCTCCTGGGTTTCACTGCAGCCCTCCCCCACCCCCTCCAGCAGCTGGGATTGTGGCTCTGTGCCCTGTGATGGTTTCTGGAGAGGAGAAGCCAACGCCTTTCCCATCTTCCTGAGGTCTTGCAGCGCCCCCACCTTCTGCCGATTTAATGGAATCTGTCACAGTTTTCAGGCCTGCTCACTTCCAATCATCTGAGGCAGCGGCACAGCCGCTCTCCTTTGATTTCTTTTCCATTCCTGGGTCGATTGCAGTGTTTTGTGTTGCTGTGTGTCATATCTTTCCCTCTCTTGGTTTTCACTGTTGCAAAATAAGAATAAAACTAAGGAAACTGCCCCCGCCCCAGTGGATACGTGAGAGAGAATCTTGACTGCACATCTAAAAATCCTTATTTTGTGTCACACCAGGAATAGCACTGTGAGTTTAAAATTATTTTCCCCTTAGAACACAGATGTTTCTCTCTGGTGTCCACTAATCATCAAATATTTTGTTAAGAAGTCTTGTCAGTCTGATTCTGAACCTTTTGTAGATGCCTTCTTGGAAGCATCTGGGATGTTTTATCCTTACTATAGTGAAATTTCTTAAAAATATGTCTGAGTGTAGGCTGTTCCTTTTTTAGAGAGCTCCCCCCATTGGGTATCTCTGATCACTTCCTTTGAAAGTGAAGGGAAAATTCATTTTCTCTTCAGTAATTCCCACCCTGGTTCTTATTTTCTCTTGTCAGAGCTCCCACTTGATAGACTTTGGTTCTTCTCACTGAGTCCTTTGCCTACTTGTCTGTTTTCCGTCTCTGTCTACGTGGCTCTGTTAATGGGGAGCCTCCTTGACCGTCTTTTCCTGGCACTCCTCACATTTGCTCCCCAAATTCTCTTTTCAATTTCAAGTCCTTCTCTTTCTTTACTCATTATAGTGCAGCCTGGTCTTGTTTCGCAGTGTCGCTTCCTGCGTGCAGCACACCGGCACACACACGTGTGTGCACACCCCCCACCCCCACAGAGAGGGCTTTGGTCTCTTACATCTGTGATCTCTGTACTTTTCTTGACTTAGCAGCAAACCCTGTGGGGCTGTTGTATTTAGGAACAGACTCTTGCATTGCTGAGTGTCACAGGCTATGTGAGACTCAGCCTGTAGCTGCTGAGGGTAGCCACTGGGACAGCTGTCCTGCTGGCTCCTAGTTGTCCCTCCCTGTCTCTCCATTGTCCATCTGGTCAACCCGGCGCTTTCAGCTCCACTGCAGTCCCACCCTGCGCATAACCTGATGACCTGTGAACACTGCCTCTTCTGACTTCATCTTCCAGAAGCCAGCTGCTGCCACTCCTGCTGTCCTTTCTCACTGGCCAGGGCTGTTATTTTAGGGGAGAAAGGGCCTGAGGAGGAAGGAGGGAGCCAGAGAGCTCATGCATTTCATTTTGAACTGGAAGCAGAGAAGCCCTTTCATGACATTGGCAGGGTCTTCCTGGGGCCACCGGCCCGGGCCCTTGAGAACACCACAGTGGTACTTTGTGGGTGCCCCAGCTGGGCCCTCCTCAGCTAGTGCATGTATCACTAATGGCTGCTTTTCATTAATGGCCACTCCTTTTGCAGGAGATCCTGTCTGCCTGCTGGGCTTTCGACCTAGAGGAGAGGCCCAGCTTCAGCCTGCTGATGCACATGCTGGAGAAGCTGCCCAAGCTGAACCGGCGGCTCTCACACCCCGGGCACTTCTGGAAGTCAGCTGAGTAAGTACTGCCTCGGCAAGCTGCCTCCTTTGGGGTCTTGGAGGGGCTCTGAGCTGCAACTGCTCAGACTTTTGTCTGTGGAATTCATAGGCAAGAATACCCAGAAAGATGCCAGGAGTGTATTTAGTGAGCTTATGTTGGAGACAGGTGGGCAGCCAGTGCTGATGCCAGACCTAGGCAAGGCCAGTACGAGAAGGATTAGCCCTGGGGCGGGGGCAGGATGGGCAGGGTGGAGGTCAGAGCCATGTGGATACTAAGAAGCACTTAGGAGAAGCAGAGCCCGTGCTGCTTAAAATGGCTCAGAGATGTCAGTGCCCCAAGCTGGCCTCCTGTTATGGGTAAAGATGCTGCTCATCTATGTGGTGCTTAGAAGCCAAAAGCCCTTCTTCTGCTCTGTGTCCTCATGTGAACCTTTGTCACCTTGCATGAGTGGGTGTCTCCATGGGCAGCAGAAACCACTGTCATCTTTCCTGCCCTGCCTTGTTCTTTTTCTTTTTTGTCCCTCTATCCACTTATTCCCAAATACTTTTTTAAAATCACTTCATGCATTTTTTGATAGTCTGTATTTTAAATCTGTAGTATGACATCTTACATAGGGAACCTATTCCCAAATACTCAAAAGAGCTTTGTCCTGCCATGAGCTCTTGTGAGCTCCGGAGGCCTTCTTCAGTGCCTTAGTTCCCACATCTTCAGAGAGTCAGGTGAGAGAAGCCCCAGGATGCACAAACCTCAGCAGGAAAGGGCCAGATAACTACTTTCGGCTTTGCAGGCCAGAGAGGAGTCAAGCTGTACCTCCTGATCCTGGGGTTGGTGGTGAGCACTGTGTAGATTCTGGAGCTCCAACGTGGTCTGTGAGGCAGCACCTGCGCAGACAGCACAGAGCCGGCAGCACTCAGTGATAGAAGCCTGAGTTAGGTAGCTCACATGTCACCAGACAGTCTTTACATTTTTCCCCTACCCAACATTAGACAGGTAAGAATCACTCCTAGGAGCTGCATGCGTGGGCTCACAGCTGTTACCAGAAGAGGGCGCTGGCACAGCCCTGGACCTGGATGGGGTCAGGTAGTAAATGCTTTAGGCATGCAGGGGACACGGTCTGTCTCATGTTTTTTATTTTTCTAAAAATCTTTTGAAGTTGTTGAAAGCTTTCCAACTGGTGGCCATGTATGGCTTGGCATCGTGTGCCAGGCTCTTTCCTGAGGAACCAAAGGGGGGCCCCACGGTGCAGGTGGAGAGAGGCCCACCATGGCTCACCCACACGGCACAAGTAGAAGTCACTGAGAACACTTACTTCATTCTGCTGCTCAGGGGAGGTTAGGAGGGACAGCCACCTGGGGCTAGGGAATGCTGCCTTGTTGTCTAAGTTAGATCCCACTGTGGGCCTCAGGGTGTGTGAGGATATCTTCTATAGATTGAAGGGTCCTTTTGTAAAATACTTGGGAACAAGAGGACCAGTTTTTCTCAGATAAGGTAATATTTGCATAGACTTTACAGTGTGAGCATCCCCAACCCATGGCAGGCCTCAGAAGGGCTCTAGCCTTTGGAGCATCTGCCTCCAGAGTAGAGAAGGTCAGCCTGTTCAGAGGGAGGGGAGTGGCTGATGGCTGAGGTTAGGCCTCTCCCAGCATGGAGCCCAGTCCAGTCAGGAGAAAGTCAGGTGGACACAGTGCAATGCAGCTTCCGTCCAGCACAGAGCTATCTTGTCAGTGCTGTGTCCCCAGCTCCTAGCACAGTTCCAGAAAAGAGTAGGAGGAGAACAAATACGTGACAGAGGCCTGAGTGAGTGACTGAAGGATCCTGATGTGCTGGGTATGGGAGGGAGCACAGAGCCCTGCAGCAATACCAGTGAGGGCCACTTTGCCCACCTGAGGACTTAAGGGTCTCTAGAGGGTGTTGGAGGATCCCTGTGTGCTGGGATGGAGCAGGGGCGGCAAGGCCAAGGCCTGAGCTGCTCCTGCGGACCTGGGGCTCCTCTGTGCATCATAGGCCTCAGCCTCCCCCACATCAAAGGGATGGGCACCCACTGGGTGGGCGCTGGCATGCCAGGCGTGATCCCTTTCTCCAGAAAACCAAACCACCCCAGTTTCTGTCACAGATGGGATTCTGAGTCTCAAATGGGAGTTGTTGTCTGTAGCCATACCGTCCTGAACACACTTGATCTCGTCCTAGTGGGTGCTGGTAGCAGCTCAAGTCCTCAGCTCTAGCCCCTTAAAGGGAATGTTCCATAGATTTGAATGAATCTATGTCTAGATTTTCTGCTCAGAATTTCTACTTTCTGTACCCTCAGCCTCTAATTCTCATTCTTTCTTTTCTTTCCCATTGCTTTGTTGCTTTTTTACTTTGGGGATGGGTGGTGGACCTGCTGGCTGCCCTGTCATCCGTTGTCCTACCTTCTGACTCCTCTACCTGTCCACTGCCCGGCTGCTGTCACCTCTTGGCTGATGGCTGGACTGCATCCTTCTGGCTCCTGTTGGACTGGTCCTGTTGGGGCACTCACAGTCGCTGGCGGAGCCGCTACTACGGGAAAGGACGTTATGGCCACCCCGACTTTAAGAACTCCTGTCCGGTTCTGGAGGAATAGTGTGTTTCTCTCATTGTCCTTCTTCCCTGCCTGAGCGTGCCTGTCTGTTGCACACCCACTTCCTGTTCTGTCTCTGCATCCCAGCTTCTCATACAGCTTATCCCCATAACCCAGTGTGACATCCTGCAGCAGAAGTGCCACCAGCAAGGGCCACGTGGGCTTTGGGAAAGACCAGTGGCATGTTTTGGGCCCCTGCTTATGTCCTGAGTGCCCTGATGGCTTGTCGTGTTCCCAGGGTTCCCACTCTGGCCGGGGCTCAAAAGAAGAGAATCCAGTGAGTTGAGGTGGGAAACTCCAGGGAGTCAGCGTTGCCAGTCAAGAACGCAGGAGCGGCGGGCCCTCAGGCAGCCTCTGGAGGGGCGGCCTGTGACTGCCCTACCGGACCTTGAGGAAGGCTCCTTGTACTCAGGCTCCCTTCCAGGCTTGCCTGGGTGCCGCCTGGCGGGATGATGTAGGGCCTTTTTTCCTGACCAGCAGCGCTGGCCAGGCCTCTGGGCCCCGGGTCCCCAGTGGCTTGGCTTCTGATGCTGTTCTTGCCCTTTCTCTGCCCTTTGTAGGTTGTAGCCGGGTGGCTTTGCATGCACCAGGAGCCCCTGCCTCCTAACTGACACTTCGGCTCTGCGACTGCTGCTAAAATGCAAAATGCCAAGTAGGCACTAACCCAGGGACACCGTCTCTGCTGCTTCATTCTTCTCCTCCAGACTTGCTGTGTTCTGTCTTTAAAACCAGCCTCCGCCCTTCTCCAAGGGCCCACGTAACTTCCGGTGGCGGGGGACTGCACGAGCCAGGCGCCCTGCAATGCTGCACAGCTTCCAACCTCCTTCCTGGGTGCGACTTCTCTCTGGATCCTCTGAGAGATGTTCTGGCTTCCATGTGATGACGGATGGCCCCGTCTACTACTAACACCTTAACAGCTTCCCTCCAATCGTGTTCTGAGATCCAGGGAGGGGTGCATGGCTTCTAACCCCTGCCACCCAAGGGGACCTCGTCCTGCAAGGAGTGCAAAGGTTGCCCAGCTGTCTTGCGGCCAGCACCGTGGTCCCGCAAGACCTTTCTGGGTTCCTGTCTCTGGCTCCCCTGTAGGTTTGGGCAGTAGACGCAAAAGGTCCTGCTGTTGTGAAAGACACCAACTTAGAAGGGCTGCGTCCTTGGCAGTTCCCTCAGGAAAGGTGGCCTCTTTCCAAGTGGTGCCTATTCCCAGGCTTTAGCAATGGAAACTGCTGTGGCTCCAGCTCAGCCTGGCCTGCTGCGTTCCTCCCTTGGCATCCGCCTGGCTCTGTAGACTTCAAGTCAGTGTCCAGTGGCCTTGGTGCGCTGCAGGCCCCGGTGCTGCTGAGTGCAGATCTGTGCCCCTCTCCAATTTTACTGACTCAAGGTCTCTGGAGTCTGCCTTGAGTGTCACACCTCAGCCTGTTCCCAGTAGGCTCCTGCTGGGCCCGGTGCTTGAGCACTGTTTGCTTTCACTTTTGAAAAGAAAAATAAACTTTTTTTAGTGATACTGGGCATTGAACCCAGGGACTCTCTACCACTGAGCTATGTCCCCAGCCCTTTTATTCTTTAGAGCTCACTGAATTGCTCCAGTGGCCTCAGATTTGTGGTCCTCCTGCCTGACTTTCTGAGCAGCTGGAATTACAGGCCTGCTCCAGCAGGGGAGCTGAGCACCATTTCTGAGAGGAGCATGCACTGTTACGCCTGGAGTTGGGGCTCAGGTTTCTTTTCCCCCTAGTACCACACAGAGCAAGGCCACGCCAGAGCTGCCAGTAAGGGAACAGTTCCCATGAGCCCACAGACGTTAATGGTGCATCCTGGGTCCTGGGAGTCGGAGGTGAATGAGCCACATTACTGTCCCTCAGAAGGGGCAGTGTGGCCAAGGCTGAGGACACAGGGTGCTCCAGGGCAGCTCTGCCAAGGCTGTGGGTTGAGTAGTCATTGTCACTTCTTGCTGTGGGCCAGGTCCCCTTGATGCTGGTCAAGACTGACAGAGCCATAACTCGGATTTTGTTCCTCTTTGCAGCATTAGCAGCAGCAAAGTTGTACCGCGCTTTGAGAGGTTCGGCCTTGGTGCCCTGGAGTCCGGTAACCCAAAGATGTAGCCAGCTATGCAGTTGTTCTACTGCCTATTTCTCCTTTAAATGTGTTTGTAAACCACACACACCACCACCACAGCAACAACAAATATGAAAAACCACTCCGCCTGGCCAACGCTGCAAACCAGGAGGGCGAGTCTGCCATTCCGACTGTTCCTCACAAAGACACGTGGGTCCCTGGAGGTGGGAGCACACCTGCTGTCTTAGTAAGATCCCAGCAACACCCAGACTGGTCCCAGCCACCAGCAAATGTTTACATGTATGTTCCTACCAAGCCAACTTGATGTATTACAATAGGTAATAATAATACAGTCTGTGCATGAAGGCACTGGCACCTGTGGATGGCAGAAGGGGCTGTCCTCTCTGGAGGACCTGGTAGCACTGGGGAGCCCAGTGGTTGGCCAGAAGGAAGAAAAACATCGTGGTTATGGCTGGCTTAAGAGTAGGGTGGGAAGAGGTGGGGCACAAGGTTTGACCTGGCTCTTGCTTTGACCCTAACTCCAGTGGCAGTACGCTGTCCCTTCCCGGTCTTGCAGAGAAAACCCTGGCTAGGAAGTGAGGCAGATTACAAGGGAGAAGAGCTTCCTGGAGAAGCTCTTGGCTTCACTTCCCACCCCTCTATTCCATACTGTGCCCACTGGAAAAAGTAGAGACACAATCCAAGTAATACCTGGGCAGACCTAGTGGATCCTAGGCATGGTTGCCAGGTGAGACATTTTTGAGTCAGTGCTTCGGGGTAGAGCCCTGGGGGAGACCCTGGATGGAAGCAGGGCCTTCGTAGGCACAGCCCAGTGCCCAATGTGTGACCCTCCCATGAGGTCAAAATAGGGCTCAATGAGTGAGAATGGAGATGGTGGAGGGATAGAGGGAGGGAGAAGTGGACAGCAAGTATCTGAGCCCCTGTCCTGCCACAGGGTGACCCTGGCACTTTAGAAACCCATTGTCAGTCATGGTAGAGGGTTCTAGAACTGCCCATCTCTTCCACTTCCCCAGCCCTAGTGAAACCCTTCTGCCCATTCCTGATACCTTAGTCCGGACTCTAAGCTCAACTGACAACATGAGACTGTCCCACCCTGTCACACCCACCCCAAAAGCCTTGTCTGCAGAGCCCTCCCAGCAGTGCCAGGCTTTGGCTTGTGTTTAACCAGTGGGAGGGGCTGGCTCCAGTCTTTGACATGAGAGCATCCTACCCAGTCTCAGCAGAAACCAACCGTCCCCTACAGAGGAGAGTTCCCAGAGGTATAGAAGCCCAGTGCTGAAGTGAGGCTGGAAGTCCTCACAGCCAACAGGGAAAAGAGCAATAGGAGTAGACATGTACTAGATCCAGGCCCTGTGCTTGGAGCTCAGATGGGGGTGGCCATGAGGCTGCCACCCCTTACAGGGAAATCCACTTGGCAAAGCCCCAGTGTTCAGAGCCTTTCTTGCACCAGAGGCTGATCCAAAAGTCTCAGAAAATGAGCCACTCCGATGAAAAGCTGTGCAGCTGCGTCTCTACTCTCCGTACTCAGCAGCCTTTGTTCCTTGCCACTGCTTGGTGAGCACAGCCAACCCCTGGGTCAGGAGCTTCAGAATCTTTCCTGTCACTGTGGGCAAAAGAAAGAGCTGTAATCCATTTGGGTGCAACTCTGTGAGGGTGAGCCCTGCTCTATGACAGGACTGTCATCTTATTCCCATGATCCCTTTGGTTTTGGCTGTCACCTCCCCTGCGTGACCTTCCCACCCAGAACCCTGCAGGATGTGGCCATTGCCTCTGTAGCTGTTGCATCCCTGACCCTTTGCAGAGGTGGCAGTACGTGTGACCCGAGTCTTTCTTGTCCCTGTTGTGACATTGACCTTCCCCGGCAGATGGGTGCAGCTAAGCAAATCGGGCCCATCTCCTCACCATCTGACTCCAGTCACAGTGGGTCTCTCACAGCCCACAGATAGTCAGTGTGGGTCTGGCTGTGTTTCTCAAGGACTATAGCTGAGGAAGTCCCCATGGAGCTCTTGCTGTGTCCATGTTCTTGTGCAAGTGCTGGGCACCAGATCTGGAAACAGCCAAGTCCCTGTTTTGAGAAATGATCATTTGCTGAGGCTGAATTTGGCCAGGAACAAGGAGCCACTTGGCTTCAGGTGGGGCTGAGGTCCTGGGTCCCCTCCCCTGTCCTCTCCAAGGCCTGTCCTCACCTGGCCAGTAGTGTGTTGCCTGTCACTGGAGAAGTTTCCAACTTAGGTCCCCTCCCCCATCTTACCTAAGTGACTGTGAATTGAGGTTAGGAAGATGTGCTTGCCCTTCTGTGTGCTCTGTCTGTCCGCTTTGGAAACACATGAAGAATGACAGATACTGTGAATTCAGCCCTCACGACCTACTGTGAAGGGAAGGAAGGAGGGTGGGGCCTGCAGTGGCCCTGCCTGGGTTCCAAGAGTATGGTCCGAGGTTTGGCCCTTGCAGCATCCCCAGTTTTCAAGTTCACCTCAAGGCCTTTAACCACCAGGGCTGTAGCTCCCGGGCTTCTGTGTGACTTGAAGGCTCGAATCCTAGCTCATCGTGTGTTCAATATGAGCAGAGTATTAGCAAAGTTGACCTCTCCGTGTCACCAAGTCAGAACACCCTCTGCCATCTGGCATTTCTTCCCGTGGTCTCAGCAGGGTGTGGTAGGCCCTGTGAGCCTGTGTTGCACTGTGGTGACTTGGGGATGACACAGAGAGGCTTCTGCCATGCTGTAGCGCCGGCTAGCATGTCACCAGTTTGTGCACAGCTAGCATCTTCCATGGTCATAAGGCACATGTTTTGCTTTTTTGAATGTGATGTAAAATTTGTACAGTAAAAGTTTTTATATTTTCTATCAATTGCATTTGTCTTCCTGAAATGGTATTAATTTAAATTAAAATGGTTAGTATTAACGAACATGCTGTATTGAGAGTTTTTGTGTGTGTGTGTGTGTGTGTGTGTGTGTGTGTGTGTGTGTGTGTTTGTTTCTGTGTGTGTTTTTCCACTAATAAGAACACATCCTAGGTGCTGAGCCTGGCCTAGGGTCTGAAGTTTGTGAATAAAGTTATTCCAAGGTGTCCTGAGCCTTTTGTTTGCTTTGGTCAGTTCTGGATGAGAACTGGGGACCACTTTTGATAGTCTAGGAGGATAGAAATGGAGGGATCAATGGTGTTTCAACCCTCTCACAGCTCAATGAGTCCCTTCCAATATGTTATCATTTATATCTAGATGTCCCCCTAAACCCTCATTTGTTCAGGGACTGGGATGTTGAAAGGTGACTGGATTATGGGGCATAGCTGACAGTGGGAGCTAGGCTCTGGTTGGAAGTGGTCTTTGGCTGCATGACCCGGAAGGCTTTCTCCTTCTTGGTTCCTCCCTCGCACTCTTTTCCCTGGCCACCATAATGTGACCCAGAAGAGTTTCTCCCACTCAGCCTTTCCCTTTCTAGTCCCTTACCACCATGATATGACCCAGAAGGCTTTCTTCCTCTCAGCTCCTTTCTTTCCTCTCTGGTCCCTGGCCGCCACGATGTGAATGGCTTTCCTCCACATAGGCCCTTCTGCTCTTTTGTTCCTGAATTTTAGGCCTGCCAGACAGGGACTACAATTTTCTGAAACAGCCAAAATAAGCCTCTCCTTCCTTAAATTATGGGAGTTGGATGTCATGTCCCATGATGAAAATGTGACTATGGCACAAAGGAAAAGGGAACTGTGCTTGGCCTGAAGGTCAGTGTTCTCTAGACAGATGGAGGAATGAAGAGAAAAAGGCCAAGGCCTATATTGCAGGTTGCTCGACCACCAACAGCAGCAAAGCCAGTGAGCAGACCCAGATCCAACCCATCTCACTGTGGAGCTGAGGCCTTTTGCTTTCCAGAAGCCTTGGATGAGGGGAGCAGTGTTCATTTCAGTCTGAGCTTAGGAGAGACTCTGAGCTTCTAGAATATGGAGTGAGTAGAACAGGTAAAGAAGAGGAACCAGCATTTGTGGAGTCCTTGCTTTGTGACAGGGAGGTGCTTACTGCACGTACTGTCACCCTAATCTGGTTCTCATGGCAGGACTTGGGAAGTTTCAACTGGGAAAGCAGGTGAACGGTTAAGATGCTCAGCTGGGTCACACAGGCCTCAGGCCTCCCTCTCATCAGAGGCCAGGAACTTACTGGTCAGACATTTATTGAGCTCTTACTTTGTTCAGAGATAGTGCTAAATTGTGGAATGTTTTCCATGATCAATTATATGGTAGGCCACAAATTTAAGTCTCAATAGATTAGATAACTTACAAAGTATTTTATGTAACTACAGTGGGATGACATCAGACATCAGTAACACATAGCTAGAAGATGCACAAATTCGTGGAAATTAACACCGTTAGCCAGTGGATGAAAGAAGAAATCACAAGGAAATTAGAAAATACTTGGAGATGAATAAAAGTTAAAAAAAGAAGCCAAAATTTATGAGATGTAGAGAAAATAGTACCATAGGGAAATTTATACCTATAAATGCTTACAAAAATAAGATCTCAAAACAGCTTTATGAATTAAGGAACTGAAGATTAGGATGGAGAATAAAAAAACAGTGAAACCAAGTTCTTTGAAAAGATCAATGAAATTAATAAACTTTTAGTTAGGTGGAGTAAAGAAAAAAGAAAGAAATTGGAGTGGAGACATTCCTGCTGCTTCTATAAAAATCAGATTTGAAGAGCGCCGCGGCAATCTTTATCAACAAATTAGATAACGGTAACCGTTATCTAGAGCTTTCAGTGCTAGCGACCCCTGCAGCGTGCACGCTCCATGTTCTTCACCACTGACCTGGATGAACTGGATGAATTTCTGGGAATGCAAAACCCACCCAGACTGAATCACAAAGAAATGCACACGTGGCTAGACCTAGCGCTGTGAGAATAAATCAGTAATGTAAAATCACCAGGTGAAAGCCCTCAACTTTCCACTTTACTGTGTGAATTCTGACGTTTGAAGAGCTGATGGCCATGTAGCTCAGGCTTTGCTGCATAATAAAAGAAGAAAGGAATAATCACTTCTAAAAGGCCAGCATCATCCTGATCCAAAGCCAGTGCTCAAACAAAACTATAGATCAACTTTCTTATCAACATTAGTGAAATGATTCTCAGTGAAATACTAAGAAACTAAAGTTGAAATATTAAGAGGATTATTCGCCATGACCAAGTGGAACTTATTCCTAGAAAGCAAAGATAATTTGACATATGAAAATTGATCAGTGTTAGATATCACATTAATAATAAAAAGCAATGCATGATCTCAACTGATGCAGAAAAAACACTTAATGAAATTCAACACCTTTTCATGATACAAAACTAGGAACAGAGTGAAACTACTTAAATATCAAAGGCATACCTGAGAAACCCGCAGCAGGAAGGCTGAAAGCTCCTCCTCCAAGATCAGGAACATGGGAAGATGCTTATCTACACTTTTATTCGGCATAGAACTGGAAGTCTTCAGCAGAGCAATTAAAAACAAGCAAAAACATCCAAATTGAAGTAAATACTCTAGTGGCAGATAATAGGATCTTCCAGGTGGATTTCATTTTAGTAGAATTCTACCACTAGGTGGCAGTGGTGAGAGGTTGCCTCTAGTCAGAAAAATTGAGGTGCACTGCCAAGGGAGAAGAAAGCTGGATACAGATAGACGGAGACATTAAGCACATCCAAGCTTAGTGTCCCTGGAGCTTACATGGGGAAGCTTGACAGTAGAGCATGACAGCCCCTGCGCCCGGGGTCCAGCATATGTACCACTATTGGAGAGGACCCTCACTCGCCCTGAGGGAGGGAGCCTGTACCTCAGTGGTGGCCAGGCCACTGGGAAAGTCCCCACCCTTCCACTGTCCCCACCAGGAAGGGGAACATAGCGAGCATGATACAGGGAAGGGCCTCAGAAATCCTGAAAACTGGCAACCAGTGCCTGAGAGGATCAGGACCGACCTCTGGGAAGCAGAAGGCAAGCACACAGCCATGCTTAGGCATCAGACCAGAGCTCTGGTTGGGGACTTCATCAGTGGCAGTGTCTGTGAGAGGTGAGACCTAGGAAGAGAAGAGCCCAGGCTGGACCTGGGGTTGGCACTCACTCGTTCTTCCCCCAGACACTGGATATGCTGTGCTCACAGGCCTCCTGCCTGCCACCCACCACCTGCCTGTAAGGGCCCATGGGGGACCCCTCCAACCTGCCAGGGTGGAGGATAAAGCAGGCCCTGAGGCTTCACCGTGCTCACTGGTCAGAGGGTGAGAGTGGGAGGACAGTGAATGGAGCAGGACTTCCAGTGGAGAGATGGAGAGTGGACTCAGAGAAGGCTTGCGGAGGAGTCGTCCAGGATCAGCTATAGGCTTTGCAGGGAAAGGAATTTGATGGGAAAGCAGGAAAATGGGGAATAAACAATCCTACTAGCCAGGGAAAGGGGTGGCCAAATAGCTCAGCGGATTAAAGTGAAAATGCAGGGGCCAGGAGTTCAATCCCCAGGCTTACTGTGTCGGCCCTATGCCCGGGGCGGGCTGAGATGGGGCGATTGAGATTAGCTGTGGTGGTGTGTGCCTGTAATCCCAGCACTTGGGAGGCTGTAAACAGAGGATCACTACGAGTCTGATCTGTGCAGTGAGACCCTGTACACCTTGTCCTAAATGCAAAAAACAACAACAACACCTTCCCCTCCTTGAATAAACTCAGGGTTGGTTGTTAATTTGTTTTTGTGGTGCAGTGAATTGAACCCAAAAACTCTTGCTAGGAATGAGCTCTAACACAGAGCTATGTCCCTGCCTGGTTTTAGTGACTTTGGAAAATTATATACAAATAGGTGCCCAAGATATTATATTCAGTTTTTTTTTTTTAAGTATTAGGGATCAAACTTGGGACGTTGTGCTTGCCAGGCAGGTGCTTATGCCACTGAATTATATCCCCAGCACTCAAGATACTATATTCAAATAACCATCAATCATAGTACTTAAAAACATCTCTTTATTAAATAAGGTGATTGTATTTATCACCTATTTGCTTTTCAAATTATAGCCGAAACAACTTACAAAAAAACCACATAATTGGGGCTGGGGAGGGGAGATGGCTCAGTGGAGTAAGCGCTTCCCTGGCAAGCATAAGGGCTGAGTTCAATCCCCAGTTCCGCAAAAAAACAAACAAACAAACAAACAACAAACAACAACAAAACATAATAAAATTGGAGGCTTTATATAGAAAGAAGAATGATTATATTAGAACATCTAAAGTAGAACAAATTGGTTTGACATGATGAAATGGCATGCACCCTAAGTACTAGATTGAGAAAATTCTGATTTTATTCTATTTATTTTCTGAGAAACAGAAATTTGCCTAATAAGGAACATGAATTTCACCAACATTCAACTTTGTGTCTAGATGGTAAATAATAAAAAGTGGCCCAGGTTCAGAGCAACTCCATGCTTCCAGTTCGGCATACAGTAAGATAGATTCTTGGGGAGAGATGTCACCCGTGGGTGGTGAAAGGGTTCAGATTGACTACACTTAGATTGTTCAGAACCATGCATGTGCACTCATTACCTATGAGATGTGCCCCTGTTCACTGTACTTATTTATGCATATTAAAGAATAAAACATTGTGAATGACATTTTTATAGCATGAACTCCAACAATGATAAGAATATTCACCATTTTTCTATTTTCAGGCAATTGCATTCTACATACACAACTTTCATTGAGTAGGAGGAGTTTCTCCTAAGTCACTGGGACTTTCCCAACAGAGAGTACCGTGTGAGTCAATACTA
>NW_004524648.1:6780410-6798700 GCF_000260255.1 Octodon degus | reverse complement strand
AGCAGAAAACGTCCCACTTATGGGGAAACGATCTGGCATTCAGCTAACCAAAGCATATAGAACTCCAAATAACATCAACCCAATTAAAAACACAGTCAGACATATAACAATCACAATCCCAGAAATTCAGCACAGGAACAGTGTACTAAAAGCTGCTAGAGAAAAGAAAGAGATCCATTTAAAGGAAAACCCCATCAGAATAACAGCAGGTTTCTCTTCACAAACCATGAAGCCAAGAAGAGCATGGAGCAAAGTAATACAAGTCTTGCAAGAAAACAAATTCCAACCTGGACTGATATACCCTGAAAACTCTCTTTCGAGTATAATGGAGAAGTGAAATGCTTCCATGGCAAAGAACAACTTAAGAATTTCATGATGACAAAGCCAAGTCTACACGGACTACTACACGATGTTCTAGAGAGGCAGAAAACTCCATGAATGAGAATGGAAAGAACCCACCAAATAGGGCAAACAATGAAACACAGGAGAATAAGAAGTATACAAAAGTAGTCTTTCAGTTATTCTTTTGTGTACAGCAGCAAAATATTTCCATCACTACATTGTACAAATGGACTTCTCCTGCACCCTCTGGGTCATGATTCCATCTGGGTCTACCGGGTGGATTTCAGGGAAATAGCAGTAGCTCAGTCCCACAAGTGACACGTGGCCACCAGTAAGTGTCATGGACTTATCCATGTCCACAATACACTAGAACTTTGTGCGCTATCCTAGCCCCAAACTGTGAGAAGTTCTGGTCGCTTATTTGCCATTCCAGTATTTATCTTATGTTTTATTCTTTTTTTTTATTATAATTTCTTTTTTAAAATATTTATTTATTTATTTAGTGTGTGTGTGGCCAGCTCAGCCCACCAGGGGGCAGGGCTGGCAGGCATGTGGTGCTGGGGGATTGAACCGCGCTCCCTGTGCTTTGTTTAGCTTAGCTTGTTCAAAGTAGGTGCTTTAGACCACTGAGCCATCTCACCAGCCATTATGTTTTATTCTTAGTACTTCTTTATCATCATGAAAACTTTTTCTTCGTTCAATTATTTTGAAACATTTAGTTTTTAATTAATTTGTATTTAATTTTCTGAATATTGCTTAATCTTAATTTTTGTTTTAAGATTTATTCTATATCTCTGACTTACAATTTATTTAAAAGACATGGTGTGATATCTCCTCCTAGTATTAGAAACTTTAAAAAGTACATTTCCATTGACTTTATACTACTTCTTCCCTGTCTTTTATACACACCTACTCACATACACATGAATCATCTATCTATCTATCTATCTATCTATCTATCTATCTATCTATCTATCTATCTATCATCTATCTATCTATCTATGTATCTAATCTATATCTATATGAAAAAATATGTGTATAACCCGAAATAAGATTGGTTCTATTTCATAGAAATCCTTAATGACCTTTTCAATAAGGGTTCATCTAATATATTTTATATAGTCCTGCATAACTATCATTTTGAGAGCTCTTTATTGTGCATCCCAGAGCGTACCGCAACTTCTCTTGCCTTTTGAATTACTTTCTTCATTATTTCTTATATGCTAAGTCTGGAGGTAGTAGAATATTTCAAGTTTGTATAACTGGAAAATATTGTACTTTTAGCTTTCAAAGGTATGTTTGCTAAGTATAAGATGCAGAGAGGATAGCTTTCTTTTTGTTCCCTTTTTTTTGGAGGGGGGCTGGCCTAGAATGTCTTCAGGGCATGTTTGGCTCACTGGAGTTGTGGGGGTCGAACCACAGCAACCTGAGGCTGACTGCTTTTTTTTTCCCCATAATTTTATTGATAAACAAATAGCAATGAGACAGGTTCAAACCAAATTGGTAGGACAGTTTCAATAACTAACACACTGCATACATTCTTCCTAGTGGTTAATTGCTGTACAAGATGTGGACATGATATCCTATTTACAAACACCATTCGAACAAATCCCTCTATTCATTAAGAGAATGTAACTATATATCTATCCTAGCCACTTTGAATACATGAATACAAAATGGACATTCATCTGTATACCCTTTTTTTTTTGTTATTTTGGTATGATTTTATTTAAATGCTTGTGCAAAAGGCTCATTTTGCTTGGAAATGTGGTGTAATAAGTGCAACTAAATTTGGAAATTTTAAATCTTTGAATATTTATTTCCTACCCCTTTCTACTTTGAGAATTCTAATCGTATGAATATAAGTTTCTTGATTTTGAAAAAGAGTGAACTATTATATGACTAATCTGTGATTTCTTTCTTCTTCATATTTATTTTGGACAGGTTTTATTGTTATATTCATTTAAGTTTGTAAATAACTTATTTACAGTTTACAATCTATTACTCTCATGTGATGTATTCATTTCAGAAATATTTCTCTGAAAACCACTCTTCTACATCTTTTATCTTTCACATTTCATTATTTGTCTACAATTTTTAATATGACATGTAGTTACTGATTTTCAATAAATTTAATGAGAGAAAAGGAAGACTGTTTTGTATACAAAGCTATGATACCTACTAGGATTGCCCATTCTTGCTTCATTTGACACTTGCTGAGCTTGAAAGATATACATATCAATAAATGGTCCATTTTGCATGAGAAGTTCTTGCTTGTGAATGATGCAAATTCAGGAGATGGGGAGCTTTTGATTTACCCAAGATAAATCAAATCATGTGCTCCCACAAATCCTTGTGTGAGAAGTTCCCAGCAGCAGCTCCAGTGGTATAATTGATTAGTGGGCAGTACTTATACTGAAAAAGTACCAGGAGCTTTAAACAGAATAACCCCAGGTTAAAATGGTTCCAGTGTACATCAAAACAGGAAATGTTTAGGGCACCTTCCAGAGTCCAGTTCTGATTCACATGTATCAGAGAGACAGTCATTTCAGGTGATTCCTGTCTCAGGTGGCATATTGTTCATCTGCATAACTTCATTTTTCAACAGTAGTAGGGCAAATACCAGCGTGGATGGGACACCTTGACATAGAGATCAAAGTGAAGGGACCAAGTCTGAACCCAACTACAGACCTAGTGGGAATGCCTGAGAATTCAGCAGTGCAAAGTGTCCTGTGCATTGTTGGGTATCTGCACCTGATAAAGCGACCTGGACTTGTACAATCCCCTCCATTCCTGAGGCCTCTTCTAGGGGCAGGAAGAGCTGTGGGTGACAACATTAGGAAGCTCCCCTGAGCATGTGTTGTGGGGCATAAAGCTGCCTGAATGGCACTGGAAGAGGCTGGGGAGCTTTGGGTGTCCCTGGAGAGGTAGCCACTGATGGGGTTTTGGAGTCCCTTGGGGAGGTTCGAGCTGGTTTGTTGGGCTGAGGGTGATGAGGAGGAGGTTGAGGTAACCTCGCAGTGTGGCATCTTTTATTAAACAGTCCAGAGGGACCCATACCCCCTCACCCTAGGGATGGGTGGGTGGAGAGAGGGACTCACGCCAGTAATTCCAACACTGTGGAGGCTGAAACAGGAAGAACCATAGTGCAAGTCCAGCCTGGGCAAGGTGGTTACTTAGCAAGATCCTGATTCCAAATGAAAACCAGAATGGGCTGGGATGTGGATTGGAGCAAAGTATCTGTGGTTGTCAGAGGATGCTCTGTCCTGAGTGTGGCCATGCTCCTCCCACAGAGGCCCAGAACCTAAGAGACAGCCAGACACTTTCAACTGAAAATGAAAAAGATTTTCAGGATTGTAAAGAGAAACATATTACCACTTGCTGACAATGATAACGACCATCCATAACAAAGGTGAATGGCCTCAGACACCTGAGGTGGACCCTCCCACCTCAGAGGGCCAGACTGGAAGGAGCGCCAACATTCTCCTGACAAGCCTCAGCAGAGAGGTGGACTGGCTCCCCATCAGGGCTTCTAGAGACGCTAAGTCCCTGGGATCCCTGACCCAAGTTAGGCCCATCCTTATGGACAGAAGGGGAGACTGACCACTTCCGATGGTGTCACACTAGGGAGCCCAGTCAGGGATTTCCATCTGGGGGGATGAATGTTAGGAAGTCTGCATGATTGTGTGAATGAATATTCACATACCTGGCATAATGATGATTCACTTTCTGCAATAGGAGGCTGATCAGGCCTGGGTTTATACATGTACACCTTAGCCTAGATGCACCTAAATTCCCAAGTAGGATGTGGCAATTGGGCATCTGAGTGGTCACCTCAGGGTCCTCCCACCCTTGTCTGCTGTGACACTGTACATAGGGTGGGAATATGGGACCCACAAAGAGCAAACCAGCTGTCTTTGATGTATGATTAAGAAGCTCAGAAAGGGTTTTAATGGTGATTATGACATGAAAATGAAACTGTCAAAATTCCGGACCCTCTTTGAGGTAGACTTGCCCTGACTTGATGTTGGGTGGCCACCAGAGATAAGTCTAGACTCTTCTCTATTTGAAGCAATTTGGCAAGTTGTGACCAGTGTGCCCAGCCACTCTGACCAGCTCCCATATATAGACTCTTGGTCAGAGATTGCCCAGATTTCCCCGTCATGGGTGTGATTCTGTGAAGGAATGAAGGTAGTGTCAGGTCTTCATTGTCTGAGATCCAGGGAGTCCAACAAAGAATCCCAATAAAATAATATATCAGGGCAACTGTTATAAAGGGGTGTTCTCTTCACCTTACTCCTTGCCTCCATCTATGCCACTGCTGCTGGTCCTTTCAGATAGTCTACCCCCTTCGGACACCCCGCCTCAATGATCCTCTCCCCCAGATTCAAAGGCAAATGACCTCCTTGCCTGCTGGCTGCTCTGTGCACAACCACTAACTCTGCAGATGCCCCTCCAGGAGGTTAGAGGCCCTGCCCAAGTGGAGGCTGAGGGATCTGTCCAGCCAGGCTGGCTGACCCTTTCCTGTCAGCCCTTTGACATCTCTGACCATTGAAGCTGGAAGCATCACACCCTAAGTTATTCAGAGAAGCCTGAGGCTCTCATCGACCTCAGGGACTCCATCATTCAGATCCACCAGCCCAGTTGGGATGACTGCCACCAGCTCCTTCACACTCTTTCCAGTACTAAGGAGAGCACATAATCCTGACAGAAACTCAAAAATAACTTCAAACATAGGCCCCCACTGGAGTTCTGGACCCCGAGGCCTGAACAGAGGATGTGGCTCCTGATTAAAGGCCAAAATGGGACTTCTATACAAAAGGCAGAAGAAAGCTCCTCACTGAGTACTGAGAGGTGCTCCTCAGAGGCATTTGGGAGGGAGCAAATAAGCCTGCCAGCATGTCTAAGGTTGTTGCTGTCACCCAAAAGCCTACCAAGTCCCCAGCAGACTTCTATGAGAGGTTTTGTAAAGGGTTTCACCTGTACTCCCCCTTCAAATGAGAGGCCACACAAAATCAACATATACTCAATGTTGCTTTTGTGGGACAGTCAGCATCTGGCATTTGCTGAACATTTCAGAAACTGGGGGACTTTTCCAGAATCAATGAGACACAACTATTGGAAGTAGCCAAAAGGCCTTCTGTGAATCAGGATAGAGTTTGAAAGAGGAGCCAACAGGCAGATGAAAACAGTGTCCCTTTTGGCTACCACAGTAGGAAGGTCTGACCCCATCCAAGAACCTGTCCCAGTATGAAAGTGTGTATGTGGGGGAGCAAGACACTCCCCTCTATGAAAGGATCAATGTGCTTGCTGCAAACAAACAATACACTGGAAAAACGTGTGCCCACTCTACCAAAGAAACATAGAGGATTGTCTGGACCCCTACCCCTGATAACCGAGATATCACCTGGAGCTAGAAGGTAGATACCTACTCAGATAGGGGGGAGCCAAATCAGAATAGGAGAGATGGGGCTCCCTGAAACTTAGCCTCCATGAGCCTATGGTCATGATATCAATAAGGAGTGAACAAATGACTTTTGTGGTAGACACGGGAGCACCACATTCTATTGTGACAACCCTGATAATGCCCTTTGAAAAGAGAAAATACCATCAGAGGGACCATGGGATTTAGACAGCTCACTCGTTCTGTAAGCCATGACCTTACCAACTGGCGGGGAGTGCATAAATTAGTTTGCCAGTTCCCATATCTATCTGAGTGCCCTATTCCCTTTCTTGGAAGAAACTTGTTGATTAAACCTGGAGCCCAGATAACTTTCATACCTGAGGGGCTTAACTAGCCTGTCCCTTGGGACCCATGAAAACCTAATCCTATTAGTCTCATTCCCTAGAGAAGAAGAATAGAAATTGCATATGGTAGATAAAAATGAACAGAACCCTCCACTGATGTTGGATGCATATCCAGGGGTAATGACTAAAACGTCCCTGCCCTGACTGGCTAAAAATCAGGCCCTCATACTGGTGGAACAACCCCACTAGGCTGAGACAATATGCCATACCTAGGGAAGCACAGATCAGAATCATGGAACACATCAACTGACTGGGAGCTCAAAAGAGTGGCCATTGTACATGGTTGGGGACACCAAAAAAAGACAGGGTGACATCAGAAGGTGAAATCAATTGACATATCAGATGGCTAGAGAGACTGCATGCCATAGTGGGTCACCTCTATGCTTAGGATACCCCAAATTGCTCCTGACATGTGACTGGCCTGAGGAACCACCACAATGCACCCCAAAAGAAAAGTAATGGGTTCCAAATGAAGGAGCTCACAAAGGTGCAGGAATGCAGTGGTGCCTACTAGACTAGAGGACTCTCATTCCTTGAAGTGTGGCCTTCTTTTTTGTCCAACACCATCATAGCTTCATGCTCTTGAGGAAAACACTCTAGAGATGCTTCTAGGTCGATATTACTGTATACCCAGCAGTCATCTTTCTGCATCATAAGGGTTAATTGATGTCAAACCTGTGCCTGAAATAATCCCCTCCAACACCCTTGGCCCATTCCAGGAATACAACATCCCGGAACCCCACCCTCTGAGGAATTAGAGGTTGATTTCACAGAAATCACACCTTGCCTAAGATATAAGAGCCTGCTGGTCTTTGCACTTACTCAGGCTGGGTAGAAGTTGTATCTACTCTAGTGGAAAAAAGCAGAAGAAGTGGCTACAGTTCTGCTGCAGGAGACCATCTCTCAATATGGACTGCCCTTCAGCATCAGAAGGGACAATGGACTGGCCTTTGTGGCAGAGATTACTCAGCTTCTCACAGACCTTCTCATGACCCAATGGAATCTTCATACAGATCACAAAGGTCGTGGAAGGTGGAGGGCATGCATCACACCCTGACGACCACTCAGGCTAATCTTGATCAGGAGATTCACATGGCCTGGACTGATATGCTGTCCCTGGCCCTGTTGCATGTCTGCAACATGCTGGGACCCTCAGGCCACTCCCTTATGATATACTGTTGTGGAGGCCCCCCTCTCATAATCAGAGGCTTCAGGAATGTCAGCCATCCAGGGACACCAGCCTGGCTCCTGAGATATAGGCAATAGGAAAGGTATTTTCTCACATTCACAAGGCTGACCTAGAGAGAATTCCAATCTTCTCAGGCAGCCTGGCAAACCCACTTATGTCAGGAGACTCAGTCTGGGTCAAAGATTGGAAAAAAGAACCCCTTCAGCCCATATGTACAGGGCCTTATACTGTTGTACTTGTCACCCCAACTGCTATTAAAGTTGCAAGTAGTGCCTCTTGGCAATACCATTTGTCTTACTCTTCTCTTATTGCTGGGACAAATACCCAACACTCAAAATGAGGGAAGGAAAGGTTTATTTAGCTCACAATTATTGGAAGTTTCATAGTTCAAAATAGCCTGAATTACATAGCAAGATCTTGGAGCCTTATTTGCTCAGGAGAGAGGGTCCATGCCTCTGTCTTCTCCAAACATCTCCTCTCTGTGCAAGGCGGCTTCAATCACAGAAAGTGCAGCCCCGCTCTGCAGGGTCTGGAGGAGAAGTTGGGGTGCCTCTCTGTCCAGGATGATGGGCTCTACACTTTTAAGAGAGGATGCAGGCCTGGGGAGAGGCAGAGCTCATGCTGCCAGTTTAATGGTTTGGTTCCCACCTCTCTGGCTCCACCCTTCGAGCCCTACCCTGGTCCACTGGCCCTGCCCCTCAAGCCACTCTTACTGCTCCTTGAGCTGGGTCTGTCCCATGACTTACATGAGGCTTTGGGGGAATAACTAGACACAAACCATAACAACATTCGAGGCTGAAAGAGGCTTACCCCAAGGACCCTTCAGTCATCCAGACTGCTCATACTTACCCTCAGACCCCCTGAAGACACGACTCTGATGGGAACTACTAAGACACAGCATGACCTCATAGATAGCACTGAGAGACAATCACCCTGCGCTAGTCATCCTAGAGGCGGACTAGTCTACACATGGCAGAAGCCTGAGGATGCTATTCACAGGAGAACTCCTCCCATTTTATAAGAGACTCGTTGCAATGCACTGTCATTCTTAGTACCTCTCTGTCCTTGGACTGGTGGCTTTTCTCTTTGCCACAGGCCTTGCAGGAGTGGCCAGGAGGGTCTGGTCTTTAAATGAAAGGTGCATCATGGCTTAGACATTAATTTTATGGATGGGTTGTTTCATTGGTATCATCTGCCTCACACCTTGACAAGAATGTTTGTCTTTATTCTTGTCTGCTTATTCCAGCTACCTGGCCAAGGCTTCCCCTTGCTCCCTGGATACATACCTAAGACCACGACTTTCATTCATTTCTTGATCAACCAATCATGAACTGGCCAGGGACAGGTGGCTTTGCATATATGCCTTTGCTTACTTCCACTGACGCTACCCTGGCCCCTCTTAGGGTTTGTTCACTAGCCAATACCTCACACAACCTCCAAGTTGATATCAACCATGCCCTGGGTTTTTTTATTTTTTTTTTCAGTATCAGGGATTGAACTCAGGACCTTGCACTTTCCAGGCAAGCACTTATTCTACAGAGCTATCTCCCCAGTCCAACCATGCCCTGTCAAAACCATTTATTTTTCCAAAACTTGAGAAAAGTCTTTCCTTAAAGCAAGCAAGGCTGAAAAATTAGTATACCCCTGTGCTATGTGAGGTCTTATCTTTGGAGGTGTTAATATAGATCCTCAGGCCATACTTTGGATTTGGTAGGCCTGCATTCTAGGGATCTTCTTGAGACACTTAAATCTCAAAAACTACAATTTCACACAGATCCTTCAACCACCACCACCACCCCTGACCTCTTTTCTGTTTTTTCATTACAGGGCACCTTCTACTGGGCTGTGCAACAGTAGACACCCAACCCTTCCTCTTAAAGCACTTCAATTTTTGTAATGGATGACTGAATCTCTACATTGCCATGCACCAGTGGTCACCCTTTGGAGTGGGTTGTTTCACGGTCCTACCTTTTGGAGTGTCCTCATAGAAGTGACACCCGCTACCCAATATTAGCCAATCTCAGGAATGGCTCCTACTAAATACAGAAAGGCTCTTCCTTTTTTGGGAAAGTAAAACTCAGATTACCACCTAGATTAAATACTAGAGACAGGTGTCCTGCCTTGACTGGGACCCACATTGGCCGTAGTGGTTGGGGCCTGGCAAGGACAGCAAAAGCTCTAACCTTCTTCCCTATATACCCAGTTGTTTTTGCCTGAGTAACCTGGGTGTTTCTCCTCTGTGGCCCTTCTGCTTACCTCTGCAGCCCTGCTAACTGGACTGGGACCACGACCCTGGTTTACCTGAGCCTAAAGATGGATATTGTGCAAGGGAAACAAGAATTCCCAGTCCCCATGCTAATGTCAGCCTAACACCATCAGGCTCCTGTACTCCTCCCCATGCCAGTGGGGCTAGACATAACTACTATGACAGGGACAGGGATTGCTGGGCTCATCACTGCCATCGATTCTTACAAATCCCTGTCCTGAGAACTCTCTCAAAGTTCAACTGAAATTTCCAAGGCCCTTTTCACATCACAAAGTGGGTTAGACTTCCTGGCAGCTGTAGCTCTTCAGAACCAAAGAGGGCTAGCCTCTACTCTCATCCTGGCAGCAGAAAAGGGGAGCTTGTGCCTCTTCCTGGAGGCGAGCAGCTTCTATGCAAACCAGTGTGGAATAGTTTTTTGGGGGGAGTGCACAGAGAGGCTACAAATGCAAGCCAATAAATTAAAGGAACTGGCTAGCTCTAACTGGCGGTTCTCCTGGATGCGCTGGAGGCCACAGCCTCTTCCCTTGGTTGGCCCCGTGGTCAGAACCCTCCTTATCATGCTCTTTGGGTTGCTGCTTGTATTCCTCCAGAGCCAGGTACAGGCCCTCACGAGACAATGTGCATTAAGTGCTGGTGCAGATTCATCCCAACATCAGCCCCCAGAAGTAAGTGATGCCCTGTGATAGGTTATACTAGGAGGATCCAAGGGGGGAAGTGTAGAGGAGCTTTTGTGACCAAAAGGTTTCAAAACCCAAATCTGTCGGCGGTCTGCGGTGCTCTTCCACTTCTGTACCCAGGCTTGCTGGCCACAGGATGGAACAGCAGTGCAAGCTACACCTCGCCTCTTTTTTTTTTTTCCAGTTTGTTCTCATACTAGTGAAGCTCCACTCTCTTGCAAAAGACCCCTGCCTACCTGATAAACAGCATCAAAGTAACTTGCAATACTAGCTCCATGATCAGGCTTTGGGGTAGGCAGCTCCTCTGAGCCCACCCTCCACTTCTCCATCTGCTGTTCCCTTTCTTCATTGCTATTAGACCTAAAATTGCTGTAACAGCTGATGTCATTCTGGACTTTGCTGTACTGGGTGATGCCAATTACTGTGTTACTGCTCACCCCTTAGGGGAGGCATGTAAGCCTAATTACTAGAATTTTATCTCAAGACCTGGTCTGCTCCAGACACCCCTACAGCCATAATTCTGATGCCTTTATTTTTTCCTGCTAACTTCTTTGACAAACCAATTCCCCTCTGACTGTATATTAATTTCTGTCTAATGTAGCTACTATTACCATTTTGGATCTATATGGACTAAGGGTTGGTCTCTGGGTGACACACAGCAGGAAGATAAAAGGAAGTCCTTAGGCTGAGACTGATCACATTCCTCCATCCCTCTAAGCCCTACCCACTGCCACCACCCCAGATCTTATCTTTCTTAAGGAGCCTCAACACTGATTTCCATAATGGTTGCACCAGTCTACATTCCCACCAGCAGTGGAGAAGAGTTCCTTTTCCCCCACAGTCTCTCCAACATTTGTTGTTGGTTGATTTCTTTATGATAGCCATTCTTTGTGGGGTGAGATCAGATCTTATCTTTCTCTCCACACCCAGTCCCTTTGCTTTTGGCCTTTTCCCCCTTGAAGGACTGCCAAATGTGTTGGTATATATTTCCTTGTAAAGTCCAGCTCTGAGCAGAGACAGCTGAGCTGGTGTGAAAGGCAGTGGAGGCCACACAGGTAGATTAGAGATTGATTGCTGCAAAATGCCACTCAAGGTGAGTGTGGAGCTGGCCAGGCATGAGCTGGCTGCACAGTCAGGGGAAGCCACTGAGGGTCTCAGAGTGAAGGGCTGCATGGAGGGGCTGGAGGAAGGGGAGGCCAAGAGACCCTCCCAGGAGGGCGGAAATGCCAGAGGAGCTCATGTAGTGCTGATCCTGCTCCATGGCCTCTCAGCCCTGGCCCTAGAATGACCTACACATGTTAAGGTTTATTAGCTCACAGTTTCTAGAGGTTTCAATCCATCATTGGCTGGCTCTAAGGCAGGGTGAACTGGCAGGGGAGCATCACAGAGGAAAACAGTTCCTGGCCCCCATGAGGTAGCAACAGCAACAGAGCGCCTTAATAGCCCCAACGTGCGGGACTGGGGGGCTTTGTCACTCAAGTCCTGGACCTGGCTGTCCATGTCTGAACCCGCCGTCTGCTCGGTATTTTGTCTGTCCTTCCACTGTCTCTTGTCCTATGATACCTCACAGGCATGTAGAGTGGGGGCATCACTGCTAACTGGTTCCTGAGGAGAGAATTCCAGCTCTCAGCTCTATTTTCACAACTCTGATCAAAACCCTACCAGGTTCTTCTGCTTTCCCTGTTTTTGCTAAAGACCAAAGTTAAACTCAGAATGACCCACTTTGACTGTTAGGATGAATAGCAAGGTAGGGCCACTGTCTTGTAGGGCTGGAACCTATGCAACTGTCCCCTTGAATCCTGAACAACAGTTTGTGCTGTCTTCAACTATGTCATTTTCTTTCCAACTCATTTAAAATTATATTATTGGAATTATTTTAATAATTTATAATCATTTATAATTGGCATTATTTATAATGTAAAAATAACTGGGATTATTTCAGTCATACCAGACCAAAAAACACCCAGGAATTTGACAGACAAGACAGTTCCCTAGCCCCTGTCCTCATCCACAGCCCAGCCCAGGCCAGCAGAGGTTCCTTCAGGCTGTGGAGACCAGCTTTCAAACCTGCAAGGCAATCAGAAGTTTGCATGATATCACGGTAAATTGAAAAAGCAACAGAGATTGTGGTTTGGCCCATTTACCCAGGCTCTGGGCACCAGGACATGCCATAAAGTGGGGCTATCAAATAGCCTTGTGGCAACATCTGGAACAACCTCTGCCTGCCCTCCTGGGTGAAGGCAAATTGGTCCTGACTGCCAGCGTCAGTATGAGATTTCACAGTCATTGACTAGGACCTGTCTAGTGTCTACACAGGCCATAGCAAAGGGCTTGTGCCAGTCATCTGCTTTTTCCAATTTCAAGCCTGGGCGTTCCATTTCTTTATGACCTCCAGGTAGTCGGTACTGGTGCTTGGTATGGATATCCTCAGACTTCAGCTTTTACCATAACAATTGGCAAGTGGAGTTCCCGGGTGAGGTGCTGAGTGGGCACCAGGCAGTCTGCCTACCCCCAGGATACACTTAGCCACTGGGGACATGCAAGCATCAGAAGGGCAGGGAGCCCTGGACAGCCTGGAGCTCTCACTGCCCAAGCGCTGGGGACTGGCCCAGCTCTGGCAACACTGAGAGTAGAGTGGGCTCTCACAGGTTTTCTGTCATTGGAGGATCCAGTGGCTGGTCCAGTGCTACCAGAGGTGCACTCTGTTTTATCACAGCGGAGCTCCACCTGAGCATCAGCCTCTTATTTGGCTCCGCATCCCCGGGCAGTACAAACTTGAGTGTCAATGTTTTACAGCTGCCTTCGGGCTGCAGCTGAAACCCAGTTCCCCACACCTGCTCCCAGTCATTTGCTCCCTGCACCACACTGGGAGTGCCTGTTTCTCTAGTGGGACTCTCTCTTTCACTTACGTGTGGCTAAGCCTGAAGCCATCAGGTGTGTCCATGTCTTCCGCCATCTGACCTGTGTGGACCCATAGCGGGTCCTTGGGGTGTTGGCTTCCGCTTGGCCTAGGACCACCCACCTTTTGTTTTGCTCATCTCCCCAGTCCCTTGAATCCTTGGCTGTGTAGAAGGGATAGAACTGGGCAGTCCTTCAGGCCCACCTCCTCAGCTAGAGCTCTTCTAATGCTACCTTCTGGTGAATAGCAGGCATGCAGCAATACAGGGGACTCTCCCAGAAATGGGAACTTGAGCTTAGGGATGAGGTCCTATTTCCTGCTTCCATATATTACCTGGCTCTCATGGAGCCAGCTGCTGTTTTGTTCTCCTCAGTTCAGTGCACTGGGATGGGGTTCCTGGCACAGCCAGTGTGTCCTAACATTGCCAACATGTCCTCACACCTTTGCTGTCCACATCCTGTAGTTGGACCATCTGTGGAATGGGCTGTCAGGTGTTAGAGCCCTGGCCAGGTGTTGGCAGGAGATGGGGGGCAGTGACTGGGTCATCTAGCTCCCACTGCCTGTGCGTCTGTGCACCCCTACCTGCCTCCTGCTGGTTGCCTTGGGGCTCTTCCCTATTTCATCACCTGGGACCGGCAGGACTGTCATTGTCCAGCAATCAGCTTGGGGCCTATGCCTGAGGAATTTTCTTAGGCTTCTATTTCTTGGGAGATTTTTGGATTTTTCCCTGGGGTTGGCCCTCAAGCTCTTCTCATCAAGGTTGGCTTTCCAAGCTGCTCTAAAGGTGACTACAGTTATCAAAGTCAGGACTGGGGGAGGCGTGTTGGCACTTCATCTCTGGGGCTCTTGTTCACCATCACGTGGGGGAGGGACACTCATTTTTTCCTGTTGACCCTGTTTGTTTTGCCCACTAGGCGACCTGTCAGGGTTCACAGGCTGAACTATTAAATATGTGAATGAGGTCCCAAGGAAAGCAAGCAGAGGTGGGCATCAGCAGTGCAGCAGTAGCAGGCAGTTGAGCAGAGCTAGATCCACCTGCATCTCTGTTGGTTAAGTCTCATACAGGCTATCATCACATGTTTACATTCCTGAAGAGTGTCCTAAGCACCCATGTGTGTTTACCTGTGCTATGTGTGGAAGTGCACCGACATAGCCCGAGCTTTGGGCACTTTACAGCCCTACTCCACTGTGTGTGAGGTCAGAACGCTCAGACACTGAATTTCCCATTCTCTTTTCCAGCAGATCGTAGGCCGGAACTCAAAACCTATGAAAATAGTATCTGGGGAACAGGTGGAGATTTTGTTTCCTATTCCAGTGTCAATAGAAGTGGCAGCTCAGGGGACTCTTCTGACTTACAGAATTAAAGACAGTCCACTGTCAAGCAGATAGGCATTTTATAGGATTGATATATATTAATAATATTAGACAGGCACTTTTAATACCTAAGTGGTCCCCTGTGTGTGACCTAATTATAGGGCCTGTGCTTATCACCCCAGAATGCTTTAGTGTCCAGACAAAGTTCTTTTCATGACAGTGAAGGCTGCCTGCTTTGGAAACACAAAGCTTTCCCTTGGTTTTTGAACAGTGAAGTAAGTTAGGATGTGCTGGCTTCACAGGAAAGACATCTTGCTCTTAGGCAAGGCTTCAGACTTTGCTGACAGTCCAAGCCCATGACCATCGGTGCAGAGTTCCCTGCTGCAGTGGTGGCCCTCTGTGGTCACTGGCTGACCTGTCTCCCTCTCCCAACAGCTCCCTTTCCATACTTCCATCTCAGATGGGCTGTACCCATCCAGGGTCATCACTGTGTCTGGCACTGTCCTGCAAAATGCTAAGAGGTAAGTCAGGACCTCCAGGGGTCTCAGGGAGGAGAGAGCCATGACTTGGTTCCAGGGAGGTGGGTAATGAGTGGGAAGGGGATCACCTGACTTCAGGGGACAGAGAAGGCCCATGTGATGTGCCCACCCCAGTTTCTACATCGACTTGTGCACGGAGAGTGACATCGCCTTCCGTTTCACCCCTCGATTGGATGAGAACACTGTGGTCTGGAACACTGAGATCCAGGGCGTCTGGGGGACAGAGGAGCGAGATCTGCCCTTTGGCATGCCCTTCAGACGTGAACACAGCTTCACGGTGAGATGCTGAGCCTGAGCGTGGGCACTTGGCTGGGTGCAAAGATAGTAGGGCTGAGGCTCCCTGGGGATTGCTTCAATGGGTGGGGCTGATGCCTGTGATAGGAGGGCTGGGCCCCAAGGGAGAGAGAATGGGACACAGGCTCCTCTTATTTTATGATGGTTTCCAGGTTGGCACAGGTTAGCATCTAACTTTTATAGATGAGCAAACCAAATAACAAGATAATTTACTTGCTGGGATCACACAGCCCATTTCTGCCAAATCGTACCCATGAATGAAGTGCCAGTTGTTTATCTGCTTGTTCACCCAGCAGTCATTTATCCACTCTTTGATTGTGTCTACGTGGTCTAGGAGATGCCTGGTGTGCAAGGAGGCAGGTGGGAAAAGAGAGAGCAGGGCCAAGCTGTGGGGCTGCATCTAGGTGGGGAGGAGCAAGGAGACCAAGGCAGGAGCCCATCAGCACAGGTAGAGATCCTGCTCAGTGAAGGCAAAGAGGAACTGGGCACAGGGATGACCACTGAGGGCTGACGTGCAGAGGAGGATACAGAGCTGCACTGCAGGATGCAGAGTGGGGGTGAGACGTGTGGCTGTGGCTGCAGCCTGGTCACCTTGAGCAGGCTTTCTCCACCCTGACCACACACTGGGATCTCGCAGAGCTTACAAAGGGTAAAGCCAGGTGCAGAGGGACATCCATGTGTAATAGTAACACATGGCACAGGAGGGTCCCAACAATTTTAGCCTAGTTTGGCAATTTAGTGACTTAGCTTGTCAAATAAAAAGTACAAAAAGGGGAGCACTGTGCCAAGGCCCTGGGTTCCTTTCTACTAGCACAAAAAAGAAACAAAAGTGAAAGAAAGAAAGGAAAGTAAGGGAAGGGAAATGAAAAGGCAGGACAGAATAGGAAAGGAAAAATTACAAAGGAAAGGAAAGAAAAAGAAAGTGAAGGGAAGGGAAGGGAAAGAAGGGAAGGGAAGGGAAGGGAAGGGAAGGGAAGGGAAGGGAAGGGAAGGGAAGGAAAGGAAAGGAAAGAAAACAAGAAAACAAGAAAGGAGAGCAGGTCCATGATCCTGTCCTCCCTTCCACCCTCTAGCAAGCCACCGAGACTGTCCCCCTGGGCATCCGCGTAGGCAGAAGCTGTGTCCTGGAGGCCAGCACTCTGCATCTGGGTGGGAAATGCCTGCTGGAGAGCTCTGGGGCTGGGAAGGGGGCTTGGATTTTACTACAGGGAGAATCCATGAAGGAACAACAGCAGGGACCCTGCCTTTGATTGATAGGTAGCTGGTGACCTCGGGGAAGTGCCTTTCAGCCAGGGACAGTCACTGGGTATTTGAGGCTTCATTTCTTCATCTACAAATGGAGCTAAGAGTCCTGGGATCTCAGAGTTGCAGGAATGGACTGGGGTAGTCTCTGTGCACACTAGGACAGTGCCCTGCACCCGAGTGTGATGCATTTGTGCCCTGACTGCCTCCTGAGGAGGTCCAGGGCTGGAGAGGACCAATCAGGGGGCTGCTGCTGCTTCTGCACGGTGCAGGCGTGGACATGGGGATCACAGATAGACCAGACAGCACTGCTGCCCTGGTGGAATGAGGTGGTCCTTGGTTCTGTGGGAGGTGTTGGGTGGGGGCAGGGAAGGCTGACCAGAGGGGCTGGGTCCTGTGGTACCTGGCAGTGACACACAGGCAGAGATGCAGGCTGGGAGCAGCACCGAGGGCCTGGAACCATGGGTGCTGGGGGCCCAGAGAGGAGACCACAGGGTGTTTAGGGATGAATGGGTCCTTCAGTTAGGGAGCTGGAGGGGCTGCTTGGGGTAGAAAGAGGAGGGAAGGAGGGGCTCCCATCCTACAGGAGGCTGAGGACTTTCTACATGGAGTGTGAGCGCAAGGCCTCTCTGCCCAGGTGGAGATCATATGTGAAGCTGATCACTACAGTGTGAGCGTGGATGGCCAACACCTGCTGGACTACGTCCACCGCCTGAAGGACCTGCCAGCCATCGATCGCCTGACGGTGGATGGTGATCTTGAGCTTAATTCAGTGAATGTCTAGGTGGCCTCCATGGCTGGTGCACTGCCATCTACATCTCCTCCTGCTCCTCTTCCTCACTTTGTACCAGCCTCCGGAGCCCTGACCTTTGAGCAGAGGCTGCCACTCACTGTAACAGCAGGAAAAGCCCAGCTCTACTCCTCCTGCACAGTAGGGTCCCCAGCCTGCTGAAACCCCAGCAAAGGCCCACACTTCATGGGGCTCTTAATGGCCCTCCCACCCTCTGCACAACCCCACTTTGGTCCCAGGCCACAGCTGTGCACTGCAGTGACGAGGTGACCTGCACAGCCTCCCCCAGCCCAGTCCTGTGACCTTAGCCTCTCTCCTTGGCTTTGCACCTTGTTGCCCCCCAGCCCCTCTGGGAAGGCTGCTTGGTGACATCTTGCTGGCTTCTTCCAACACACTGAAACTTTCTCAGAGAGGGCTCCTCCCTTTCCTGGAAAACTTAAAATAAAGAGAACACTGTCCTCCTGGCACCACAAGTGACTGTTTTGTGAGTGTGCTTGGAGCCATTTTGAATTTTCTGGAATTGGGGTTTTCTGCCCAGTGGAGTGCTCAAACACAGCACTTTTTCTCTTTGGCCAGTGAGGTCCTGACATTCATGCCTACACCCAGAGGGTCCCTTGTGAAGTCCAAGAGGACACTGAAGATGACAGCTGGGGCTCCATTCTCAGGAGAAAGTGCCCCTGACATAGGCACCTTGATATCCTGGGAAACCCAGGAAATGTCCTTGTGTTACTGAGAGGGGAGGAGGCTGGGACAATCTGTGGGGCCAGGGCAGAGCCACGAAGTCAGATGACCTGTGCCAAGTGGTAGTGGAGGTGGGTGGGGTCCTGGCCTGAGGCATGGGTGTGCCATTTTAAAGAGCAGTCAGTGGTCTGGTTGTGACATTCTTTGCAGGGTACTTTGTGCAGCTGGTGACCCAACCCTGAGCATGCT
>NW_004524648.1:6742904-6762546 GCF_000260255.1 Octodon degus | reverse complement strand
TATGTTTGGCCCCTTTGTCAAAGATAAGGTGGCTGAATATGTTCATAGGGGCTTCAGCGTCTTCTAATCTATTCCACTGAACCTCAGGTCTATTTTGTTGCCTTTACCATGCTGATTTTATGACAGGAGGCTTGTAGTATAATTTCAAGTCAGGAATTGTAATGCCTCCTGCCTTGTCTTTATTGCACAGGATTGCCTTTGTTATTCTAGGTCTTTTCTGGTTCCAAATAAATTTTAGGAATGATTTCTCTAGCTCTGTGAGGTATGTTGGTTGTAGTCTGATAAATCTGCACAACAATTTTGGGAGTATGGCCATCTTCACAATTTTGTTCTTCCTATCCAGGAGCAGGGAGTATTTCTTCATTTTTTGAAATCCTGTATGATCTCTTTTTTCAGAGTACTGTAATCTTCAGTTAATATATCTTTTCCTTTTTTAGTTAGATTAATTCCTAAGTATTTCATTTTCTGTGATGCCAGTGGAAAAGGTATTGTTTCTTTAATTTCCCTCTCAGTGTGTTTGTTATCTGTGTAGAGAATGCTATTGACTTTTGGGTACTTGGCTTTATATCCTGCTACGCCACTGAATTTGTGTATTAATTCTAGTAGCTTCTTGGTGGTGTTTTTTGGGTCTTCCAAACAGTATCATGTCATCTGCAAATAATGATGGTTTAACTTCTTCTTTATTTATTCTTATTGCTTTTATTTCTCTCTCTTGAGTAATGGCTCTAGCTAACAACTCCACATCTATATTTAATAGGAGTGGTGATAGAGGATATCCTTGTCTTATACCAGATCTGAGAGTTAAAGATTTCACTTTTTCCACATTTAGAATTATGTTAATCATTGGATTGTCATGGATGGCTTTTATCTGATTGAATTAGAGGCCATCTATTCCAATTTTCTGTATGACTTTGAAAATGAATGAGTGTTGGACTTTTTCAAAAGCCTTTTCTACACCAATTGAGATGATCGTGTGGTATTTGAATTTGGCTCTATTGATATAGTGTATTACATTTATAGATTTGAGTATATGGAAAAATCCTTGAATCCCTGGTCATGGTGTATAATCTTCTTGATGATTTGCTGTACTCTATTTGCTGGAATTTTATTGAGGATTTTTGTATCCATGTTCATGAGGAAGATTGGCCTGTAGTTCTCTTTTTTAGTTGCATCTTTCTCTAATTTTGGAATCAGCATAATTCTTGCCTCCAGGAATGATTTTGGGAGGATTGTTTCCTTTTCAATTTCATTGAAGAGCTTCAGGAGTATTGGGATTCTATCTTCTGTAAATGTCGTGTAGAATTTAGATGTGAATCCATGAATACCTGGACTTTTCTTTTTAGGTTTTTTTTTTTTCAATTCCATCTTTTATTTCCTTGACTCTTATTGGATTATTGAGCATTCTTATATCTTCTTGATTCAGTTTTTGTAATTTGTACCTTTCTAGGAATCTTTCCATTTCTTCTGTGTCTTCAATTCTGTGAAAGTAAACATTCTGAACATAGCAATTTTCTTTTCTTTTTTTCAGAACTGGGGATTGAACTCAGGCCCCTGTGCTTCCCAGGCAAGCATTTATCCTACTGAACTATCTTCCTAGCCTTTCAAAATAGCTTTTGATGATCTTCTGAATTTCCTTTGTACGTGTGGTAATTTCACCCTTTTTATTCCTTATTGCTTGATCTTGAGTTTTTTCTTTTCCCTGTTCAATGAGGGGGAAGAAGGGCTTATCAATTTAATTTACTTTTTCAAAGAACCAACTTTGTGATTTGTTAATTCTTTGTATTGTTTTCTTCATGTTGATTGAATTAATTTTTGCTCTAATCTTTATAATTTCCTCCCACCCTTGGGCTTTGGGTTTGGTTTGCTCTTTTTTTTTCTAGATTTTGGTGGTGCAGCAGTAGTGTGTTTATTTGTTCCTGTTCTGTTTTCTTAATGTGTGAGCTCAGAGCTATAAATTTCCCTTTGTGAACTATTTTCATTGCATCCAATAAATCCCACTAAGCGGAGCTTGAATTTTCATTGAGTGGTAGATACTGTTGAATTTCTTGTTTAATTTCATCTGTAACCTGCTGGTTGCTGAGGAAGGTGTTGTTTAATTTCCATATATTTATGTTTTTTTTGTCATTTATTTACAGTATCATTGCACTGTGGTCAGATAATATGAATGGGATAATTTCTCATTTCTTGCATATACTTAAGCATGATCTATGGATTAGTATGTGGTCTATTTTAGGACATATCCCATGTTCAGCTGTAAAGAATGTGTATTCAGCTGTGGTTGGATGGAACACTCTTATATGTCCACTAAGTCCATTTGTCCCAAGTTTTGGTTCAGTTCTGCTACTTCTTTGCTCATTTTTTTTGTCTGCTTGACCTATCTTTTTGGGATAATTGGGTATTAAGTTCTCTTGTTAAGATTGTGGTATTGAATATTAGATTTTTCACATCCACTAAGATTTGTCTTATCCAGTTGGGTGCTCATGTGTTTGGTGCATACATATTTATGAGTGTTACCTCTTTCTCTCGAATTTTTCCCCTAACCAGTATGTAGCAGCCATCTTTGTTTCATTTGATCATTCTTGGTTGGAAGTTCAGAATGTCTGCAGACATGATTGCTACTCCTGCTTTTTTCTGCAGTGCTGGGGTATGTAGTATTATTTTCCATGATTTGAATTTCAGCCTATGAATTTCTTTATAAGTTAAGTGTTTTTCTTGTACATAGCACAGTGTTGGATTTTGCTTCCTAACCCACTGTGCCAGTCTATTTCTTTTAATTGGTGAATTGAGTCCATTTACATCAAGGGTTTTAACTGAGATACATTGAATTATGATTGGCATGTTATTTACCTACTGCTGTATATACCTTTTTCTCCTGTGTTTAATTATTTCCCCTATTTGGTGGGTTCTTTCCATTCTCATTCATGGAGCTCTGGTCATTTTGTTCCCTCTCTAGAATATCTTTTGGTAGTCTGTGTAGGGTTGACTTTGTCATCATGAAATTCTTCAGTTGTTCCTAGTTATGGAAGTATTCCACTTCTCCATCCAACTTGAAAGAGTTTTGCAGTGTATAGTAGTCTGGGCTGGAATTTGTTTTCATGGAGGACTTGAAGTACTCTGCTCCATGCTCTTCTTGCCTTCATAGTTTGTGAAGAGAAATCTGCCATTATTCTGATGAGGTTTCCCTTAAATATGATCTGTTTGTTTTCTCTAGCAGCTTTTCGTATATTGTTCTTGTGCTGGTTTTCTGGATCTTGACTATTATATATCTGGGTATCTTTCTAATTGGGTTGATGCTCTTTGGAATTCTATGTGCTTTGTTTACCTGAATATCATATTGTTTCTCCATATTTGGGAAGTTCTCTGCTATTTCTTCTGCTCATATTCTTTTTGTATCATTTGTATTGATTGCTTTTTTCTCTTTGATGCCTATTAAATCTCATATTGTTCATATTTACATCATCTTGCAGATGTTGAATTATTTTTCCTGCATCCTAGTTGTTTTTAAGATGTCTTTTCTCACCTTTTCACTAGCTGCAATGGTGTCTTCAAGATCTGAGACTTTATCTTCACTTTCATTCAGATGGTTTAGCCAGCTTGCTATTGAAATTTTAATTTCCTGTATATCACTTTGAATCTGCTTCATGTGTTCTATTTCTTTCATATATTGCTTATTGAAGGATTCCATCATTTTTCTATTCTCCTCTATTTTTTATCAGTGTCTTCTTTAGAACTATTTTTTAATTCTTTCATTATAGTTATCATTTCTTTTTTTACTTCAGAGTATTTCTGATCTGATTTTCTCCATACCTTTCTGCAGTTGTTTCTTTGCTTCAGATGCTGTTAGTTGAGAGATTACAGCTGTGTGATTCCCAATTTCTTCTATGCAAGGCTCTCCTGCATTTGTTCTGGTGTGGCTTGGCACCTGAGAATGCATTTTTCTCCTTCTTTTTGTCATTTTGTATAGCACTGACGTCTATCTAACCCTTGGTTGTAGAGCTTTGGTGCACTTATAACCTTAGCACCTACTGAAGTTCTTACTCAAGAGAGATCATATGGTTAAGGCAGTTATAGTTTTGTATTTACAAACTACAATTAAGTCCACTAATAATGGGTAGTGATATTTAGCAGTTGACAAACTTTTGTAGCTAATTTGTTTATATTTTAGACAGTAAGAACAAACATCATGTCTGTGTAGCTAAGCAGATATTAAATTGGGAATCTGTATTTAAGTTAGTTCCCCTACGTTCTGTCTGATCACCTCCCCTGGGTTTCCTGGGGTCTTCCAGGCAGACTAGTGTACCCTGGATACCTGTTCCCCCCTGCCCTATCAGTCAAGTGAGAAAGAGAGAGGAAGCTTTCATAGATCTGGTTCCAACAAAGTGTCTCAGCATAATGGGTCTGGATCTACCAAGTTTAAACTCATCTAGATGTGCCTGGCTTGGGTCTGGCTGCAGTGCTCTGCTTCTTCCTGCTGCAGCCCATGGAAGTGAACACACTGTGCCCCACTGGCAAGATGTTCTGCTCCTGGATTAGCTGGGTACTTCTAGCCCCTAGCCTCTCTATAGGGACTTCAGCCACAGAGTGTCACACCAGGCCTGTCTGATAGAGGAGGTTCCTGCGAGTGTGCGGATGGTCCCACACACATGATGGGCCTGGGCTGAGTCTGGAGTGGTCTGGTGAGTGTGGCAGAAGGTCTCACACACACTGGACCTGGGCTGGGTCTGGAGGGGCAGGCTGACTTATTTATTTTTTGCTAGCATCAGATTCATTTATTTTATAAGTGTATGTTACCAAGTTAATTATCATAAATATGGATTTGACAGCTAGATTAGCAGGAAAAATTCCATCAAAATCCATAAAAGCTCCCATCACAATTCCATAAGACAATTACAACAAATCAAGAGACACTGCAAAATAGATTGTCTATGCTAGGTTAGGATAAGATTTTCTTTGCCAGGTGTGGTGGCCCATACCTATAGTTCCAGCACTCAACAAGCTGAGGCAGGAGGATTGAAGTGATTCAGAGGCCAGTCTGGGCTACAATATGAGTTCAAGGCCAGCCTGAATGACATAATAAGACTGATTCAAAAATACATATTTTTTTCTCTATTTTCCCTATGTTGTCTTTTATTTTGTGCCGTCTGTCTATATTGGGTGTGCTATATAAGAGAAACCACATGGTACCCACGCTTGTGCATCTGAGTTACTGCATGTAGCATTATGGTTTCAAGGTGCATCCATTTCCTACAATGACTCTAGTTTGTCCTTCTTCCTGGCAGAGCAGAATTCCTTTGTGTATTGTTGTCACGCTTTCTCTACTCATGCACCTGGTGACAGGCATGTAGGCATCTTTCAAGACTTAGCTCTTGGGAATGATGCTGGGATGAAAAGGACCATACTCCCATCTCTGAGATAGGATGTCTTCAACTCTTTGGGCAGCTGTCTACATGAGGAATAGCTGAGTCAAGTGGGATTTGAGTTTTAGTGCTCTGAGGAATCTCCACATTGGGTTCTGTAGAGTTTGTATCAGCATGCACACCCACCAACAGTGAGGCAGGGCTCATTTCTCCACACAGCCTCTCAAGTGTGTAATTGTATGACTTCTTCATGGACGCTGTTATTCCTGGAGTGAGATGAAATCTCAGTGTTGTTTTGATTTCCATTGCTCGAATATCCAGTGATATTGAAGTTTTTTAGGCATTTATTGGCCTTTGTACTTCTTCCTCTGAGAAGACTGCTCATTTTGGATACTTTTCAGATGCTGGGTCTTGAAGCTAGGGAGAGTTAAATGTTTTGAGTTCTTTATGTATTCTAGATATTTTTCCTTTGCCTGCTGTAGGTGCAGCTTGCAAAGTGTTTCTCTATTCTGTAAATCATCTCTTTTCTGTTCAGTGGTTTCCTTTACTGTGGAGACACTTTACAATCAGATGTGACTCCACTCGTTGATTTTGGTGTAATTTCTTGTGCAACCTGGGATCTGCTCAGAGAGTCAGCCTGTGTCTATGTCTTCAGAAGTTGTACCTCTTTTGTCTTCCATCAGATTGTGTTTCTGATTTAATGTTTAGTTATATCTTTGATCCCTTTTGATTATATTTGAGTGCATGGTGAGACATATGAGTCTGGGTTCAATCCTCAATGTGCAGGTTGCCAGGTTTCCTAGCACCATTTGTTAAAAAGGCTCCCTTTCCTCCAGTTAAAGTGTTTGGCCCTATTGATATATGTCAGGTAGCTGAGTGCTGGGATTTGTTTCTGCATTCTTTACTTGTTCCCTACTGAATAGCATATCTTTTTTTTTCTTTTGCCAATATTTTACTGTTTTTGTCACTGTAGCTTTGTAGCATAACAGGAAATCCAGGATTGTGATGCCCCATGTCTAGCGCTTCTTCCCCAGCATTGCTTTGTTATTGTAGGTCACTTCTGGTTCCATAGGAATTTCAATATTTCTTTCTCTAGTTCTATGAAGAAGGTAATTGGTATTTTGATTGGGACTACATCAAATCTATATAACAACTTCAGAAGTATCGTCATAGTGACTATATGGGTTCTGTCTATTCAGGAACAGGGTATATTTTCAAGTGTCACTTTGGATCTCCTTTTTTTCATACTGCATTTGTTGGAGTAGAGATGTTTCACTTCCCTGGTTATGCTAGTGCCTAATTTTTTATTTTTATGGATGCTATTATGAGAGGTATTTTTTCCTTCATTTCTTTCTCTGTGAGCTTGCTATTGGTGCCAGGAGCACTTCTGAGTGTTGACTTTGTGTTGCAGTATGCCATTGAGTTTGGTTATTAATTCTAGCAGTCTTTTGTGAGTTTGGAGTACTTGTATGTAGTGATTCATATCATCTGCAAAGAATGGCAGGATAAATTCTGCCTTTCCTATCAATGTCCCACTTATTTCTTCTCTTCTGTAATTGCTCAGCTACTGTTTCAAGAGCTATACTGAAGAGGAGCAGGGATAGTGGGCATCCTTGTCTTGTTCCAGATTCTAGAGGGAAGGCTTTTAGCTTCTCTCCACTTAGTATGATGTAGACCATTGCTTTGTTATAGATGACTTTTATTTTATTTATTTTTTTATAGATGGCTTTTAAATCTGCATTACTGTGATCATGAGAGAATATGATTACTTTTTTTCAGTTTTCTATTTTGTGCACTTATTTTGCTCAAGGCTGCCTTTATATCTATATGCATCATCTTTGAATTTTTTAAAAAAGTGTTTGGTACAGGGTCTCACTATGTGGCTTGCACTCATAGTGATCCTCCTGTTCATCCCCTCTAGTGTTGTGATTACAATTGTGCACCACCATGTCCAAACAGTGTGGCTGACTCAGCGCACCCACGGGTGGGGCCGGCACTGTATTTGGTGCCAGGAATCAAGCCCTAGTCCTTGTGCTTGCCTAAGCAGGTGCTTTAGTCTGCTGAGATATCTCACCAGCCCCATATTTGATCTTTGGATTCTGTTCATTTGTAAGAACTGTTTGTGTCAACTTAATTGGAGTTCAGCAATAGGAGTTCTGATTTGAATACTCCTTAGCTCTGTATGTACACACATGTGCATGTGTATGTTAATGCCTTTCACTCTAAAGAATTCATCTTTTTATGTTATAAAGGTTGGTAGCCTTTCTTTTCTCTTTTCTATTGTGTATTCTACTTAGACAGGCCTTCTGCCTTCCAAGTTTATATTTTTAAAATAATATATTTTCTTCTGGTTACTTCATGCTTTTTTAAAAAAATGTCAGTATTGGAACTTCTGCTCTATTTGAACTACGGAGCAATCTTGTCACTAGCTAGCAGGCTTTGGTATGTCTGGGGGGATTGTACTGAAGATCTGAATGAGGGGCTCTTACCACTGAGCTGCATCTTCAACCCTTTAAACTTTGTTGCTTTTAAGTCAGGGTCTCTAAGTCACCCAGACTGCTCTTGAATTTGGGACCCTCCTACCTCAGGCTCTTCCTTAGCTGTGCTCACAGCCCTGTGAGACTGCACTAGGTTGTTTGCTCTGTGTAGCAGTATTTCTCCTAGCAGTGAGGAGACTGAGCATATTCTGAAAAGCCTCTCAGTCTGGACTGCGGGGAACAGATAGCAGTAGGCAAGCATCTGGGATGTTGATAATGGCTCTGAGGGGTGTGTTTCTAGATCTGGTTTGAACACAGAGTTGTCCCCAGGAGTAGACTGTGACTCAGTGTGGCTCAGTGGTCCTCACCACGCTGCCCAGATCGGAACTCTCTGCATCCTTCCTTGTGGCTCCAGGATACCTCTCGCTGCTTGCTAAGTCTAAGCTCACTGGCCTCTGCTTTGCCTGTGGACCATAACATGGGGTGTGGAGCAGGAGCCCAGGAGCCTCCACCAGGGATGCGCTCACCAGGGAGACACCTTACTGTGACTCACCACCAAGGCCCAGGGCCACACAGAGCCCTGGTTTTCTGGAACTCAGCTGGGCCTGAGTATTTGTTGTGGTTGCGATGCTAAAGCTTTGTGAAGAGCTGTGTATGTCTTCCTCTCTCTGGGGTCCGCAGTGCAGAGTAGAACAGCCAGGACAGAGGAGAAGACAGTGCACTGTACAGCCCAAGCAGTTCTAAGCTGTGTCTTCTTTTACTTCATTTTTTTCCTTCTGTTTTTATTTTTAAAAGACAAGGATTCCCATGTTACTCAGGCAAATCTGACACTCCTGGGTTTATGTGATTCTCCTGCCTCAGGTATCAGAGACACGGCACTGCAGGCCTGCACCACCAACCCTGGGTCTGAAATGCATTAGTGCCCTTTCTGCTCTCAATCAATGCATAGTATTTTTGTTCCAAATTCCCACCAATCAGCTGGTGCCTGCAAGTAATGACCCACACTGGTGCCTATAGTGTCACAGACGATTACAAAAGATTTCCTTTCCTTTCCCTCTTTCTGCTCCAACTGAGTGCCCTGCTCCTTCACATCAGCCAAATTCTGATGGAACCAGAACATAATGGGGATGGAGGGTGCCGAGTGGTCTCATGGCCTCCTGCTTGGGATCCATGCTAGAAGCTGGTCTTTGCCAACTAAAATGTGTCTGTGCAGAGAACTGGAAGAAAAGGAAGTGAAGACATTATGGTATACCTTGTTCTCTTCTTATCTGGAAGGCCTTTGTTCACATCCATTGTGTAGTAGTATCACAGAATGCCCCAGCAGACTTTATTCATTAACAATTGAAGTTGATTTCTCACTGTTTTGGAGGCCAGGCAGTCCAACAAGGAGGCATTAGCACTTGTCCTGGGCCTTCCTGTTGCATCAGCCAATGAGGAAGTTGCAAGGTGGGAGGGCAAGGTGATCCCAAAGTAGAGCACAGCTCTTTCTTGAAGCCCATGTCCTTTTGTGACCCATATTAATAGCAGCAAACAGCCTTGAGGACCCCCACAGTGGTTTTCATCACACATTGTGCCCTGGTGCACTGGGCAGTTTGTCAGCACTTTGTGCTCTTTGAGGGCGTAGCAACACTGCCCCGATCCTCCCTAGCTCGTGACGAGGCCTTCTCAGCTTTCTGCACCAGAGACCTTAATGACTCTAGGTGAGCTTACTGTCAGGGCTCCCCTTCTAGCCTAGTCTTCTCTTAAAACCAATGACTCCCTACCTGTGAACTAAAGCTAAATAATGCCAGCCTTTTCTAATGTGCTATTCCCTCTCCTTCCATGTGCCCACAACTTCTCCCTCCATCCTAACTCCCATTAAAAAGAAGATAAAACAAGGAAGAAAAAATTTGTAGAGTGGTACCAGGAGATCCTAGGGTTCCCTTCCCTACAACATGAAAGCTGACTGAGAGGGGGTGAAAAAAGAGAAAGGTCACACCACTGAGGACACCCACTTACTTTGCTCTGAGCCCTGCCCACCACCCTCACCCCAGCACCTCGCTTTACCTCTCTCCAGATCCACCTCCTTTGCTCCTGGCTCCTCCCCACTGAGCACCAGCCAGATTGCCCTGATATCTGTTTCCTTGAAAAGTCCAGCTTAATGCCCTTATGGCTCAGTTGTGAAATACAGCAAGTGACATAGAGGCTGTGAAAAGATGGGTGGTGGTGCAAGCCAGCCTGCCCTGGTGAGTTGTGGGCTGGTCCAGCTTGAGCTGGCTACATAGTCAGGGAGATGCAGCTCTGGGTCACTGAGGAAATGACTTGGTGGGCGGGAGTGCTGGGGGGGAGGAATAGCAGGGAGACCCCGAAGAGGGTGGGAAGGCCGGAGGAGGTCATCTGGACGTAGGCCACTCTTTTCATGGCAGCCTCTTCCAAGGCAGCCTTTTGAGTGCTAAGGATGATAACTGAATTCAGTGACCAATTGAGGTATTTGACCTTGAATTGTTGACCTCCCTCTGGGTGCTTGCTCCACCCCAGGTATTCATACCTAGAAGCATCTTCAAATGCGATAGTCTGTATAAAAAAGATGTGAACAGGCATCTGTGAGGACAACAGCCCACATGCAGGACACTAAATCTACCTTCTCTGGAGAGGCCTCTGGGGGTTAGCCATTGACTGGCTGACTGGCTCCAGCCAGGGAACATTTACCTCTTTGGACCTCAGTTTCTACATCTGTCCTATGGGCATCATAAGTGAGCCCATCTCCTGGAGTAGGGGAGCTACTGGGCCACATAGCACATCTGATGTGTCTGAATGTAGGTGTGTTGGGAGTGTTGGGCACTATCAGCAGTCCTGGGGCACTGGGGGAGATCTCTGAGGGGTTTTCTGCATCTTGAAGCATGAGCTGGAGCTTAGTAGGCATGGACACCCCTGGGTGTCTGCACAAGGACCTGCTGAGATGTAAGTAAAGATTAGGCCTGTGCCTGCAGTGTGGAGTGCAAGAGAAGACTTTCCTGCATCTACCTGCCTACCAGAGGCTGGGTTTAAATATGGTGGGACTTTCTGTTCTCTCTTTGTAAATGGATGAATGGATGCTCTGAGGAGGAGGCAGTTGCCAAATGTCCCATGATGGAAAGCTCAAGGAAGATACCTAAATTTACCTCCAGAAGAGGGGATGTCCCTTGAGAGAGCAGCACTGTGGGAATGCAGGACATGGCAGCCTGGTCTCAGGTGTCCCCTGGCTCAGTGCCCACCAGGTCCCTGGCACAGGTAGGGCATGAGCAGAGGGGGCTGCAGGCCCTGAGTGTGGGTTCACAGCTTGGCCCTGAGTGGGGTTCAGTAAAGTAGGGGACCTTCTTGTCCTGACCCTCCTGACAGCTGCCCCAGGGGTACATGACCCTCTTTACTGCCATTGCTCCCATGTGGGGCCTGCATAGAGGATTTAGGTGAGGCTGGAAAGAGCAGGGTGAGACTATCTGGGACGGTGGATCTTACGGTGTCCCTGAGGGCACATTATGCCTTTGCTGGTTCCTTAGCTGTTGAGATAGTATACAAACTATGAGAGCTAAATAGGCCTTGGAGCACTGAAAGAAAGAGGACCCCGCCAGTGTGGGGGAAATCACCAACCATGGAAAGGCTGAGCAGCGGAGCCTACTGCCTTGCTTGGATACCTGAGTCCAGGGCCAGCCTGCCTCCTCCACAGGAACCCGGGCCCTCAGTGAGGTTGGCCTAGGAGGCCCCGAGGAGAATAAAGGTTAAGGATGCTCTGTGCTGTCTCCTGAGGCAGCCTGTGTGGGGCTAAAAGCATGAGCTCTAGGGTGCAGATCTGAACTCTCTCACTGAGCAGCTGTGGGACTCTGTGTACCTGAGATGTCTTCTGTGCTGAAGAGGCCTCACATGTAAAAGTATGAGTGACAATGGCACAGGTTGTTATTAGAAGAAAGAAGTGAACACAGGCATGAAATGTGGGCTACTCAGGGTATTTCACCTAACAGCCATGTACTATGGGCAGCTGTGTTCAACCAGGCTGGGCTTCTCACTACCATGCTTGGACTAGGTGCCCTCCAGTGTCACGGAGCCACCAGAAGAGATGCTGCCTTTTGGCTGTAAGCATCAGCTTTGCTTGCTGGACATCCATGTGGGAAGAGGAAAAAATAGACCTTTAGGCATAACCAGGAGAAGGGAACAAGTTTAGACCCCTCCAAGGTACTGATTTTTGCCAATGCCCACAGCAGCCTGATTGAGTCCACCACCCAGCCAAAGATTTTCCACAACTATGAGGGCTGGCATTAATGTCCCACCATAGGGAAGAGGGCCCATGACCCAGTTAGGTGAGGTGACTAATCCAACATCTCAGCTGATGACCCAGGACCATACCCTGTGTGGCTGAGAAAGAACTCCATCACTTTGCATGAAGAGAGCCAAAGTGGCAGACTGGGTCATCCAAGCTTAAAGTATTATGAACTGCAGTATGATGTCTGAGAGCTCTGCAGTGAGAAGCCAAAAACAACGTGTTGAAAGCTTGGGGTTTAGCTCAGTGGTAGAATAAGTACCTAGAAGACTCTGGGTTTGACATCCCACACCCAAAGAAAAGAAATTAAAAGCACCATTGGTTCATTTCTGTCCCAAGTCTTCAGGGAGAGTCTCTTCTGTTCCCCTTGCAGCTATTTCAGGGCCTGCATGCATTGGCTCAGGCTTCTCTTTCTGTTTCTAAAGACAGCAGCTTCCTAAGGCTGGGGGTGTAGCTGAGAGCAAATCCCTTGCTGGGTATCATATCTCCAACACTCTATGAGGTACAAACAAAGAATAAAACACCAGCATCTTGCTTCTGGTGTCACATCCTCTCCTTCGACCTGACTGTCCCACTTCTCTCTTACAAGGGTCCTTGTGATCACTCAGGATCCACCTGGCCTTGCTGCCAGCCTCAGGGCCTTCACTGAATCACACCTGAAGACATTTTCTGGATAAGGTTACATTTGTAGGTTCCAAGGATCGGATCAGGGTGTGGATGTTTCAGGGCTTGGGTGGCTGGGGATAAGGGTGTCATCCTTGTAGCATGGAGTTGCTGAAAGGCAGATTATGGGATCCAGGGATAGAGCAGGAAGATCCAGAGAGGTTGCTATGACAGCTAAGATTACAAGGAGACATAGAAGCACCCTCTGAGCAATGAGTGTGTGTGTGCTCATAACACTCCCACATTAAATTTTTTGTTGTCTTTCCCACAACAACCTCAACCTTCACACAAACTTAAGTTGAGTGGTGTGTGGGTGTTGGCTGGAAATTTCATTTGGCATCAAGGGTATGTGGGGAGTGACAGCTGGTGGTGTCCTCTAACTTGCTCTACTCAATGTGTTCAGAGACTGTGGTTTAGCTCAGGAGTAGTATAAGTGCCTAGAAGACTCAGGACTTGATGCCCTACACCACAAAGAAAAGAAATAAAAGGCACCATAGCTTCATTTTCATCCTCAGGTTTCAGGAAGTGTTTTCTGCTTTCTTTGTGGCTTCTCCCTGCACACATTGGGTCAGTCTCCTCTGTCTCTAAAGACAGCAGATTCTTGGGGCTGGGGGTGTAGCTCAGAGTACATCATCTGCTAGCCATTCTTTCTTGAACACCACATGAAGCACAGATAGAAGACAAAAGCCAGCATCTTATTTATTCTGTTGTCATCTCATCTGCTTTGATCCTTTTCATGTTTAGAACTTCCCTTAGTGTTTGTGGGACTGATCAGGACTGCATTTCTCAAACACATGCATGGCAAACGCTAAACAAAAAGAGGCAATCAAAGCCCCCTCACACAATTGGAGATTCTTCAGGGTTGAAGCAAGAGTTTCTCTGGGAAGCCCATATTTACTCAGTTAAAAGAAGAATGGAGGGGAATACTCAAGAAGGGTAGAATTACTCCAGGACTTCTCCACATAAGCTATTAAGTTAATTCATCTTGGTGGTAGATGTCTGAGGCTGCAGTCTTTATCTAGTTGAGGTTGGGTCAGGTGTACTTGGCTGTCAGCTTGTCTTGTCCTTTGAGGCTCTCTGGCTTCACCCACCATGATAGGCCCAGCAGGGATCAGTGACTCACAGAGGTTCACTCACTATTAGTCCACTGCTCGTCTCGAGACAAGGAGTCTTGGCCTTGGACAGCTCACAAGTACACATGGATAGCCAGTTGGTTGATTTAGGTCCTTCTCAGGGCTATTTTGCTATGGTCTCTATCAATTCCTACTTTTTGCTTTTGTCATTGCGGCAATGGAATCCTGGCTAGTATTTCTGTTTGCTGATCCTTCAGCAGATGAAGAACAGAAGTGAAAGGTACAAGTCTCTTCATGTGGCCAGCCCACTGTAGAATCCATGATGGGTCTCTTGGCAACAGACTTCACCACTGGTTTGACGACCTCATCTCTCTATGCCCACTTGGGCTAGGATGTCATACAATATGATTATTTATGACAAGTTCTAAATTCTCTCCATGAGATGGGTCTGGTGGATCCTGGCAGAAGGAATCTAGCATATTTATTGTTGGTTTCATCTAGGTGAGTACTGGATTTTGGTAGTCTCTTGCAAAGAGTAACCAATTTTGGAGGGAATTAGAATTTCTATAGCAATGTTATATGCATCTTGTGGTTAAACTTTTTGGTTGAATGTTGAAGACCAAGTTAGAGTGGTATGTCTATTAATTAAAATTAACTTTTTGCTATCTACCAATTTCAACTAAATCTCCTCAGGATTTATCTTGGAACAATGTATAGCACCTCTCACTTCTCCTGTCTGTGTCAGCCCTCTGGATGAGTCATGGCCATTGCTTGACCAAGCTGCTTTTCGAAAGCTTGGGAGCTTTTTCCCTCCTGGTGATTCTTTCCTGGTGACACATGCTATACACAGAGAATCACTTTTCTCTGTGGCCCCACAATCTCTTTGATTAGATGATCAAGAACTCAACCAAGTTATAGGATGTCACAGCAGAGGTTCTCTTGCGTCCTGAGTCCTCATTAACCTCAGAGGGCCAGGGCCAATACACTGGCTATTCCCTTCGCCTTTCCATCTTTCCAATTTTGAGTCACCAAACCTTAGTTGTTGAACATTCAGATGACAAGGTTAATGGCACTACATTGTAATGGAAGCAGTGAACTTAATTATTAAATATGAAGGCTAGCCAGAGAACTGTTATTTCTTCTCAACTATACATATGCTAGTAGTTGAATCCCCCAGAATGTTAACAGACAACAGTTATATAGTTTCGCAGAGAAAATTTGAAATAAAAAAGCATACATACTAGTGTAGCACAATAGGCATGATGACATTTTTGAAACACTTTTAAATCTTCATCTTTGAGTAGAATAACCTCTGTATTCAATCATTACTACCTCATATAAAAGAAACTTTTACTGAATTTGTTGCCCTTTGATAGGATGCCATTGAAGAAGTTTGTAAGGTTGTCTGGGCTTCTCAGTAGCTAGGTATCTCTAAATGTAGTGGCACATACATAGCACACACATTCCATGGGTTTTGCTAAAATATTGTCCTTTGACTGATGACCTCATGTTGTCTTCACATGAACCTCTTATTACAAATATCTGGGACATTAGAGAAAGGCAGATGTCTATCATTACAAACAATCCCAGTTTTACAGGTTTAGAATACTGTACAGTTCAAAGGCATGAATACATTTAGTACACCATGAAATTAACAGTAACAAATGATCATTACTTTTTTTTTTACTGATTTAACTTGTATAAGTAGCATCTTTTAATCAGAAAATCTTATTCTATTATTTTGATATCTTAAACTTTTTAAAAATAATTTTATGGAGAAACAAATAGCGATGAGACAGTTTCAAAACTGATTACTAGCACAGTTTCAATAATTAATATATTGCTATTGTTGTCTTAGTGCTTATTCATTGTGCAAGATGCAGACATGATATCCTGTCCACAGACACTATTAGAACAAATCTCTCTATTCAGTGAATTGAGAGAATATAGCTGTATATCTATCCTAACTATTTTGAATATACAGATACCAAATGGTCATTCATTTGTGTCCCCTTTTTTGTTTAGTTGAAATCTTGAACTTTTGAGGATGAGAAATATAGATGTGTCATAATAATATATGTTTAATAATGTTTGTTGGGGTATCGCCAACAAGGCTATCATGATCACTAGAGCCTCTGATTAATGAACAAAGCCTGGGAAAAAGATTTTTCCCATGCAGCTGCTCCTTTATTCATCAATGACAGATATGACCACTGATTTTCCAAGCCTAAAGGGTCCTCATTTAGTTACTTTATTTATTTTTATTTATTTATTTTTCATAGAATGACATATAATTGTAAACAAGTATACCAAACACACAAATAACTATCTTCACAAATTCAGAGTACACTCAAATATATTCTTGAACAAATTGTACTATAGTAACTGTATTACAATGTTTAGAAATTTGTAATTATAAACAGATTAGTCCAATTTTGTTGTTTATTAATTAGCAGAGATTTCTTATCAGAAAAACTTGGAATACAGTCTTTTCCTTCTAATGAATATGTATGTCTTGTATTTTATTTTGTCTTAAAAATACTGGTAACTTTTAGGTCAGTTATCTCTATACACTTGCCCACCTATTTAGATGTTAGATTTCCGTTTTGTCAGTTCCTTCAGTACACCCCAGATCAAAGCTAGCCTCATTATTGTCAAATTCTTCTCCAAATCTGTGTTCATATTACCTAACAGCACACTCTGGTATTCACATAGATTATTGCATTTTCTCTGGGAAAATGCAAGCATATACTCCACCACAGATTAACTTTTTTATTTCTTTACCTGATTGATTTATCTTTCCATTGCTGTACTTCCATGTTTTGCAAAATTTTAAACAACTAATAGTGTATGTTGACAAAAGTGGAAGTGATTCATTCTCCTTTCATTTTTGTAATTGAAATTTGATCATACAGTAAGAAGCCTGTTTCCTATTTTTAAAGGTGGAAGGTTTTTTTTTTTTTTTGGTTCCTTGAATGCCTTCAGGGCACTTTTGGCCAGCGGGAGAGTTGTGAGGTTCGAACTCCAGCAACCTGAGGCTGACAGCTTTGTGGAAGCAGCCACTTAAAGGACTGAGCTAGGGCCAGGCCCCCCCTCATTTAGTTACTTTAACGAATTTCTAATGGACTATTACAAAAAGTTCAGAACTTTTTGTCTTGTAAGTCAGTTAGCAAAGATCTTTTATAAAAATTTGGAAAAAATTAAAGCTAGAAAATTAATTTTGATATATTGACCAGCTGGCAACTCAGGTGGAAACATGCCTTTTAAACTGATAAGAACAGATACTACACTTGATCTTAGCCAAAAGGCCGAGAAGTGATGAAGCATGCCTTTTAAATGTATAAACCAAATTAAATTATGTACAAATGATTCAAAAATGAAAGGAAAAGAAAAAAAAGAGAAAAAAATTGTTGAGCTCAGATTTTAAAAAGCTGTTTAGAGATTGAACAACAGACAAACAAAACATACCAACAACCTGCTTACAATATGAATGAACTTGAAAATATTTTTTCTGAAATTGGGTTATAATGTTTTATAATTGTTTATGTTTATAATTATAAAAAATGAGTTCAGAACTTTTTGTTTTGTAAGTCAGTTAGCAAAGATCTCTTATAAGAATTTGGAGGGGCTGGTGAGATGGCTCAGTGGTCTAAAGCACCTACTTAGAACAAGCTTAGCAAAGCACAGGGACCACGGTTCAATCCCCCAGCACCAGCCAGCCCCGCCCCCTGGTGGGCTGAGCTGGCCACACACACACACACACACACACACACACACACAAATAAATAAGAATTTGGAAAAAATAAAAACCTTTTTTCATAGTTTGTATCTAGGTGTAGCCTCAAAGCCTTGTGTCAATTTGGCAGCTTCTAGAGTTTGTGATTAATTCATGATCCAATGCTGGGATTATGGGTGTGAGTGCTACACCCAGCCTGGGGCAGACAGCCTGAATGCAATGTAAGGTGGGGAGAGAGGCTTGCTAGCTGCCTCAGCTGCTACTTCCTTTGCTCTTTGCTGTTTTCCACGGCCATGAAAGGTTGCTCTCTGCTATATGTTGCTCTGCCTTGGAGCCAGCTGAGTATGGACTGAAACCTCTACTAACTGTGAGCTAAATAAATCTTTCCTTCCTTAATTCTGGGTGTCAGGTCTTCGTCCCAGCAATGAGAGAAAAACAACTGAAACACCTTCTATCTAATTTAGTCTCAGTCATGTTTGGTTCATGATAAATCTCAGGTTGAGTCTGCCCAATTAATAGGTCTAAGTAATGATGGATTAGGAACATAAGTCCAATACTCTGCTCCTGAAGCAGGCATTATACATAGGATATGGACAGTCTAGCCATAAAGGCAATCAAATAATTTCAGGGGTTGGTGGTAGATGGCCTGTCAGATTGGCAAGTCCCTGAGGGCAAGCATTATCAGACAGGCTCATCCTTTGTAGGGCTTGGATCAGCAGAGTCATCAAGTGGGACTGTCTACATGGTCACTCCTGTCTCCTGCCATGGTGATACATCCCTGGATGGCAGCCACCTTATAGATACATCACCTATTATGATATAAGCACAACCTCTTCCCTAAGCTATTAGCTGATCTGGTCCTTCCCATTTCCCTGTGTTGATGTCCTTCCAAAGCAATGAAGCCCTATGTTTGTCATTGTTATGAGATATTGACCAGTGAAGTGCTACAGGACTCAATTTATTGTCTTCAGGTGCATATAAAGCATTTTGGGTAAAAATAGCTAAATCGAACTGTGCTTATAGGCATGATGATATCCCTTCTTTTTGTTTTTGTAATTGAGCTTTAAGAGACAGATGTGCTCTTTCTATGATCTCTTTTTTTAATTAATTAATTTATTTATTTTTCTATGATCTCTTGTCCTTGAGGGTTGTTAGGGATTCCTCCAATGTGTTTAATGTGCCATCATTGAAAAAATGTTTATAATGGTTTATTAATATATGAAGGCCCATGGTCAGTTTTTATGGTGCATCAAAAATCCATAGAAGCAAATGCCGACCAGCAATGTTATTGAATGTGACCATATTTTCTTTGTGTCAAGTTGCATGAATTAAATGAGAATACATATTAATGGATACATGACTGTATTATAGCTTACCAGAGGAAGAATTGTGTGTAACATTCATTTGCCAAAAGTATTACACATTAAGCCTCCGAGGTTACAACTTTCTTGTTTCACAGACCTAGGGACCTTTTGACTAGTAGGACATGGCATAATAATTTGTCTTACTTGAGACCAGGCTAATTGAAAATTTTTGTTGAAGGCTTTACTATTTTGGTGATGATATGAAATGAGATTGTCTAATTTCATCAAATGGATTAGGAAAGGTGATCAATGAATCAGCTTGTTGTTTCCCATATGTTAAAAATCCAGGCTAATTAGAATGAGACCTTCTGTGACCAATAAGAAAGGCTACAGTTTGGCTATAAATTGCCTTTTGCATCCTGAGAAACAAATTAGAAGCAAATCTAAGGTTGACCATAGGGGGATACTCTTAAGTCTCTGTGTAAGGTAGACTGCATAAGCTGATTCTTTAATTGTGTTAGTAGGTTTAGAGTTACATTATTGTATGACAAAATTTCCAGTAATTTCAGACCTTTGTGCAGAAGGTCCAGGAATCTATATTTTCTGTTCATAACACTTACTTCAAGTGGCAGCCTTATGTTTGATGAACCATCAGTAAAATAGACTATGGCATCAGAAATAGGTTAAAAATATAGCAATTATTTATTTATTTAGCAATGAGACAGTTTCAAATCAAATTGGTAGGACAGTTTCAATAATTCA
>NW_004524648.1:6740497-6742064 GCF_000260255.1 Octodon degus | reverse complement strand
GCATAATATGGAACAGGTATTTTTCATCGAGTATTGATATGTTGAACTTTAAGTCCCTACAGAATATGATAAAAAATTTAAAAATTAGAATATATTTTTAAAATAGGCATAAAGAATTACATACTTCTTATGTTTACACATAAGTAAAAAAATCTCACCATATACAATCTTGAAGCAAGACAGTCCCACATTATTCCTTTTCCTGTCTCTTGCTTTCATTTACCACCCCCTTCTTCTTGAACAACCATCTACCTGAGCGACATCATAGCAGCAACTGTCGTGTCATGACAAGCAGCCCATACTCAGAAGATCAGAATGACAGGCACTCCAAGCATGAATCTACTATTACAAATTACCATCTGCAGTGCAGTTGCTTAGTTCACAGGTATCAGTATATATAGTTAGTCAAGGTGAGAATCTTTCCAATATACTGCTAGAATAAAAAATCTTCTGAAGAGTCTCAGGAACATTGCCTTGCCCATCTTCTACATATAACTGTATGGCTTGACTTATTCATGTATCCTAGCTCTTCTCCTTTCCCTCTCTTGGTTAGTTAGTCCTTGAGATCCTGCTTTCCTTTTACTTGTATTATACCTTTCTACTTGTGTTTCTTCTTTTGAGATCTTATACAAGGGAGACAATAAGATATTTACACATGTGTGTCTGGTTTATTTCACTTATGAGTATATGTTCAAGTGGCATTCACTTCAATATAAAGGCTTCAAGTTTATCATTCTTAATAGCTGAGTAATTCTCCATTGTGTAAAAATACCACATCTTTTTCATCCATTCCTCAGGTGATGGGCATCTTGGTTGTTTCCAAGATTTGGCTATCACAAATTGTGGTGCTATAAACATAGGCACACATATATCCCTATGATATGATGTTTTCAGATCCTCTGGGAAAATTCCCAGTAGAGGAGTAGCTGGTTTATATGGAATTTCTAGTTCAAGTTTTCTAAGGAGTCTCCATACTGATTCCTATAACGGTTGTACCAGTCTACAGTCCCTCCAGCAGTGGAGAAGGGTTCCTTTTTCCCCACAGCCTCTCCAACATTTGTTGTTGGGTGATTTCTTTATGATAGCCATCCTTTCTGGGGTGAGATGATATCTCAATGTTGTGTTAATTGGCATTTCCGGTGCTAGTGAGATGGCTCAGTGGTCTAAAGCACCTACTTAGAACAAGCTAAGCTAAGCAAAGCACAGGGATCAAGGTTCAATCCCCCAGCACCACATGCCTGCCAGCCCCGCCCCCTGGTGTGCTGAGTTGGCCACACACACACACACACACACACACACACAATTAAATAATTAATTGGCATTTCCCAGATGGCTAGTGATGTGGAGCATTTTTTCATATATTTATTCGCTTGTTTAATTTCTTCCTCTGAGAAGTATGTGTTCATCTCGAATGCCCATTTCTGGATTGGGTCTTTAAATTTTGGGGCCCTAATGTTTTTTAGTTCTTTATAGATTCTAGAGAACAGACCTTTGTCTGAGTACTCATTTGTCATGACTTTTTCCAAATTTGTGGGTTGGGCCGGGGAGATGGCTCAGTAGGATAAGC
>NW_004524648.1:6730029-6731507 GCF_000260255.1 Octodon degus | reverse complement strand
CGATAAGTTGTGCTTGAATTTTCATTGAATTGTAGATATTGTTCAATTTCTTGTTTAATTTCATCTGTGACCCATTGGTTGCTGAGTAGGGTGACATTTAATTTCCATGTATTTAAGGTTTTTTTTTTCTGGTTTATTTTATCATTTATTTCCAGCTTCATTGCACTGTGGTCAGATAATGTGCATGGGATAATTTCTGTTTTCATGCATATACTTAAGTATGACCTATGGACCAGTATGTGGTCTATTTCAGAAAATGACCCATGTGCAGCTGAGAAAAATTGTATTCAGCTGTGTTTGGGTGGAACACTCTGTATATGTCCACCAAGTCATTTGTTTCAAGCTGTGGTTCAGTTCTGTTATTTCTTTGCTAAGTTTTTGTCTGGTTGACTTATCTTTTGGAAATAAGCGGGTATTAAGGTGTCTTGTTAAAATTGCCGTATTGGATATTAGATTTTTCATGTCCATTAAGATTTGCTTTATATAGTTGGGTGCTCCCATGTTTGGTGCATACACATTTGTGAGTGTTACCTCTTCCTCTTGAATTTTTCCCCTAACTAGTATATAGTGGCCTTCTTTATTTAGCTTGATAATTGTTGGTTTGAAGTTGAGACTGTCTGAGAATAGGATTGCTAAACCTGCTTTTTTCTGAGGTGATGGGACATGCAGTATTGTGTTTCATCCTTTGATTTTCAGGCTACAAATGTCTTTATGAGTTAAATGTGTTTCTTGTATACAGCATATTGTTGGATTTTGTTTCCTAATCCACTGTGCCAGTCTATTTCTCTTAATTGGTGAACTGAGTCCATTTACATTGATGGTTAGAATTGAGATGTGTTGATTTACGGTTGACATGTTATTTACCTGTTGTCATTTTCTCCTTCTTCTCCTGTATTTAATTGCGTGCCCTATTTAGTTGGTTGCTTCTGATCTCATTCGTGGAGTTCTGATCGTTTTGGTCCCTCTCTAGAACATCTTTCAGTAGCCTGTGTAGGGTTGGCTTTGTCATCACGAAATTCTTTAGCTGTTCTTTGTCATGAAAGTATTTCACTTCTCCATCAAACTTGAAAGAGAGTTTTGCAGAGTATAGTAGTCTGGGCTGGAATTGGTTTTCATAGAGAACTTGAAGTACTCTTTTGCTCTTCTTGCCTTTTTGGTTTGTGAAGAAAATTCAGTCGTAATTCTGATGGGTTTTCCTTTGAATGTAATCTGCTTCTTTTCTCTAGTGGCTCTTGGTACATTATTCTTGTGCTGAATTTCTGGGATCTTGACTATTACATGTGTTGTGTGTTTTTCATTGGGTTGAGGTTACTTCGCGTTGTGTATGCTTCGGTTAGCTGACTGTCAGATTGTTTCCTCATATTTTGGAAGTTTTCTGCTATTACTTCTGCCCATATTTTTTTTAACTTCTTTTTAAAATTGGTCAGTTTTATTTTGTTTTTTTATTTTAAACATTTATTTATTTATTTATTTATTTA
>NW_004524648.1:6727806-6729033 GCF_000260255.1 Octodon degus | reverse complement strand
CCATTGATTCCTTGCTTTCGGCTGTGTCATTCCCAATTTGTTTTGTGTTAGTGTCCTCTGCACTTGTTATGGGTGGGGTTGGGTTCTGAGGTTGCATTTTGTTCTTTCTTGTCATTTTGTGTAGCACTGTCTTCTGACCTTTGTTGTAGATCTTTGTTGTAGTTATAACCTTAGCATGTACTGAAATTCAGGTGCAGATCTACAAAGTTTTGATTTATCCTGCTGTGCCTGGCTTGGGTCTGACTGTTATGCTTAGCTCCTTCCTGCTGCTTCCCTTGAGGGTGAACCTGTTGTGTCCTCTGGCAAGATTTTCTGATCCTGGACTAGCTGGGTGGTTCTATCCTCTACACTCTCTGCAGGGATTGCAGCTGCAGGGTTACACTCCAGGTATGTATGCCAGGTCTGAGCTGAGCCTGGAGGGGACAAGGTGGAGTAGGTGGGAGAGGCAGCTCTTCCACACACTCACTTGGTCAGGGCTAGGACTGGGTCTGGGTGTTCTCGGAACGTGGCACAAATTCCTACTGGTCACGTGGGGTGGGGAAGGTGCTGCGGAGTGTGGGGGGCCTCCCAAGGGCGTGGAAGAGGGTCTCACCCATGCTGTGTCTGGGCTGGGACCAGTAGTTGGTCCCACCGGCACAGGGTAGCAGGAAGCTCTCCCACACACTCACCGCACCTGGGCTAGGACTGAGTCTGGGGGTTCCCAGAATGTGGCAGAAATTCTGACTTGGTGGGAGAGGTGGGGGAGGTGCTGCGGAGTGGTGGTGGGGTGTCCCAAGGGGGTGCAATAGGGTGTCACTCATGCTGTGCCTGGGCTGGGACCAGTAGTTGGTCCTGCCAGTGCGGGGTAGCCGGAAGCTCTCCCACACACTCCAACAATTTAGTAATTTTTAGAATAATATGTGAATGCTTGAGAAAAATTGAGAGATTTTATCTTTAGGAAAATGATTATCAATTTGTCCTATAAAATCTTCAATTTCTACTTGACAACATAGAGCTTGCTGTAGCAGAGTCAAATATTGAGTTAAATCAATAGGCAATACAACTGAAGTGGGATCAATACCAAACAGTTGTTTGGATCTTGTCTTTCCCATAGTGACAACTTTGGCAATTTGTTATAAACATGATTGTACAGGTTTATTTATTTTATTTATTTTTTCTTTTATTTATTTATTTTTTTATTGACATCAGTTATTTTTATTTTAAAGAAAGAAAAAAAAATAAAAACAG
>NW_004524648.1:6719859-6726091 GCF_000260255.1 Octodon degus | reverse complement strand
CCGCGGCCTGGGTCGTCTCACTCACTCCTGGGCCTGTGCTCTGGGTCTGTTCAGGATCCCGCGGCCTGGGTCGTCTCACTCACCCGCCGGGCCTGCACTCTGGGTCTATTCAGGACCCCGCGGCCTGGGTCGTCTCACTCACTCGCCGGCCTGCGCTCTGGGTCTATTCAGGACCCCGCGGCCTGGGTCGTCTCACCGATTGTACAGGTTTATGAACTGATTAGAAAGTTAAAAGCTACTCAATATGATAAATGTGCTTATTATAGAATTGTCCTATGAAACCTATGGGAGAATGAGGAGTACTTGAAATGTAAAGGATAAGAGGATAATTTATATTTATTCTAAAAACTTGAGGCTGCTATAACTGTTTTTTAACCAAAGTTGGCTCCTTTTGGCTTCAGTAGATAAGCTATAAGGGGAGAGAATAGTTGGCTCTCCCTGTAAAGTATTAAGTTAATGTTTTAATTGATAGACAGCAATACCCAATTTTGGCCTTATCCAATTTATGTCTTCTAATACCATTTAAAAATCATTTAGTTTTTCTTGATGAACCTGCAACATTTGTGACCTCACTGCCCTGTTAGTCACTAGAGTTCCCAGGTCAGTAATAAGGAGTAGACAATTGTACCTTGCCTGGGGCAATGCAGAAGCCAAAGGATATTAAAACTCATTTTGTCTCTGCAAAGAGATTATACAGTTGTTTATTAATTGGAGCTGCCAGTAAGGTATCATCCATATGATGGCTTAATGAATGATGTAAGCAGTAGGATATATCATAGATCCTCCCTCTCCTATATCCATATAACAGAAAGACATATCATAATGCACTATGTAAACAGAAGGATGCATCATATATCCCTCCTATTGCATACCCATATAAGGCAAGGATACAGCATAATGAATTACATAAACTGGAGGATGGACTTGTCTAACTTTTGCAAGTTCTTCAGTACAAAGAGCTGGCACAGAGCTGGATTATTTCACATTCCTTGAGTAAATGTTTTAATTGATAGAGAGGAATGTGACCCACTGATATCACTGCATTGGCTCTTTAAAGTTTAAACCAGGTACAGAACAGGCAAAATGTGACCTGTCTGCGGGAAAAGAGGACTGTGAGTGAAGCAGTCTTTTAAAGCAATCATGATGAGGGCCAGGCTATGGGAACTGCTCTTGGGCTTGGCAGTCTTGCTCGCAGCACCCCCATAGGAAGGAAGCAAGCATTCGCAGCTCTTAAATCTTGCAACAACCTCCATTTGTCTTATTTATTTAGAAAAACAAACAGGAGTATTTCAAGGACTGAGTTTTCTAAATGTCCTAGCTGAAATTATTCCTCAAGTGGTTTGTATAGTGGCATACTTTTCTTCCTGTTATGGGGCCTCTGGTCTACCAAACAGGCTCCTTAGTTTTCCACTGTAAAGGCAGAGCTATTTTGGAGGGAGGAGCAATAATGGCCTTTGTTGAAATAAATCTGTTGATATCCAATGGTCCCACTGCCTGTGGTTCTTAGGCATAGTACTTACGGACTCTTTGATCTCCTATAGTTCTTCCTTAGCCCTCTGCCTTTTTGATATTCTATGTTTATCATCATTTGTGTAATTTTGGGATTTGAAACTACTTGTTTAATTTCAGAATCAGAATTTGTTTGTTTGAAGTTAGGATTAGAATCATTAGTCAATATTGATTTCCACTTTTGTACCAAATCTCTGCCCCACAGTTTGACCAGAATAGGTGCCACTTATGGTTGAATGAAACCCTTTGGCTGGTCTGGACCCTCAGAAGGAAAGCAGGAAACTTTGTAGTATTTGCTGAGGGAACCCAGTCTTATTAAATAGGTAGGGCCCTTTGTGTTGACTGCATGGCAGGCCACTGTTTGAATGCAAGCACACACACATCCTGCCAGGGTCCATTAGACCTTCAAAGCATTTTCCATTGATCTTTATAGAATGCATAGGACTGTTTAGTCACTTCCTGTGTAAGATAAATTTCTCTTTTTCTAGTCTTGCTTTGAGGGTCTTGTTCCCTCATGAACTATGTATGTTTAATAAAAGATAGGTTTATGTTTTGGTAACAAAATCAATTGTGAAACATCTTCTCCTTGTTCAAAAACCTGGAGATCCATAGCACCTACAAAAACTTGCATTCAATTTCAATAATCGCCATGAATCACACTAGGCACAATAATTATTTCTTTTAAATTTACCTCAATGTTGTTCAGTATAAGACCAACTGCTCCCTCAGGTGGTGGGCCCCAAACTCTTGTGGGAACTGGGATAAGTTTGTCAACTCTGCTAAAAGTGACTCTGCAAAAGGCAGGGAGATCTAACGCTGCACTTTGTTTTGTCCTTTGTTGTGGGACTTTATATCTTTCCTGGAAGCCACCTTTGAGGTTGTTGTTGGATTTCCTATGTGCTTGATTTGGATAAAGCTACCTGATATTCTGACTCAAAAGTTATATTTCCTCTATTGCTCAGCCAGCCTGAGGAATGGCCCTTGTCTCCATTTTTTTTTTTTTTTTTAGCAAAGGTGTACTATCCTTGGGAGTTTTACATGGACAAGTGTAGCCCAGTGTCTCCATTGTAAGCCTCTCAGACAGGGTCCAGGAGTGGGACCCAAACCTACCATGCCATAGTCATTTTTCCCTTGCCCTGCTGGAGTTTCAGCTCCTGTCCCATTAGATCCAGTAAGAACTGTACCAGTTTTATAGTGTGTCTGATTTTTCCACAGTTGAAACATTTTATGTTACCCCTTCCTGCATTATTAAAGCCAGCCTTAACCTGATACTTCATTTGTCTGCTATGATTCAGTTCCAATACCCTGACAAGCAGAATATACACTGTCAGATCATTGGTTGAGTTTACAGGCTTTAACACTTACTTGCTGTTTCAGTCAGCATTTGCATATGCCTATTGTAAATTAAAATGTCTGCAACTTGTGTGTTTGGAAGCTTTCTGTGAACAGTTTCTTATAATCTAGCCACAAATTTTGTAACATGTTCCTTAGGGCATTGAAAGGTGTGTAAGAAGGACAGCAGGGGAGTCCCCTCCTCTGGAACAGTTGCCCATGCCCTTGTTAGTAAATCTGCCAATTGTGATTATAGTTCATCAGGATCTTGGGGTGGACTTCAGGAGTGCATAGTGTCCTGTCCCAGAAAACATCTCCTCATTTACTTCCTGAAGCAGATTAGAATCTGTTCTGTTTCTATGAGCCTGCTCTGAAACAAGACCTTTAAACTGTGTAGAAATTGAGCAGGAGACATGCACGTCTGTGGTGGATGTCTGATATCATTGGTGTCAAGTGACACGTAATCAGAGCATTCTGCAGAGCTCCTGCTGTAATGGGCTCTGAATCCCATTATTAACAACCACTTGTTTTAACATTTTTGAGCTTCTGAACTCCAAAAGGCAAATGAGATTTAAAAACAAGAAAACCTCAACAACTCCTCAGTATGATTATTTTGCTGAGTTCCAACTAGGAAGCAAGTGGGAGTGCCAGGGATGTCTCCTTTTGCAGCTGCTGTTCCTTTGAAAGCTGTTGGTTTCTGGCTAGAGCTGCCTGGGATGCTCCTGTGCAAGGCTCCTGTTTCTGCCTAAGGTCCTGGGCGGCCTTTGGTTTCCTCTGTGTCTGAGTCAGAGGGTTTTGGTTTCTTTTGGTTTGACTTCGATTTTTTTCTTTTACAAAATTTATCTTTATTTAGGTAAGATCAATGCCATATTTTGAATTCCAGCTAGCACCACAGATACAGGCACAGAGACCAATAGGAGAGGGAGGCGCATGGGAGGCCTGCATTAGGAGGTTTTTACCATGAGCTCTGCAATAAACTCAGCCCTGAAAGATCCAGGTTCCGAGCGGAAAATGCCAAGGGAAATTTTTTCCTGTCCTCTGGGCCCTTTAAGGATTTTTTTCAATGTTTTACATATTTGTTTTTATTTATTTATTTATTTATTTATTTATTTATTTATTTGTGTGTGGCCAGCTCAGCCCACCAGGGAGTGGGGCTGGCTGGCATGTGGTGTTGGGGGATTAAACCGCAGTCCCTGTGCTTTGCTAAGCTTGTTCTAAGTAGGTGCTTTAGACCACTGAGCCATCTCACCAGCCCCCTCAATTGACTTTCATAGCAAAATGTAGAAGGTCACTTTTGAAGAAATATTCAAGCAGTCTTAATTTTTCTCAAGGGCTTTTCTTGATCCTTTGATATTCAACTCCTTTCCTTTTTTTTTTTTCCAGAACCAGGGATTGAACTCAGGCCCTTGCACTTGCAAGGGAAATGCTTGTTCTACTGAGCCATCTCCCTGGCCCCCTCCTTTTTTTATTTTTAATTTTTTTAACATTTATTTATTTATGTGTGTGTGTGTGTGTGTGTGTGTGTGTGTGGCCAGCTCAGCCCACCAGGGGGCGGGGCTGGCTGGCATGTGGTGCTGGGGGATTGAACCGCAGTCTCTGTGCTTTGCTAAGCTTGTTCTAAGTAGGTGCTTTAGACCACTGAGCCATCTCACCAGCCCAACTCCTTTCCTTTTGAAGCCTGTCCTAGTGGTGTCTTCCTCCTCCATTTTCCTTTATTTAGCTGTTTACTGCCTTCTCTCTGACTCATCTTCATTCGCCACTGGTTTGTGAACCAAGCAGTCATCGGATCTAACTTTCACCTACTCCATGAAGCTCCACTCAGGACTCTTAATTTCATCATGCGGGGCACGATGTTTGCATTGTCCATGTGCCACAAACGGGCACAGATAAATACATGACTCAACTGGTGAGCACAGATGCGAGGGTGAAGCCAGACAACTATTCTCAAAGTTGACAGTCTTTGGTGAAAGTTTTCATGATGCTTTTGCTTCCTTATGCAATCTTTGTAACTTCCAGGACTCACTCTGTTAATGAATTCGGATGATAATGTCTCCCTCTGTGTAAAGTTTCATACTTTGTGTCTTTGTGAATTAACCTCATGGTGTCTTCATTTGTGACCATACTCTTGTGTTCACTGTGTTTATTTTTCTCATTGATTTCATTACTATTTTACTCTATCTTTTTGCATACTCATGAAGCCAAAACATCATTAAAACAGTGAAAATGGAACAGAGGGCTGAGTGATCATCATATTTTTATACAGTCTCTTTCTCCACACTGTTATTTAGCGCTACAGTGTCTGAGGGTTCTGAATGATCACCTCACATTGTGTTGCCATCGTCTCATGGCGTACTGCTGTTCACTTTGTAAACTTTGTCTCCAGCTAAGCTGCAGGACACTTAGTTTAAGAGTACATCTGAACTTTCATGCTCTGCTTCTGTTTCCCAAATATTGATGCAGATCTTCATATTAATAAATACAAGAAAGGTCCAGTTGTCAGCAACTTGGACATCTATATAGTTACTGTAGGTTTCAGTCCATACTCAGCTGGCTCCAAGGCAGAGCAGAGAGGAGCCTCTCATGGTGGCAGCAAAGAGCGGAGATACTTGTAACATCTTTGTTAGGCCTTTTTTTTCAGATGATCCCCTGAGTGTTTAAGCAAATCTTGCAGTAGCTCTGTGTAATTCTGCTCCACAGTTAAAAGCTTTGGGCCCATTTTACTCTCACATAAAAATTATTGCATGTAGCAGTAAGAATCACCTCTGCTCCCTGTGGAATGTTTGTCTTTCTTTTTTCTCCAGCATCTCAGTTTCTTCCTGAGAAGTTCTTCTCCATGTCATACACTTTCCACTCTAGGGAGACTTACTCAGTCAGGCTAAAAATTACCAGAGCAAGGACTAAAGGTCCCTATTCAGGTGCCAGTAATCCTTTTCATAATAGCCCATACTTATTGCAGACTAATCAGGTCCCCAATCCCCCAAAAGGTGTACAGAAAAGACTAAACAAAAAAAGGCAATTGGAATGATTCCAGAGCTCTAAGAGGATGAAAACTCCCTCAAAGAATTTGAGATTCTCTGAGTGAAGACAAGAGATTCTGTGGGCCGCCCTTGTTTATTTAGGGATCAGAAGAAGGGCAGGGAATACTCAAGAATGGCAGAACCATTCAGGGACTTCTGCAAGAAAGATATTAAATTAATCCATCCAGGAGTGAGAGGTGTGCTACAGTCTTTATCTAGTTGAGGGTGGATCCAGGTGTCCTTGGCTGTGATCTTGTCTTATCCTTTGAGGCTGCCTGTCTTCACCCACCACTACAGGCCTCAGCACAGAGGTTTACTTACTCTGAGTCCACCAACCATTTGCAGAAGAGAAGCCTCGGCCTTGGAAAGGCTCA
>NW_004524648.1:6713757-6719344 GCF_000260255.1 Octodon degus | reverse complement strand
GGTATCTCTTTTCCACAGCCACCTGAGCCTGAATCCAAACCTAAAGTAAGTGGTGTGTGGGTGGTAGCAGGAAATTTCGCTTGGAATGTCATGGTGGGTGGTAAGTGTCAGCTGGTGGTGTCCTCTGACTTGCATAACTGAACATGGTGAAAGGCTTCGGGTTTAGGTGAATGGGAGAACAAGTGCCTAGGAGAGTCTGGAGGTGATGCCCAGCACCACTAAAAGAGAAATACTAGACACCCTAAGTTCATCTCCATCCTGAGGCTCGGGGAGAGTCTTCTCTTTCTTTTGCAGCTCCCTGAGGGACCTGCACACATTGGCCCGGTCCCTTTCTCTGTCTCCAAAGCCACCAGCTTTTTGGGTTGGGGCTGTAGGTTACACTAAAATGATTACTGGGTTTTCTATATTGAACACCATAGAAAGTACAAATAAAAGAGGAAAAGCCACCATCTCCCTGCTCCTGTTGTCCAATTTGATGCTGAGTGTCTCACCTCTCTGTCAGAAGGACCTTTGTGATTACAAGGGACCCACTGTGCCTCAGGGTGGCTGCCTCATGCCCATCTCCCCAGCCTCAGATCCTTGGCTTAATCATACCTGCAGAGCCTTTTGTGGCGAGGGTCACATTCAAGGGTTCTAGGGATCAGATCGAAGCGTGGATGTTTCCAAACTTGGGGGGCTGGAGATAAGGTGTCATTCTGGCTTCAGTGCCTTCCTTACCACATGGAGAAGTGGAAAGGTAAGTTATGGCATCCAGTGACACATCAGGAAGATCTAGAAAGATTGCTATAATAACCAAGGTTACCAAGACAAGCCCAGGAATGAACCCTTTCTGACCTCGTTCATATATAGGATCACACCCTCCACAATGAATGTGCGTGTGTGTGTGCTCATAATACTCCTGCACTAGATTTCTTGGTCTCTTTTCCACAGGAACCTGAACCTGAGCCCATAACTCATGGAAGTAGTGTGTGGATTTCATACGCAATGGCGGGTGGGTGCTAAGCGGCAGCTGGTGGTGTTCTCTGACTTCATGATTCAATGCATTGAAAGGCTTTGCTGAATTCATGCACCTACATTATATGAGTGGCAATGGAATACCCATCTCTGACAAAAGTAAACAGAAAAGGGGATATAAATGAAGGTCCATTTTGTAATGAAAAAAAATATACCTATCTATACAAAAGTAGCATAGATATACAACTACTTTCTCTAGTTCAACGAGAAGAAAATTTTGAACTAATAGTGCTTAGACAAGATATCATGTCTACATCTTCTACTATGAATAACTACTATCAAGACAACAATATGCAATGCATTAATTATTGTAACTGTCCTACTAACCTGTTTTGAAACTCTCATTGCTACTTCTTTCTCAAAAAAATATATGTATATATATAAATATATGAAGGCTTTGCTCTCAGTGGTAGAGCAAGTGCCTAGAAGGCTCTGGATTTGACACCGTGCTGGGCAAAACAAAGCAATCAAAGGTACTGCAGGTTCATCATCATCCCGAGGCTTCAGGGAGAGTCTTCTCTGTTTCCTTTGCAAGCTTCTTGAGGGCCTGCATGCTTTGCTTCAGATGTCTCCCTCTGGCTCTAAAGTCACCAGCTTCTTGGGGTAGGGAGTGTGGTGCAGAGTAAATTACCTCGTGGCTCTTCTTTCTCAAACACCACACAAAGTACAAATGAAAGATGAAAGCCAGCATCTTTCTGTGTGTGTGCGTGCACGTGTGTGTGTGTGTGTGTGTGTGTGTGTGTGTGTGTGCAGGGTCTCACTATGCAGCTTGAACTCGTAGTGATCCTCCTATTTTCAGCCTCCCTAGTGCTGGGATTGCAGGCATGCACCACCATGCCTGGACTCCATCACTGATTCAGTCAGCCCCAGGGTTGGGGCTGGTGTGGCATGTAGTGTGGCCAGCATCTTCTTGATTCTGTTGTTATATCCTCTTCTTTGACCCTTGTCAAGTTCAGAATGTCCCTTAGATTGGAGAGACTGATCAGGTCTACAATCTCCCAAACAACTGTATGGCATAAGCTAAAGAAAAAGATGCAAATGGGATGATTTCAAGGGTGTAGGAGCTCCAAGCCCCCTCACAGAATCTGAGATTTTCTCAGAGTTAATATCAAGCATTCTCTGGGCATCCCGTAATTGTTTAGTTATCAGAAGAAGGGAGGGCAATACTTAAGAAGGGTAGAATCACTCCAGATCTTCTCCAAGGAAGAGATTAAGTTAATCCATCCAGAAGTAAAATGCTTGAGGCTGCAATATCTATCTAGATGAGGTTGGACCCTGATGTCCCTGGCTGTGATCCTGCCTTATCCTTTGAGACTTTCTAGCTTCACTCACCATTACAGGCCTCAGTGGGAACAAGTGACTCACAGAGGTTCCCTTACCATGGGGCCCTGCTCGTCTCCATACAAAGAGCTTCGGCCTTGGACACACTCACTAGTAAACATGGAAAGCCAGTTGGTTCACTGAAGTCCTGCTCAGGGCTTCTTTGTAGTGATCTCCATCACACCCTGGCTCCCCTCCCTACCTCTCTCCTACAAGGGCTGCGGTGATCACATGGGATCCAGCTGGGCCTCAGTGTGGCTACCTGGGGTCCATCTTGCTGGCCTCAGAGCCTTCTCTTAATTACATCTGTGGACCCTTTTCTGGTTAAGGTCACATTCATAGGCTCCAGGGATCAGACCAAAGTTTGGAGGCTTCCGAAATTGGGGGCCTGGATTCAAAGGTGTCATTCTGGCTCCAGTGCCTTCCTCACAGCATGGAGTGGCTGAAATGCAGGAGATGGGGCCCAGGGATAGAGCAGGAGGATCTAGGGAAATTGCTGTGACAGCCAAGGTTACCGGGAGAAGCCTAGGGTGAGCCCTGTCAACCTCATTCACACAGTAGTATCCCCTGCAGAATGAGTATGTGTGTGTGTGTGTGTGTGTGTGTGTGTGTGTTTGTGTGTGTGTGTGTGTGTGTGTGTACTCCACATACTCCTACATTAAACTTGTGGTCTCTCTTTTTGACAGGAACCTGAACCTGAACCTGAGCCTGAACCTGAACCTGAAACTACTACTGTAAGTGGTGTGGGTGGTGGCGGGAGATTTCATTTGGAATGGCAGGCTGGGTGGTAAGTGACAGCTGGTGGTGCCCTCTGTCTTACATAATTCAACCTGTTGAAAGGCTTAGGGCTTAGCTCAGTGACAGAACAAGGGCCTAGAAGAGTCTGGAGATGACGCCCAGCACCACCGAGAAGAGAAATAACAGACACCCTAAGTTCATCTCCTTCCTGAGGCTCGGGGAGAGTCTTCTCTGTCTCCTTTGCAGCTCCCTGAGGGGCCTGCACGCATTGGCCCGGGCCTTTCTCTCTGTCTCCAAAGCCACCAGCTTCTTGGGTTGGGGCTGTAGCTTAGAGTAAAATGACCACTGGGTTTTCCATGTTGAACACCACAGAAAGTACAAATAAAAGAGGAAAACCCACCACCTCCTTGATTCTGGACAACAGTTTGATGCTGATGTCCCTCCTCTCCCTCAGAAGGACCATTGCATTACAAGAGACCCAGTGTTTTGAGGGTGACCACCTCAGGCCCATCTCCCCAGCTTCAAATCCTTGACTTAATCATACCTGCAGACCTTTTTGTGGGGAAGGTCACGTTCATAGGTTCCAGGGATCAAATCAGGTTGTGGATGTTTCCACGCTCTGGGTGGGTGGGGGGGAGCTGAGGATAAAGGGGGTCATTCTGGCTTCAGTGCCTTCCTTACCACATGGAGAAGCTGCAAGGCAGGTTATGGCATGCAGCATCAGATATGAAAGATCTAGAAAGATTTCTGTGGCAATCAAGGTTATCAGGGAAACCCAGGGATGAATCCTCTTGACCTCAGTTATATAGGAGCACCCCCTCCACAATGTATGTGTGTGTGTGTGTGTGTGTGTGTGTGTGTGTGTGTGTGTGAATGTGCCTTCCTACCATCCCCACATCAAAATTTTTGACATCTTTTTCACAGGCTCTCAAAGCAACACCCCAATCTTATGTAATTGGTGTGTGTGTGGTGGTTGGAGGGTTCATGTGGAATGGCGGGGTGGTTGGTGAGCGCCAGCTGGCAGTGATTCCTCTGACTTGCATAATTAAAAAGGGTCCCTTATGAAGATGAAATTTTAAAAATGCTCACAAATATTAGAATAATTTTGAAAAGAACTTTCAACTTATTATGGTCTCCTCAGTGTGAGCTAAATACATGGCCTGGCCTTGTCACCCAGAATGCTTTAGTGTTTACCCAGTGTTCCTTCCATGGCAGTGAAGGCCCCCTACATGGGGAGCACTGGGAAATTTTCCCTTGGTGTCCAAGGAACCAAGTAAAGTTGTCCTGGCTTCCTCTAGAAGTCATATAACTCCAAGCATAGTTTGGACTCAGCAGATGTCCAAGGCCATGGTAACTGGCACAGGATTTCCCAGACCCATGCTTCTGTCCACTGTCACTGCCTGACCTGTTCTTTTCCTCCCAATAGCCAATTCCTTTCTTCGCCTCAATCCCAGGTGGGCTGAAGCCATCCAAGGTGGTCACTGTGTCAGGCTCTGTGCCCCCCAACGCTAAGAGGTAAGAGAGGGCCTCCAGGGCTCTCTGGCTCCTAGAAACAAGAGGGACAGAATTGGGTCCACATCTGAAGGACAGAGGGAGTCTATGTGATCTGCCTTCCGCAGGTTCCATATCAACCTGCGTGCTGGGAATGACATCGCCTTTCACTTCAACCCTCGATTCAGTGGAAGATGTGTGGTTCGAAACTCTCTGATCAAGGGCTCCTGGGGGCGAGAGGAGCATAAACCCTCTGGCAACATGCCCTTCATCCCAGGACAGAGCTTCATGGTAAGATGCTGCAGCCTGGAGCTTGGGGACTTGCTGGGAGCAGGGATGAGAGAGTCTGGGGGCACCTTGAAAAGGTTGGGGACCGCTGCTTATGATTCCAAGGTTATATCAAAGGAAGAGAGATGGGTAGCCCATTATCATGCTATGTTTATTGTCCACTGAGAAACTATTAGTATTTTCTCTTAATAGGAAAGCAAACGAAATCACAAGGCAAGTTCCTTGCCAGGGGTCACATCCCATTTGTGCCACATCAAACTCAAGAATGAAGCGCTGTCATGGATTTGCATATTTAGTCAGCAGTCATTTGTCAGCTATCTGAGTGGGTGCCCTTCGGGCAGGAAATACCATGTTCACAGATGCAGCGAGGAAGCAAGGACAGCAGGTCCTACCCATGGGGCTGTCGTCTGGTTGGGGAGGAGCCTAGAGAGCAAGGCACGAGCCAGGCAGCTCACATCAGGATGGGGGCTCTGAGGTAGAGGTATCCCTACTGTGAGAGCTGATGTGCAGAGGAGGGAGGGGCCTGTGCAGGGCTGCACTGCTAGGTGGAGAGAGAGGGTGAGAGGTGTGTGGACTGGCCACAGGCTGACCACCCCGCCTGCACATTCAGGTCACCCACAGAGCTTAGAAAAACAAAACCAGAAACAGCCAGGTGCCGTGGTACATGGGACTGTAACAGTAGCTCTCTAGCAGGTCAGAGCAGGAGGGTCCCAAATTTGAAGTCAGCCTGGGCAGT
>NW_004524648.1:6710633-6711642 GCF_000260255.1 Octodon degus | reverse complement strand
TGTGCAGGTCTAGTTGGGCTCCAGAGTCCAGTGAAGGGCTGGGGACATTGTTGTCTGTGTCTCCTCCCTGTCATCTATTGTTCTCAGCTTCCAAGCCCTGCCATCCTGGAAGGTGGTGTCCTGAGGATTTGCCACCCAAGGGAGTCCTTTCCTCTGGGCAGTGAGGGAGGACTGCACCTTCAGCCCAAGCCCATACCGTTTAAGGCTTTCAAACACCTTCCTGTCCTCCATGCAACCCACACTAGTCCCAAGCCACAGCTACACAATGGAGGGCCCAGGTGCCCTCCACAGCCCCCATTCCTGGGACCTTCACCTTCTCTTCCTGCTTGGCACCCGGCTGCAACACTGCTCCCTCTCGGAAGGTTGCCCTGGTGACATTCTGCTGGCTTCCACCCCCTGAGCAGAGCTTTCTCAGCACCGGGCACTTCTCTTTCCTATCATTCTCAAAATAAAGAACAAGCAAGCTGTTGTTGTTGGCATACACTTGTGGGATGACTGTGTTAGTACTGTCTAGAGGCATTTTTGAGTCTGGATTGGGGGTTCCCTTGGGTGGAAGTGGGATGGGACAGCATAGGTTCCTTTTGGGAAGGAGGGTCCTGTCCCATACACTGACTCCCAGGGGGTCCCTCACAAAGTCCACAGGGGTGCTGGAGAAAGCACTTGGGGTATACACGCTGCTAGCCTTGGCCTCTAATGCAGAAATATTGGTAGCTGGGTGAAGCTGAGAAACATCTCCACGCTCCTGAGAGGAGATAAGGCCTGGACACAGTGGGTGGGAGTCAGGAGAGAGCCAAGAAGCCCGGTGGCCTGTGCCTGAGTAGGAGGGGAGCCACTGGGGCACCTGACAAGAGGAGTGGGGGTGCAAGGGCTAAGTACCTCTGTCTCAGGATTGGCTGATGTTGGGAAAACATAAGGGAGCCCAGGCAAGTGTCCATGTGATGCCAGTCACCTGCTAACTCCTTAGAGAGCCTGGTCCCTCAGGAACCAGCTTAGGGCTTGTAGTGTGGTC
>NW_004524648.1:6708374-6709303 GCF_000260255.1 Octodon degus | reverse complement strand
GAGACCCACCCAGGGCAGGACTTTGCTTGTCAGTGAAGTGGTGGAGCCTATAGGCTACTGTGTGGGGCTGGCTGTGCTCACACTGATCCCTCTCCAAGGCCCCGTGACCGTGGCTCCAGAGCTGCCTCCATCCCCAGCATGCTCAGTGCCAGCAGCTTCATCTTCCTTGTGGGTCCCCAGAGCTTGATGTCGCCTGTGGTTGCAGGCCCTTTTTCACCTCAAGGGAAGGATGGTTCCAAAGCTCTTCATAACAGCGCTTCTGTTGTTAAGGGAAATGGAGGCCAAGTGTCAGCTCTGAGGTCCTCAGGCAATATCTGGGTTACAAAATTAAATGACCTGAGCCCCACAGTGAGAAATCTGTTTTCCTGTCAAGGATCTCTGAAGCTCTCTGGTGACCTGCAGAAGAAAGGCTCTGGTGGGCCACACCAACCCCAGCACTATGGTTCTCCCTGTCCTGCAGCCTCAGACTGCAGCTGTGGGCCAACAGCATTACCTGAAGGGCATGTCCTAGCCTTTCCTCTGCATCCTCATAGTTGTACATGTATGTGAGAATGACTGTCAATGACCATGCCTGCGTCTATTCTGGGTCACTCAGCCTAGTCACGCTGTTGTCCCCATCTCTACCAAGGATCCCTGCAGCCTTTTCCATCTTCCCCAAATGAGGTCCTGGATCCATTCAGCACATTCCAGTTTCGTTCACCCCTGAGACATACCATGTTTTTTTCTACTGACTGTTTGAATTCATAGCTTTTGAAAGATTATTTTTAAAGATATGGTCATTATGTATATTTCCTGGCTACCTTCTTGGTAAAAGAAATGACACTGATTTTCTTTTCAAGATTTTAAAAAATTGTTTAAAGAGAATGCAGAATAGTAATACAAAAGAAAAAGTTAGAAATTATACAAAACTTCACCAAAGAAAATAATAT
>NW_004524648.1:6703074-6707669 GCF_000260255.1 Octodon degus | reverse complement strand
GCCTAAAGCCTTTCACTTTAGGCTCTTAAGTGAAATAAACCAGACCCACATGTGCAAACAATGTATTGTCTCCTTAGTGCAAGAACCTGAAAGAGTAAATAAAATCTGAAGGGTGCAATAGATACTGGGAGAAGGGAATCGACCTGCTGATTCTCAACTAATAGTGATTCACGATGACTTCCTGTAGACTGCCCTGCATCTGCCCATGCTGTGAAGCTGGGCAGAACCAGGAGCCATAGCTCTGGCCCACCTCATCATCAGAGGAATTGACCATGACTTCTTCCGTGAGCTTATGCAATGGAGATGGGGAGGCCAGGGTCCTGATCACATGTTCAGTTTTATGACACTGTCACCCTGGGATTGGTTTCTCAGGGTGTGACCCATTGTACTTGAAGACCACCAGTGCTTTTGAAAATGATCTCAGCCCAAGTCCTTCAGATTCACCTCAGAGGGCAACAGCTCTGATGCCAAGGATTGATCTGGGGGAGGAAACTGGGTCCCTGAGCTCCTCGCAGAGGCTGCTTGCAATAGGTCTGGGTTGTCGAGACCTCCTCAGGTACGATGCAGTGTTTGACTTTCTCTCCACCTTTGGACAGAAAGCACGCAGCCCCAGGGAGCAGCTGCCCGTGTTTCCTCTGTGGACCAGCAGTTCAAAGTGAATATCGTCAATCACACGCTCTGTACCAGGCCCAGTTCTCAATGCTGTTAATCCTGCTATGGCTCTGTCAGGGTGGTGCTGTTAGCATGGTTTTACACAGGGGCGGAGCAACAGGTACACTACACGTGAAGCCATGTCAGGACCCTGCCAGCAGCACTGTCCTGAAATGGACAAGAGTCAGATGTTCAGTAAGGCTTGGGGCCTCGGGTGGGGGAAGGGCTCAGCAGAACAGTCGCGCCCTGCAAGCACAAGGTCCAGGGTTCAATCCTAGCACTGTGAACAGAACAGAATGTAGACGCTGGGGCAGCTGGGCAGCAGGGGAGGAAGGGGAGTAGGCCTCAAGAGGCCCCAAGCCACGCCCCTCACTGTGCAGTGGAAGCTGCAGGGAGTCCGGAAGGAGACAGGGTCTGACACCACCTGCAGCAGGGCTGTGAGCACTCAGTACGCAGGGAAGGCACATAGCAGGGTGTGTGCTGTCCCCTGGCATCTCACTGTGCTTCCGAGAACACCAGGGCAGTCCCAGGAAGGGGAGCTTCACAGTGTCCATAGTGACCCCGTGACTTCCACTCTCGCGTCCAGTGTGGACAGCAGATTCTGACCCCACTCCCGGTGGAAGCAGTTTGAATCTTGTGTTCCTTGCTTCTGCAGCTTCTGGGCCAGGAGGCAGAGCTGCCTGAGACACACGCTCTAGCAGGCTGCTGGCCTGCTCCTCAGTGGTGAGCCCTACATGCCTTGTGGTTCTAATATTTCAGCCAATCATTTATTACATTTCTAAATATTTCAGTCTTTGTACTCCCTAGAGTTTTATACATTTAACCTGCTTCTATTAAGTGAAGCTGTACTTTAAAATAGTTATTTCATACTGTTGTAAACTATTCTCCCAAATAATGTTTTCAAGTCTTGACTTATAAAAAGAACATTTCTTTACTGAGGATGCCATGAGATTGTTCTTTCATATCAATGTCTGTGAGCAATAGGCTGAAGGCCTTGATTTGAATAACTTTTTCTGAGCTGTAACTATTCTACCTATTTTGCATTTCTGGAACCTGAAGATTTGGAAAAGTCCTGATGGATTTCTGGAAGTTTATTTCATCACTAGCCCATCCTGAGAGACTGTCGTGGGCCCATTTTAGACAATGATGCCTGTCCCTTAAGACTGACATCCACTGCTCAGTGTCTCTCCCTTCAGCCTTAACTTGAGGTTGTCAAATTTAAGGCATCTGTCTGGAGTTTCTTTTTGTTCATTAAAACAAAAAGTGGCTGGTGGCCCAGTCTGTGGTTTCAGCACTGTCTATGTAGAGCTACCATGGCAGAAGTTTCACCTGAACTGTCCCCAACCCTGGTGTTTTGTTATTTTTCTATATTTTTATTTTTTTATTTATGTATTCGGTACAGAGTCTCGCTACAAGGCTCAGACTGGTAGTGATCCTCCTGTTTTCAGTCTCCTCTGGCTTGGGATTATAGGCATGTACCACCACACTTGGACTAAGTCGCTGGCTTGAACCCTGGTCCCTGAACATGCCAAAGTAGGTGCTTAGTGGGCTGAGCTATCTTGCCAGTCTCTTTCATGTTTTATTTTGGGTACTTCAGGGGCACACATACACACACACACACACACACACACACACACACACACAGAGCATAGGTTTCAGATGAGACCATGCTGTGAGGACTGATTGATTATGCTTACGACACCTGACAGTTGACAGACAGACCAGGGATCTGCAGAGCCCTGGGCGCTCATCACCCACCTGTATCAGGGTGCTGATGGTACTGAACCTGACCTTGTCCAGCCCACTTGCAGTTCTTCATCATGGACAACACAAAGTCTGGGACACAGTTGGTGTCCCAGGAAGGCCCTTTCCTCCACTGAGCCCAGTGCCCCTGCACCTGACTGGGTCCTGAGCTGAGTGTCCCTCCTCTGCCTCTCAGCTTCTAGGCTCAGCTCTTTGCCCAGAGGCTGATCTTTGTCAGGAGAATGTCTGATCTTTTCTCTGGCTCCCAACCTCCCGCAATTCCTGGTGGTGCTGAGGAGAACATCCGACTCCCCCACGTGGAGCAGGAGGCCTCAGACAGAGCCCTGGCAGCTGCTGCAGTGCTGTCCTCCTGCAGCCTCGCTCCTCCTCTGCTCTGCATTTCCCAGTGGCTGCTTGCTCTCCCTGATTGCCTTCACCGCATAGGTACACACTTGCACACACGCGCACACTCAACTGTGCACGCAGAGCTGGCTGCTCTTTGATGCCTTACACCTGTGGAGGACCACCTGGGAGACTCTCCCTCAAAGAGGAGCAACTGTGTGCCTTCTGGCCGAGCCTGCCCCATCTCCATGTACTGGTGTGTTGGAAGCTGGCTAGGACATTTCCTCATCCCTTCCATGGTCTTTAAGTCATGTGTATACATCTAGACAAAGTGCTGGTGGGAGTCTCTGACAACAGCACGGGTATTTCCCGGAACCCCTGCATGCTGCTCCCTGGTGTGCTCAGTTGAGCCAGGATGAGAGCCAATGCTCTGCACTGCTGGCTGGGACCTGGCCTTGAGATAGAGGCTATGACTTGCAGAGGCTTCAAAGATTGCCCATCAGAGCAGCAAGTTTATATTTACAATCCCACCAAGTTAATTCCAATCGACCACACCCAGTGCAACCCACGGTGAGAATAAAGCCATGAAGGCGTATTTGTAGTTATGAGGAGCAATGTTTGTATTTGTGAGGAGGTGTCACCCAACATGCTTCCTTCACCTCTGGTGCATGCCTCTAAGAGCTTGCATCACCAACCCTGATTATTCCCGACCCTTTGGAAGGAAAGCACAATGTCCTCTCATTCCACGGTCCTTACAGCCAAGCTCTCAGCATGGTGTCCTACTGTACAGACAGCTGTTTCCTGTTGGCAGCAAGTGCTGGTCCCAGATTCTTCAAGAAATTGATGTTTCTGTTGGGCTCAGAGGCTGAGACCCTGAAAAGCCTGATAGCCTCAGAGGGAAGCCTCTCCCTTGCATGGTGCCAGGGAAAGGCCCTATGTCTTCCACTGGCCACCTATTTTGGTAAGATTTGATGTTATTGTTTCATATGCACTCTGAATTTGTAATCTTCAAGGCCAAAAAATGTAGGTCCAAGTCAGAGGTCTATTGAAAATGCAGATATCCTTGTCCCACCCCAAAACAGAAAATCAGGCAAGGTTTTTGCCTATCTCTTAGCACATACTCTAAGCAAATACTTTTCTTATCTTCAGTTGGCTTGTTTGCTTTAGGTTCTGGTCCTTTTGAGAGTCACTGGGTGCTGGCACCTGCTGATGGATATCCCTCCTATTTCCTGTAACCCAGCTGATGCCTGTAGGAGGGTCCTGAGTTTGCTAAATGATGCCAATCCCTCCCTCTGGCCTGGGCTGATAGGAGTGGGCAGAGAGAGGGCAGAAGCAGCAGCCTTTGCAGCCTGAGCTAGGCCTCCCTCCTGTTCCTATGCTGCCTTCTACAGGGGCCTCTATGCTTTCTCCTCCAAGTAGAGCCTCAGCCCTCCCAAGAGGTGATGCCACCCCTCAAGCCCTTCTTGATGGAGGAAGGAGCTCAGAATCTGCATAGTGCAGGCTGGGGTGCAGGCAGCCAAGGATCTGAATGTGGTAGAGCAGGTCCCCAAAAATCTGGCTGTCCTTTGATTTTTCAATACCTGACTCAGGTGTGGGAGGCCATGCTCAATTGGGAGTAGTGTGGTATGGAAGGTGTGGAAGAGACACTTTTGGAGTAAGACTGTCACGCGCAGCCTTGCCAGCAAGGAAGATGCGACCACTGGTTGTGTCTGCGCAGCCTTTTATTGCCCTGTTACATTTCTCTTCTCCCTCCCGAGGCCCCTGCTCTTAGCTTATAAGTCTTAGGGCTTCCAATCATGGGGTGCCACGTATGTACTGTCCATTGGTCCAGGTATGCGGAAGCAATGCATTAGCCCAAG
>NW_004524648.1:6688500-6689946 GCF_000260255.1 Octodon degus | reverse complement strand
TTTTTAGCACCATGTTGTTTTTATCACTTAAGCCTTGTAAGATAATGAGAAACCCAGGATTGTTATGCCTGGTCCCTTCCCCTTCTTCCTGGCATTGGTTTCCTTTTGTAGGTCTCTTCTGGTTCCATGGGAAACTTCAGACTTCCTTTCCTACTTCTGTGAAAAACAGAATAGGTGTTTCAGTCGGGATTGAATTAAGTCAGTATAACAGCTTCAGAAATACAGTCATATTGGTTGTACCTCTGTCTGTCTAGAACCAGGGAATGTGTTCACATATCCTTTTGGATCATCCTTTTGAGATTCCTGCAGCTTTTAGAGTAAAGGTCTTTCATTTTCTTGGCTTTTTTGTTTTTGTTGATGCTATTATGAAATGCACTGTTTCCTTAACTGATCTCTCAGTGGGTTTATTAATGGTGTACGAGAACACTATTGAGGTTTGAGTGTTGATTGCTACACTACTGAATTTAGTTATTAATTGTAGAGTCCTTTGGAAGCATTTTGCAGGCCTTGTATGTGGAGCAGCACATCATCTGGGAGCAGGAGTGTTTGAAATTCTTCCTTTCCTACCCATATACTTTCATTTCTTCTCTTGCCCAACTGCTCTGCTAACATTCTGAGAACTATACTGAACAGGGGAGGTCTCAGTGCGCATCCTTGTCTTGTTCCTGAATCTAGAGGGAAAGGTTTCAGGTTCTCTCCATTTAGTATCCTGTTGGCCATTGGTTTGACCTAGATAGATTTTTAATCTGCATTGGTGTGACCATGACTGAGTCTGAAGTATTTGTTATTTTTCTGTATTTATTCTGATAAACCTGCCTTTATTTGTGTTAGTTTTATCTTTGATCATTGATCTCTGTTCATTTGTAAGAATCTGTATGCAACCTAATTTGTCTTTAGCTACACGCATTCTAATTTTACAGCTCTTGGTTATATATGTGTGCGCATATGTGTACCTATACAGTGTTTTTGACTATACAAAATGCGTCTCTTTACATGATGAAATGTGCTAGCCTTTCTTTTATACATTTTCTGTTATCTGCTACACTTAGGATGGCCTTCCATCTCCCAAATACATATTTTAGAATCAACATATTGTCTTCTAGTTATTCGTGCTTTAAATATTTATTTATGTATTGGAAGCTCTGCTCTATCTGAGCTATGGAGGTGCCCTGTTACTAGGTAGCATGCTTGTGTATGCTTGAAGGGGGCTCTTGGGCATCTGGATGCGTGGCACTCTACCTCTGAGCTCTTTGAACTCTGTTGTTTTTAATGCAGAGTCTCTAAGTTGACCAGGATGGCCTTGACTTTGGGACCCTCCTGCCTCAGCCTGCTGGTTCACTGTGGTCATAAGGTTGTGAAAGGTCACTGGGCTGTTTGTTCTCGTAGTAGTGTTTCTCCTGGTGGCATGGTGACTGATCATATTTGGAAAGCCACTCAGTCTGGACT
>NW_004524648.1:6685438-6687565 GCF_000260255.1 Octodon degus | reverse complement strand
GGCAGGAGGTCCCCATTGAAAGCCATGCTGGTCAACTTAGAGACCCTGTCTTAAAACCAATACCATTCAGAGGGCTGAAGCTGAGGCTCAGGGCTAGAGGGCCACTCATCCAGATGCCCAATAGGTCCCCTCAAGCCTACAAAAGCATGCTACCTAGTGACAGCATGTCTCCATATCGCAGATAGAGCAGAGGCTCCTGGGCTGAAATGAAAGCATTTATTTATTTATTTATTTATTTATTTTGGCGGAACCGGCGATTGAACTCAGGCCCTTGTGCTTGCCAAGGAAGCACTTATTCCCCTGAGCCATTTCTCCGGCCCCAGTGAAAGCATTCAAAGCACAAAATAACTACAGGAAATTATGGTAGTACCAAAAGAGGAGACATTATTTCACTGAATAGCTCAAGCACTTCTAAGTTGTATTTTTTTTATTTGTTTTTAGTTGCTTTACCTTTTTATTTATAACAAACATTCTCTCTATGTTTCTCAGCCTTGTCTGAATCTCCTGGTTTCATGTGATTTTCCTGCCTCAGCCTCTGGATGCCTGGGACCACAGGCGAACAGCACCAACCCTGCCACTAAGATGTATTACTGTCCATTCTGCCTTAAGATCATGGATGATTTCTTTGTTTCAAATTCCAAACAAGTAGCAATTGCCTGCAAGTGACAAATCACATTGGTCCTTCTGCTGTCACTGTGGATTATACAGAATTATTCCTCCTTTCTTTCTTTCTGTTACAAAGGAGTTCCCTGACTTATTAAATTATGGAAATAATGGTTGAACCAAGATCATAGTAGGGATGGAGTATACAGAGTGGTCATGTGGCCTCCAGCATGGGAGATGGTGCCAGAAGGGGCCTTTGCGAGTTGTAGTGCCTGTGTACAGAGCACAGCAGAACAAGGAGGTAAAAGATAAGTGCAGGGCCTCGGATGTCTTGTTTCCATCTTGTTTGGGAGACTCTGGCTTTAGTCCTCTGTGGCCCACTCCCCAGGATGTCACATAGCTGATCTTTCATAAGCAGCAGCCATTGATGGCTCCCTGTTCTGGAGGCCGGGAGGTCCAGCACCACAGCAGCAGGGCCTGGCCAGGGCCTCCTGCTCCCTCTGCTGTGGAGCAAGTTGCCAGGTGGAGGGGCACATGAGGAGCCAGTTGGGAGCAGAGTACTTCCTGGAGTCCCGTCACCTTTTACGGTTGGCATTAATAGAAGAGTGGAGCCATGGAGACCCATGCACCTCTTCTCCAGCCACACATCTTGCCTGGTCCACTGAGCACTATCTCAGAAACCTGTGTTCCTTGAGGGCGTAGCAGCACCGCACTCCTGTTCCCTTGCTTGTGACGGGGCCTTCTTGGTTTCCTGCACCAGAGACCTGAATGGCCTCGGCTGAGCTGCGTTGTCACGGCTTCCCTTCCACCATGGGCCTATGCTACCCTTGTTTGTAAAGTCAGTGATTTCCCTACCTATGAACAAAAGCCAGATAAGAACAGCCTTCTCTAATGTGCCTTCCCATCTCCTCCATATCAGTAGAATGCTTTGTCCACAACTTCTCCCTCCATCCTAACCCTGAGGAAGAGGGAGATAATGGAGGAAAGAAAAAAAAAAATCGTACAGAAGACTTGGAAGGTCCCTGGTCCCCCTCTCCTAGATAGAAAAAGCAAAGTAAGGTGATGTTCTTAAAATCTTTTCTCTCATCATGGTTTTTGAAGAGAATTAAGAGTTAAGAGAAAGAAGCGCTCTCCAGAGATCCCCAGCGTTCTCAAGGAGCTCCAGTTGCTGTGCGGGAGCCCTGCAATCCCATGAGCATGCTTTTCCATCTCTGAGCCTCATTTTTCTCTGTATTCTGTCCATGGCCAAGGCCTCACCACCTTTCCCCCTACATGCTGAGGTTTCCTGCAGCGTGGGATGGAGGGGGCTTAGAAGCACAGCACACACTTCAGGGCAGTGCTGTGTACAAACTGGAAGCCATGTCACTTTGCGACTTTATGACCTAAAGGGGATTGGTCTCTGGATGGAGTGGAGAGGGTGAGAGTAGAGAAGGTCACAGCCCTGGGGATGCAGACATCCCTGGCCCTGAGCCCCACCCCAGCCCCAGGCAGGCCCTTCCCTTTATCTCTCTCCAGATCCACTTC
>NW_004524648.1:6684371-6685158 GCF_000260255.1 Octodon degus | reverse complement strand
CAACCTCATTCAGGGCAGCTTCTTGGGCCTAAGGAAGACAACCACATTCAGGCATCTGGTGTCCAGTTAGTGACCCTGCTCTGGGTGCCTGCTCCATCCCAGGTGTGCATGGAACACAAGCCTAGGAGCATCTTCACACAGAAGAGTTTGTATACAGAAGACAAGGACAGGTTTCTGAGGGGACAACAGCCCCCAGGAATGGCACTCAATCCACCATACCTGAGATGGCCTCTGGGGCACGCAGTGGTTGGACAGCTCCAGTCAGGGAACATTTGACCTGAGTGGATTTTGGGAGTTGGGGACAAGGGTGTCATCAGGGCTTCAGTGCCTTCCTTGTACCATGGAGTTGCTGAGAGGCAGGTTTTGGGATCCGGGGACAGAGCAGGAAGATCCAGAGAGACTGCTCTCACAACCAAGATTACCAGGAGAAACCCAGGGATGAACCATCTCAACCCCATTCATTTTGGAGGGTGTCCCCATGAATGTGTGTGTGTGTGTGTGTGTGTGTGTGTGTGTGTGTGTTAAGACTCCCACATTAAAGTTTTGATGTCTTTTTCACAGGCTTCTGAAGGAAATCCCAAGTCATATGTAAGTGGTGTGTGTGTGTGTGTGTGTGTGTGTGTGTGTGGCAATCGGAGATTTCTTTGGAATGGAAGGGTGGGTGGTGAGTGGCAGCTGGTGGTGATCCTTTGACTTGCAAAATCAAAAACAGTTGTCTATGAAGCTGAATTATAAAATATACTCATGGAAATTAGAATACTTTTGAAAGGATCTTTCAATATTTGAA
>NW_004524648.1:6671950-6683614 GCF_000260255.1 Octodon degus | reverse complement strand
CAATGTATTTTCGTGTTATGATTATTGTCCCCCAGAGAAGGTATTAGGATCTGCTCTTTGTACATAAGCAAACAAAACCACAGAACAAGTTACTTTCCAGAAGTCACATACCCATTGGTGCCAAATGGAATTTAGGAATGAGGTATCAGTCACTGATTTATGTATTGAGAGCAATTGCGTGTCTGCTCTTTGCCTGGCCTCCCGTGGTGCAGGATATGCCTGTGCTCACAGTGTGGACAGGAAGCAGAGAGAGCAGGTCCTCCCCATGGGGCTGCAGTGTAGTTGGGGTGGAGCCAGGTGACCACGGCATGGACCGATCAGCACACCTCAGGACAGGGGTTCTGGGGAGACCCCCACCTAGGGGTCCATTGTGCAGTGGAGGAAGCGGTCCGTGCAGACCCTCGCTGCTAGGTGGAGAGGGAGGGTGAGCGAGGGATAGGGTGGGATCAAGGCTCTGACCTCCTTGAGAACATATTTAGGACACACACAGAGCTGAGGACAATACCCTGCACAGAGTGCAATTGAAGTGTGACCCTTGCTGTCTACCCTGAGTGTCTCCTTTAGAATATCTGGCAATGGGCAAATCAGGCCAGTACTTATGCAGGAGAGTCTAGAAAGGGACATGAGTCCAAGCATGGCAAAGCCAGCATTGCTTTCTCTGGTGGCCTGAGGAAGCATTTGTCTCTCATAGTTTGTGGTTGGTGCCTGGATCGTCAGGTGTCTCGCAGTTAGCCAGGGGGCAGAGCTACAGGCTGGTAGGAGTGCTGAGGCCTGGGAAGCCCTTGTTCCCCATACTGAAGTGCAGGGAAAGAGCACAGAAGGAGTTTAGGGAGGAGCATATTGTTCAGTGTGGGTGAATTGGGTGTCTGGGCCAAGAATAGAGGCTGGTAGGAGGGGCCCCTAGCCTGTAGGAGGGCCGAGGATTTCCTGCATGGAGTGTGGCTGACAAGGTCTCTCTCCCCAGGTGGAGATCATATGTGAAGCCCAGTGCTACAGGGTGACTGTGAATGGCCAGCACCTGCTGGAATATGCCCACCGCCTCAAGGACCTGCCAAGCATCAGTAACCTGGAAGTAGCTGGTGACGTTATGCTTACTGATGTGCAGGTCTAGGCAGATCATTGAGCCCAGTGAAGGGCTGGCGACATCATTGCCTGTGTCTCCTCCCTTCTCAGCCCCAGCTTCTTAGCCCTGCCATCCTAGCAGATGGTGTCCGGAGGTGTGTCACCCAGGGGATCCTCCAGGTCCCTTCCTCCTGGCAGTGAAGGAGGACCTGAGCCTTCTGTGCACAGCCCCGGCCCATACTGCATAGGCTCTCAAATACCCTCCTGTCCTCTGTGCAACCCTCGCTAGTCCTAAGCCACAGCTATGCAATGGAGGGCCCAGGTGTCCTCCACAGCCCCCGTTCCTGGGACCTTCATCTTCTCTCCCTGCTTGGCACCCTGCTACAACATTGCTCCCTGTGGGGAGGCTGCCTGGTGACATCCTGCTGGCTCCCACCCCCTGAGCAGAGTTTTCTCAGCACCGGGCACAGCCCTTTCCTGGCATACTTAAAATAAAGAAAAAGCAATGCTGTTGTTGGCACACACGAGTGTGATGAATGCATTAGTTGTGTGTTTAGAGACAATTTGGAGTCTCTGGATCTGCATTTCCCTGCCATTGGAAGTGGGATGGAACAGCACAGGTTCACTTGGGAAGGAGGGTCCTGTCACCCACACTGACTCCCAGGGGATCCCTCACAAAGCCCACAGGGGTGCTGCAGAAAGCACCTGGGGTGTACTCACTGCTGGCCCGGGCTCTAATGCAGGACTATTGGTAGCTCGGTGAGCCTAGAATCATCTCCATCCTACTAAGGAAAAACAAAAAAAGACTGGGGCACAGTGGGTGGGAGTCAGGAGAGAGTCACAAAGCCAAAGGACCTGGGCCTGAGTAGGAGGGGAGCCACTGCAAGACCTGACATGAGGAGAGGGGATTGAAGACCTAAGCATCCCAGCAACAGGATTCCCCAGCCCCAGGGAAGCATGACAGAGCCCAGGCAAGGATCCACATGATGCCAGTGCACCTGCTAAGCCCTTCCAGAGCTTGCGCCTTCAGGATCCAGTTCAGGGCTCGCAATGTGGTCTTCAGGCCTCATCAACACAGGAAGCTGCTTAGGACAGCACAGCCTCAGACCCCACACCAGATCTGCTAATCCAGCATCTGTATGTTAGCAAACTCCCAGGAGATTTTCTGTGCCTGTGTTTGTGCAGGGGACCAGCCCTGGTTTAGGTAGATGGGGGTCTCGGCCAGTGTTCAGCCTCCTTTCTCCTGGTCTGGAGTCCAAGCTGTCCTGTGTTGCTGGGCTCTTTCTGTGTCTCCCCATTGGAACAGCTGCTGTATGATGTGGAGGACAGGCAGGAGAGGGGAAGCCAGAGAAACACACCAGCAGTCAGGACCAGTCTGGTCGGGACTTGCATTGCCAGAAAGCCACTTGTCCCCTTCTGAGTCCCTTTTGGAGTTCTGTGCAGAAGAGAAGACACAGGTCCATCTCCTATCAGCCCTGCTGCATGGCTTCATACTGGCAAGATTCCCAGTGGCTCACACAGGTGGGGAAGCCCTGGAGACTTCACCTCACCTCGCCCTCTTGCTATAGGGGCCATGCCTGGCTTTCCCAGGGGCTGAAATTGCATTGCCCAAGACTAAGAAAATAAGTGGCAATAGAGCAAATTCCATATGAGAAGGAGGTAGCCAAGGCCTTCTCCAAAGAGATGTCTCAGAGCATAGGACCATGTATCACCATATCATATATAAGATGAGTCCTGTGTGAGGCATCACTCCTGGCTGCACCCTTCATCCATCTTGGGCAAGCTCAACACTCCACCTGCTTTGGGTGCAAAGGATGCAGGACCTCGCTGGTTTTTATGGGGTGCTTTCTCCAGGTGGTTGCAGAACCCCATTCAATCTATGACTTAGGGCAGTTCTTGCTACACATACTATGGAAACACACACACACACACACACACACACACGATTGTTCACATAAAATTAATATCATGTAAATATGTCTATCAAGAAGTTACAGAAGGCCCAAGTGTCTGTACGAGACACAGACAGGAGCGCTTTCAATGCAGCAGCATGAATGCTGTTCCCAGGGCAGCTAAGAACAGAGTGTATCAAGGGCAGCTCCGGGTCATCCCTCAAAGAAGGATTTTGGCAGGGGCTTCTGTCTTCCTGTCACCCATGTGCCCGCCTGGTTTATGGGGTCATCTGCACAGGACCTGGGAATGGAGGCTTCAGTGACATCCAGCCAGGGCAGGATGAAGACAGAGCTGCCCCGAGAAATACGCTCCTGTAGGCCGCTCACCGGAACCTCACTGGTGGCTCCCTGCACTGCTAGTGGTTCTTGGATTTCAGTCAGTGCTTATTACATTTCTAAATTTTTCATTCTTTGCACTCGATATGCTTTTGTTTACCTCGTCTGCATCTCTAGGGACATGCCCATAGTTCTGTTGTATGCCATCCTCCCAAATATGGCTTTCAACTCTTGACTTGGAAGAAGAACATTTCTTTTTTGAAGATGCCATGAATCATTCTTTCATATCAATGTCTGTGAGCACCAGGCTGAAGGCCTTGATTTGAATAACATTTTCTGGATGGTTACTGTTGTGCACTATTTGCATTTCTGGAACGTGGAGATTTGAGAAAGTCCTGATGGATTTCTGGAAGTTTCTTTCCCCACCAGCCCCTCCTGAGAGCCTGTCATGGGCCCTTCTTTAAGCAATCATCCCTCTACCTGAAAAGTGAGATCCACTGTTCAACGTCTCTCCCTTCAGCATAACTCGAGGATCCCGAATTTAAGGCAGGCATCCACCTGGAGTTTTATTAAAACAGAGTGGTTGCCCTGATGCCCAGGTCTGTGGTCTCAGCACTTGGGGACCTGTCTCTGTAGCTCCCGATGTCAGCTGTCTCAATGGGGGTTTTAGCAGGACTGTCCCCAACTCCACTCACCCTAACCCTTGTCATTCATTTCAGACACACACACACACACACACACACACACACACACCAGAATCTTCACATGGGACCGATTGTGGGGACTGGATGATTGTGCTTGGGACAGGTTTCTGCCAGCAGACAGCTGACCAAGAGTTTGCTGAGTCCTGGGTGCACATCATGCAGCACTTTGTCAGGGTGCTGATACTATAAACCTGACATTGTCCAGCCCTGTGGCAGTTTTTCATCATTGACAACATGAAACACAGTTCATGTCCCAGGAAGGCCCTGTCCTCAGCTCAGCCGAGTGCACCAGTGCCTGACTGGGTCCTGAGCTGAGTGTCCCTCCTCTGCCTCTCAGCTTCTAGGCTCAGCTCTTTGTCCAATGACTGCTCTTTGCCAGGAGAATGTCTGATCTTTTCCCTGGCTCTCATCCTCCTACAATTCCTGGTGGTGCTGAGGAGAACATCTGACTCTCCCACAGGGAGCAGGAGGCCTCAGACAGAGCCCTGGCAGCTGCTGCAGTGCTGTTCTCTCACTCCTCTCCTGCTCTGCATTTCTCAGTGGCTGCTTGTTATCTCTATGTGCCCACACTGCATAGGTACACGCTTGCACACACACGCATACTCACCTGTGCATGCTGAGCTGGCTGCTTTTTTATTTCTAACTCCTTGGAGGACCACCTGGGAGATTCTCCCTGAAAGAGGAGCAACTGTCTACATTTTGGCTGAGCCTGCCTCTATTTCGATGTACTGATGTGTATGGAGCTAGCTAGGACATTTCCTTATCCCTTCCCTTGTCTTTGAGTAATGCATATACGTCTAGCCAAGGTGCTGGTGGGAGTCTCTAAAACATCATGTGTGTTTTCCTGGAATGCCCAACTTCTGCTCCCTGGTGTGCCGGGTTGAGACAGGATGAAGTGCCAGTGCTCCACACTATTGGCTGGGACCCAGCCTTGAGAGAGAGGCTATGACTTCCTGGGACTCCTTGGCTTCCCGCTACCACAATTACGCCTCTGTGTCTTTATTCTTGCATGAGTTGCACTGGATATCATCAATTGGAATTAATTTGATCAGATTGTAATTATTTATCCTTGAGACTACAAATGTAAACTTTGGGACTGAGAGGAAGACTGGGAAGGGCTCTGCACATATGCCCACTAGCATAAGGCTTTATAACTGAGCCCAGCCCCTTCCTGAGGGCTCACCTGGTTACCCTACCAACAGTAAGATACTGGGAAAGTAGATATCATATGTGGAAGGCTCCTTCTGCTGGCCATGGTTGCCTGACTCGTGCTAGCTCCCCAAACCCACAGCATCCTTGGAAAGCAGCCTGTTATCAGCTGTGCTTTCCATATGAGGACACTGAGGCTGGGAGGACTGCCGTGACTGGTATGACTTTGCGGCACCTCTGGCCCCTCCACCCAATGACATGGGATTGAACACGCTTCCTTCACCCGTGGTGCGTGCATCTAAGAGCTTGCATCACCACCAAGCCTCTCTATTCATGACCCTTTGGAGGGAAAAGACATTGTCCTCTTGTACCATGGTCCTTAGAGCCAAGAACAGAGCATGGAATGTGAATGGCAAGACAGGTTGTTTCCGGCTAGGCAGGGAGCCCTGGTCTGAGTTTCTTCCAGAAGCTTCACCTTCCTGTGAGGCCCAGAGGCTGAGATCCTGGAAGGCCTGGGAAGAACAAAGTGGGGCTTCTCCCTTGTCCACATGAAAGGCCCTAACTGTGTCTCCCTTGCCCACCTATTTTGGTTAAGTAAGATGTTCATCTTTTAGTTGCACCATAAATTTGTAATCTTTGGGGCCAACAAAGCATAGATCAGTATGGGGTTTGTCTTGCTAATGCAGATTTCCTTCCCTAGCCCCAAACCAGTGAAAACATGCAGTACCATTTTTTTCTCACTGTCTTTTGGGATCTGCTCTGTGCAAATACTTGCCTTATCCTCAGTCAGCACATTTGCTTTAGGGTCTTCTCAACAGTCATCGGGTGCTGGCACCTGCTGATAGCTATCTCTCCAGTTTCCTGTAAATCGGCCGATGCCTGTAGGAGGGTCCTGAGTTCTCTGCATTATACTAAGCTGTCCTTCTGGCCTGGGCTGATAGGAGGTGGGGAGAGAGAGGGCAGAGGTGACAGCCTTGGCAGCCAGAGCTGTACCCTCCCTCTTATCCCTACTTTGCCTTCTACTGGTGCCTCTATGCTGTCTTCTCCAAGCCAAGCCTAAGAAGCCCTGCAAAGAAGTGATGTCATCCTGTCAGTTTCAAGCCCTTCTTCATGGAGGAAGGAGCTCACCTACATAGCACAGAACAGAAGGCTGCTGTGCAGGAGGCTCAGGCTCTGCTTGTCCCCGAGTGGCTGCAGAAACTCTGGCTGTGCTTTGATTTCCCTCTACCTGAGCCCATGAGGGAGACCACTGTCGATAAGGAGAAGTCGGTGTGAGAGCTGGAAGAGGCACCTTTGACTGGGAAGGTGGTCTCGGGCACCTTAGCACGTGCCTGTCATTTCAGCCCGCTGGAGGCTGAGGGGGAGGATTTCCAGTTAGAGGCCACATTGGGGAGCTCAGTGACTTAGGGAGACCCCAACTCAAGATGACAAATACAATCAGCTGTGATGTGGCTTTGTGTGAAGGAGAGGTGGGAGGGAGAAGCAGGTGAAGGGAGCCATGAGGCTTTGCCAGCAGCCCTGGCATCCAGCAGAGCCCCCTCATTGGCTCTGAGCAGGAGACCTGCTCTGCCACGGCCAAAGCCGCTTTGTTGGCTGCACCCCTAGAAGAGCCCTGTTCTCTCCAAGACAGGGATATAGGTGCCCTCCACTCCCAACCCCTCCTACAGGAGACAGGCCTAGGTTTTACCACGTGCCAAATCACCACTGGCCAAACCTAACCGAACAGGTGGCATCAGGGTAAAAAACCTACCTGATGGGGCCTGGAGGTCAGGGCCCTGACTCTGGAGCTGGCCCTGGGGCAGGACTCCTCACCCACTCAGGGTAAGTTGTGGAGGCCCAGCTTCCCCTCTCCACTCCTCCCCCTTCCTTACATGCCTCTTTGGATGAGCACAACACTCCTTCCACTGCTATTTTGAAGGGGAGTCCTTGGTGTGGCTTGTAAGTTCTTCTGTGGAGTACTTTGTGCAGCTAGAGCACACCCTGACAGCATTAGGACTTGAGGCTGCTGTCCCTGCAGTGCAGCCCCACTCAGCCCCACACACAAACACACAAACACACCCACACACAACAGTGAAAATGAAATATACCTGATAAAAGCTTTTTCACAAAAGATACACATAAGCCTCAAGGTGACCTTGGGTGAAGCAGAGTTGTTTTCTTATACAATCATAAATATTATACACAGAACCCGGAAAAAATAGAGGTACAATATCAGACCTGATGGCCCCTGAGACTGCTGCTGCTGCTCCTCTGGGGCCAGGCTTTGCAGACACACCGCCTAGGAGCCCAGTGTGTAGGATTGTGTTTGCATTTGTGCTCATGTTGGCTCAAGTGCCCGTGTGTGTGTGTGTGTGTGTGTGTGTGTGTGTGTGTGTTCAGGGACAGAGGTGGTTCCAGCTGCTCATTATACTTCATCTTGTCAACTCATGAAGGATGTATGTGTCAATAGGGACCATTTCACCAGCTTCCGTGCACAATTCAGGAGGCATTCTGTCCTTTTCCACAGCTATCCCAATGTTGCTACCTCCAGCTCCAGATTTTTTGATCTTCCCCAATTGAGTTTTGGGATGTCACACACACACACACACACACACACACACACACACACACACACACACACACGCTCCGCTCTCCTTTCTTTCTGCCCTGGCAACTACAAGTCACAACTTTATGACTTCATACCATTTTAAACTTTACTCTTATTACACTGTCATTCTATTTATTTTTATGGTTGTCTTCTAAGTAAAAGAGATGACACTGATTTTTACCTAATGGCAGTGAATGAAAATTGTGCTTGTTTTATACCCATGGTCTCACTGTGTCCTGTAGTGTGACATTGCCTGCAGTGTCCCAGGGTGGGATAAAGATATTGAGTAAGCTTGCCACTTTTCAGTCAGACACTCTCTACTGCAACCCAGACACTGCACTTTAAGGGGGCCAGAGGAAAATTTCACTTGCTCTGTTCCAGCCCAATGTAGAGCTGCGTTCTCAGCTGATACCCACACCCATAGGTGGCAAGTGAGCAAGGAACCTGCCCAGGATTTCCATCTTGCGTCCCAGTGGAAAATCCTGCAAGATTCCTGCTTCACTGTCTTCTGAACCCTGCCCTTCACAACCATCTCTCCTTATCCTCAGCGGGCATCTTGGCTTTAGGGCTCAGAGAGGTCTTCTGGGGCTGGCACCTTCTGATAGCTGCCTCTGCCTCTTACTGGAAAGCAGCTGGTGCCTGTGGGAGGTCCCTGAGGGCTCTGTGTGACATCAGCTCCTTTCTCTGGCCACATCTGCTGATCTGTACTAGTGGCAAGATGGGCCCAGCTCTGAGTCCCGAGTCCAGCTCCTCCCAATGGCCCTACCTGGCCTTCTAATGGAAGGCCTGCCTGCTTGCTCCTCCAAGCCACAAAACAAAACCCTTTACTACAACACAGCAGTCTGCTCTATTGATATCTGATGTCAAAATCTCTGTGTTCCTAAATCCAATTCTGTTTCTACAACCATTATACTATTTTACTGTACGTATGAGAAGTGTGACGTTAATACCAGAATATGTACATATTGCTCAGAACAGATGCATAATGCCGTGTAATGTGCCTTTTGCACTAACCACATACTATGGTGTGTGTGGTATCGCATAGAGCACATCTATGTATCTCTCAGTGTTTTCGTAACATCAGAGGGTTCTACTGTATAAACTTACATATTTACTTTACTAGTGCACAAATGCTTTCATAATGTTTAATAGCAGAGAAATTAGGGCAGCAGAGAGTGCCATAGACAATGACTTTTTAAATTCTTATACTTGACATATAACTTTGCAGTCTTATAGTAGCATGTCTTACAAAAAACAACTTTTATGTTTGTATTCTTGTCAGAATTTCTATAACAAAAGTAGGCTTATTTTTAACTTTGATAATAATGATTCAATTGTTCCCTGAAGTTATTTGGCCACATATACCTAGAAGAAACATAGCTACTCAGTTGTGTCAGCATCAGTTTTATTTATTAGTTTTATAAGTGCTTATCAAATTAATTATCATCGATTCAGATGAACAGACAGGGTAACACTCAAAGAAACTCTCTTAAAAGTCCTCTAGGAAAATAATATTTAACCATGATACACTTTTGAATACATTGCTGGTTCACAACAATATTTTGGCAAGTTGTGGTGGCCCCAGCCTGCAGTCCAGCTCTTGGGAGGTGAGCAGGGAGGACTGAAGTGAGCTGGAGACTGCCCTGGGATACATGCGGGGCTTAAGGCCAGCATGAGCTGCTTAGGTCACCCGGCCTCAAAAAGTCCATTTGCTTTTCTTCTTTTTCCCATTGCCTTTGCTTTGTTCTGTACTTTACTTATTTGCTGGGTGTGTAATAAAAGAGCAGCCATGTGATATGTATGCTTGTGTCTCTGATGTACTTCAGCTACCATTAGGGATTCAAGGCGCACCCATTTTCCTACAGTGACTAAAGTTTGTCCCTCCTGGCAGAGCAGAATTCTGTTGTGTGTAAAGGCACATTTCCTTTATTCTTTGACCTGTGGGTAGAGAGCCAGTCTTGGCTAAGGCTTAACCACTGTGTATTGTGCTGCTACGTGAAGCTGTGTGCTTTTATCATGGTGGTACGATGTCATTAACCCTTTTGGGAAGGTGGCTACAAGGAGAGGAGCTGCTGAATGGGATTTTGAGTTTTAGGACTCTGAGGAATCTCCACACTGATTTCCACAGCGCTTGCTGCAGCGCACACTCAGCCCAACAGCGAGGAAGGTTCGCGGTCCTCTCAGCCCCTCCTCCAGTGTTCGCTGCTGCTCCATTTCTTGATGATAGGCGTTCTTTTTGGAGTGCGATGGACTCTCAGTGCTATTTTGATTTTCATTTCTGAATGTCCAGCGATGTTTATATGTTTTATTTATTTATTCGTCTTGGTAGTTCTCCCTCTGGGAAGTGTCTGCTCACTTCAGATGCCCTTTTCTTACTGGGTCTTTAAGTTGGGCAGGCTTATTTTTTAATTTTTGTGCGTCTTCTTGATATTTGTCGTTAGTCGGTGGTATAGTTTGCAAAAGTCTTTTCCTACTGTGCAAGTGGTCTCTTCTCTCTGTTGTGCAGAACCTTTTTAATTGGATGTGAGTGCTCTTGTTGACTTTTGGTATTATTTCTTGTGCAACCTGAGTTCAGCTCAGAAGGTCAACCTATACCTATGTCTTCTAAAGTTTTACCTATTTTGTCCTCCATGACATTGTATTTTTTATTCAATATTAGATATTTGATTCTTTTACTTATTTATTTTTTCATCTTTTGAAGAATACAAAAACACCCCAGCATTGAAACAAAATAGTATTTCACTAAACAAAGTAATAAGAATTCAACAATTGTTGATATACCGCATGAAGCTATCTTCAAATTAGTTTTCCACATTACCAGAGATAAACATGCAAGATTGTTTTAAAAAGAAAACAAAACAATAACAAAAACATTGTAAGGAATTAGAAAAAAAAGCACAACATATTAAGTACTACCTGTTCCTTTCAAAAAACCAGCAGAAATCATTAGTACCATTAGTTAAACTATTCTGCATATATCCCTAAATATATTCTTTTTCCTCTGTCATTTGTCCTTTTCTTCATCCCGGTTTTTTCTTCCCATTAAACCAACAGTTTCCCTTTCACAGAATCTATGGTCCCTTTCAGATTTTAATTGTCCTTTCAGTTTTTCACATTAGCTTGATAATATGATGTTTGGTCATATAGGCCTTATTTATTCCATTTACCAATATAGTGGCTAGCTGCATCCATTTATCTACAAAAAGCCTTGAATTTATCTTTTTTATATCTTTTTTAGACATTCCTTGGTTGATGGACATTTGGGTTGTTTCCAAGATTTAGCTACAACAAACTGCGCTGCTAGAAACATGGGTTCACAAATATAATTGTGGGATGATTATACCCACTCATAAACACTCATTTTATTACTTTAAAAACCAAAAAATGAGATAGTGAGGGTTTCTATTTCATGTAACAGTGCTATTACAGTAAGACACTACTTGGTATAAGAAAAGGTGAAGATATTTCCAAATCACGGACAGTATTTTTGTCACTGGTGTCAAAACCATTAGGATGATTAGAAAAAAGTTAATGTTATTAAGTGATCATATTATACTCCTGTTTCTATCCTTCTGGGCTTTTAGTTTTCCCATATAACTGAAATAAAAATAACAATGTGGTACAGAATTTATTAAATAAACATTTTCACCAACCCAAGAAAATAATCTGGAAATAAGAATAAGAAACCAAAACTGTATCTATGTACAGCAGTCTATTCCTGGAGAAGAGTGCAGGGGTGGGGGGAGGCAGGACCTACTTCCTACAGACTCTGGTGAGACACCGAGGTTCAGTTTCTCAGGCAATGTCATGGCTACAGTGGAATTGAGAGTGCTTAGAATCCTACATTCCCCCCAGACCGACTTCTCACAGTCACACCGGGTCAGTATTTGCAAACAGTCCTCAGTCGCTGCTGTCCTCCTCCTCCTCCTCCTCC
>NW_004524648.1:6657606-6671850 GCF_000260255.1 Octodon degus | reverse complement strand
CATTCCCCCCAGACCGACTTCTCACAGTCACACCTGGTTAGTCTTTTCAAACAGTCCTCCGTCGCTCCTGTCCTCCTCCTCCTCCTCCTCCTCCTCCTCCTCCTCCTCCTCAGACACATGTTTAAATGAGACTCCAGCGACTGAGTGTAGGAGTCCGAGTGGCCAGTCTGGCATGCTGCCATGACTCCAGTGGAAAGCACATCATAGCCGAAGTCACAAATCCGCACAAGCTTAGAGGACTGGCTGGGTAGAAGAAATGTCTTTTCAGAACACGGCCCACATACAGCAAAGCCACATTTGCGGCAGTGATGGTGACAATTAACAGGTGTGAATTTTGCTTTCTGACAGTGCATACACACAGTGACTTCCGAGTCAGGCACACAAACAGCAGCATGCTCATTAGCGGGTGTCTTTCCGCTTTTGGAGAGCAAATCAGTGACACATTTATTTATGTGGTTCATCCATTCTGATTTCTCAGTGGCATTGGCATCATAGACCAATCATTTGCAGATTTGGTTGGTGTCTTAATAAGCCATCCATTCCTTAAATCGTCCTCATCTTTGATGGAATCAATAGTAATATTTTCCAAAGGAATGATAGGCTGAACCCTGGATGACAACATTGCCATATACAAAATATCATTAAATAAGAAAAACTACCTTGCTTTAGGCATCTTTCTGCACAATTTTGTCAAGACTCTTCCAATAAGAATTAGTCCAGGTATAGTTAAGGGTTGGCCAGCTGCTCCAAAACTGTTTTCCTCTATACCTATATGTCTAGTGCTTGGTTCACTGTTGGCTAAGCAGTCCACCATCTTTTGCTAATAGCTCCATCAATAAGAATAGACAAGTTTTCTTTGCCCCTTTCCACTAGAATTTCTGCCACTGTGACAAACCAGTCACTGTATGCACCGGCCAGGTGTGGGCAGTGGCGGGGGCACTGAGGGTCCGACTCCTCTTTCTCGTGGATGCCTGGTGTGGGTTCAGCCTATCAGCCGCCTGGCCTCGAAGAGTATGTGTGGCCTGTAGCCCCTCGCAGCCTGTGTGCGAGATCCGGACACAGTGGGCAGCAACTCCAAAAGTTGTTTTTGATCTGATTTCCTCCATAGCCTGATGCTGTTGTTTCTTTGCTTCCATTGCTATCATCTCAAAAACTTCAAGTTTGTGCCTTCCAGTTTCTTCCATGACCTTGCCTCCTGGACTTGTTTTGGGTGGGCTAGAGGTCTAAGATTGCCTTTTGTTCCTTCCTTTTGTCATTTTTTGAAGTCCTAATGTTCTCTCTTAGCCTTCAGTGATGGTAGGTGGGTGGGGTATGGAGTAGCAAAGCTCTCAGGAGAGTGGCAGGGCAGGCTCACCAAAGCTCCTGCTGTGTGGGGTTCAATGTGGGCTGCAACTCACTGAGGAGAGGAGAGCAAGCCACAGCTCAAGAAGGATCCGATAGGATGAGTGCAGGTCGAATTTCTGCAAGGTTTTCTCAATGCTGTGTTGGCACAGGGTAGGGCTTCCCAAGGCTTGTGCATATCCCTGTGGTAGTCAGGACATCCTGGCAGTTTTCAGTGCAAGAACAAGTGGTCTCAGCTCAACAGAACTCTGGCATTACTGCTGTAGTTGAGCTATGGAAAGATCCTGTCACTATGAACCATGCTTCGTGTTGTTTGGTGAGGCCTGTTGGGGATCTGGATGAGAGGGCTCCATCGGAATGGCTGACATACACCTCAGCCCTATAATTTGGTTGCTTTAAGATAAGGACTCCAAGTTGCTCAGCCTGGCCTTGACATTGGGAACATGTGTGTCTTAGCATCTTGGTTATCTGTGGTCACAGGCCTGTGAAAGTGCACCAGGCTGTTTGTTTTGTATAGTAGTGATTCTCCTAGTGGTGCGGTGACTGATCCCATTTTGCAAGCCCTTCAGTCTAAACTGCAGAGAGCAGATAGCACCAAGCAAGTATCTGGGATTTTGACAACAGCTGTGAGGAAGAGCATTCTGAGGGTCAATTTTAATCATAGCAATTTCCCCGGGCTTGGACCATGACTCCATGTGACTCAGTGGTCACCACCACTGTGGCCACATCAGAATTCTCTGCAGCCTAGCCCCTGTGCCACCAAGATACCTCCCACTGGCTTGCTGAGTCTCAGCTCTTTGGTTTCCTGCTTTGCCTGATGATCCTACCATGTGGTATGGAACAGGACCCCTGGGTGCTCTGCTGGGGCCACACTCCCCAGGGAGATGCCTCACTATGACTTCCTGCCAAGGCTCAGAGCCAACCTGAGCTCCTGGTTTTCTGGAACTCAGGTGGATTTCTGAGTCCTTGGAACCTGGGAGATCTCTTCCTCTGACAGGAATTTAATGAGATACTGTTTATCTAAAGAGAAATACACAGGTCCTGGCTGGCTGCATGATCTTTGCAAATGTAAAAGCTCGTGGGACGCCATTCCCACCAGGATCAGAATATCTACAGCCTGCACGAGACTCCTTTGGCATAGATGCCAAAGTTTCTGTGGTGAATTCACGGCTGTTTCAAGGTTAGGGTGTGATGACAAGTTCCTCTGAAGAGCTGTGCATGTTTTCTTTTCTCTGGGCTTGAGAGTAAAGACTAGAATTGCCAGACAGAGAAGATACAGCACTTACTGTACATGACAAGCACTTCTAAATTGAACATTCTTTTCATTTTTTCTTCTGTTTCCTTTTTGTTTTTAACAAATAGGCGCTCATCATGTTGCTCAGGCTGGTCTGAAATGCGTAGTTCCATGTAATTCTCCTGCCCCAGTAACTAGATACACAGGACTGCAGGCAAGCGCCACCAGCCCTGATTCTGAGATGTGTTACTGGCCATTCTGCCATCAATCAACGCGTGATTCCTTTCTTCCAAATTCCAAGCAATTGGCAGTTGCTGGCAGGTTATGACCTACCCTGGTGCCTGTGCTTCCACAGAGGATTTTAAAGGATTCTCCTTCCTTTCCCTCTTTGCATTCCAGCTGAATGCCCTGCTCCTTCAAATCAGCCAAATTCCTGTTGAACCAGGAACACAATGGGGGTGGAGGGTGGAGAGCGCTCAGTGGCCTCAGCTTGGGCAAAGGTACAAGAAGCTGGTCTCTGCAAATCGTAGTGCATTTATGCAGAGAGCAAGAAGAAAGGCGGTGAACACATGTGGATGGCGCAGGAAACTTTGTTCCTCTATTGGGTAGAAGACGCTTGCTTTAGTCCCTTAATTAGAATAACCCTAGAATGCTACAGAGCAGATCATTAGGAATAGAAGTTGATGTGTTCCTGTTCTGGAGGCTGGGAAGTCCAACACCCAGGTGTTAGCACTTAGCCAGGGGTTCCCTGAAGGATCAACCATGGAGGAAGGTGCCAGGAAGAAGGGCCAGTGGGGAAAAAGTGAGAGCAAGAGCTCTTCCTTGAGGCTCCTGCCCCACTGTGATGGGCATGAACACAATAGAAGAGTTCTGGAGAGACCTGCACCTCCCCTCCAACCACACACCTCACACTGGTGCAAGGGGACTAATTCAGCTCCCCGTGCACTTCGAGGGCATAGCAACACTGCACTGTTCCTTCCTAACTTGTGACGGGGCCTTCTAGGTTTCATGCACCACAGACCTGAATGACTAACCTCAGGTGAGCTGAATTGTCACGCCTCCACTTTCAGCATCACCCTCTGTTACTCTTGTTCATGAAATCCCTTAGAATGAGCTAAAGGCTGTCACAGACAACTTCTCTAATGTTCCTTCCCATCTCCTCCATGTCAAATGCAGTGTCCACAGGTTCTCCCTCCATCCTAGCACTCAGGGAGAAGGAAAGTAATGGAAGGAAGGAAAAGTTATAGAGTGGAATGAGAAGATCCCGGGCCCTCTTTCCTACAGAATGAAAATCCAAAGTAAGGAGGTTTTTTGAAATCTCTTCTCTAAAAATCATGGTTTCCAGTGAGGGATAGAAATTGAAAAAGAGGAATTCTTTGTGTGAGATCGTGGCTATTCTGAAGCAGTTCAAGTAGTCGTGATAGGCTTTACCACATGGCGTGTACCCTTTTCACTCTCTGAGCCTCAGTTTCGCTGTGCTCTACCCAGGGCAGAAGCATCTTCCTGACCACAGCCTCTGCACAGAGCACCATGTAATGCACCCTGGAAGGGCGGTTGCTTAGGAAGCACAGCACACACTTCAGGGCAGTGCTGTGTACAAACTGGGAGACATGTCACTTTGTGATTTTATGACCTAAAGGGGATTTGGTCTCTGGTTGGAGTGGAGAGGGTGAGAGTAGAAAAGGTCACAGCCCTGGGGATGCAGACATCCCTGGCCCTGAGCCCCACCCCAGCCCCAGGCAGGCCCTTCCCTTTATCTCTCTCCAGATCCACTTCTGTGCTCCTGGCCCCTCCCTCTTGAGCAGCTGCCAACTTGTGCTGCTGTCTGTTTCCTTTAAAAGTCCAGCTCTTTGCATTGATGCCTCAGTTGGTGTGAAAGGTGACAGGTGACACAGAAGCCTCGAAAAGATGAGTGCTCAGGCAAGCCAATCTGGTCCGGTGAGTTGTGGGCTGGCTCAGCCTGAGCTGGCTGCAAGTCAGGAGGGTCCCTGGGAAATGAGCAGTGGGAGGGACTCCTGCTGGGGGAATGAGAAAGAGCCAGAGGAGGGTGGGTGTGCCCAGGAGGTCAGCTGAAGGCAGCTTGCTCTTTTCCAAGGCAGCCTCATTCAGGGCAGCTTCTTGGGCCTAAGGAAGACAACCACATTCAGGTATCTGGTGTCCAGTTAGTGACCCTGCATTGAATGCCTGCTCCATCCCAGGTGTGCATGGAATACAAGCCTAGGAGCATCTGCATAGGTGGCAGTTTGTGTATAGGGGATAAGGACAGGCTTCTGGGAGGACTATAGTCCACAGGAATGGTACTCAATTCACCACACCTGGAGAGGGCCTCTGAGACTCAACCACAAACTGGCTGGATGACGCCAGTCAGGGCACATATATCGTCAGTGGACTTTGGGCATGGGGAAAAGGATGCCATTTGGGCTGCAGTGCCTTGTTTGCACCTTGGTGTCTCAGAAAGGCAGGTGATGGGATCCAGGGACATAGCAGGAGGATTCAGAGAGATTGCTATGGGAACCAAGGTTACCAGGAGAAACTCTGGGCTGAGGCATCTCAACTCCATCAGTTTTCAGGGTCTCTCCCCATGAGACTTGCATGTTTGTACGTGCTCATAACACTCCTACGTTAAAGTCTCCATGTCTTTTTCACAGGCTCCTGAAGCAAAATCCAAATTCTATATAAGTGATGTGTTTGTGGCAATTGGAGATTTCTTTTCTTATGGCGGGGTGGGTCGTGAGTGGCAGCTGTTGCTGACCCTCTGAGTTGCATAATTTAAAAGTCAAATCCATGAAGCTGAAATTTAAGAAATACTCATGAAAATTAGAGTAATTTTGAAAGGACCTTTCAGCTTTCAAATAGTCCCTTGAGTGTGAGCTAAATGTATGGCCTTCCCTTGTCAGCCCGGAGTGCTTCAGGGTCCACCCAGGGTTCCTTCAATACCAGTGAAGGCCCTTTGCTTGGGGCAAACTGGGAGGCTTTCCCTTGTTGTTTCTCTTGTTGTTTAAGGAGCCAAGTAAAGTTCTTCTGGCTTCCTTGGGAATTCGTACCACTGCCAGTCATGGCAACAAGCAGCTGATGTCCAAGGCCATGACAATCTGCACAGCATTGCCCTCTGCTGTGCTGCCCTCTGCTGTCACTGCCTGACCTGTCCCCATCCTCCCAACAGCCGATGCCATATGTAGCCTCCATCCCAGGGGGCCTGCAGCTATCCAAGGTCATCACTGTGTCAGGCACTGTGCTGCCCAATGCTGAGAGGTAAGACAGGCCTCCAGGGCTTTCTGGATTCTGGAAATAAGGGGTAGAGGATGGGGCTAACAGTAGGGGGCAGAGAGAGACCTCATGAATTGTCCTCCCCAGGTTCCATATCAACCTGTGCGCTGACACAAACATCGCCTTTCATCTGAACCCTTGATTTGGTTCGAACACTGTGGTCCGAAACTCTAAGATCAAGGGCTCCTGGGGATCAGAGGAGAAAAGCCTGTCTGTCAAGATGCCCTTCATCCGAGGCCACAGCTTCAAGGTAAGATGCTGCAGCCTGAACTTGTGAGTTATTATCAGGTTATGAGGAGTGACCTCCAAGGAAAGCGTAGTATCTGGTCTTCATAGATAGGCAAACAAAACCACAGGACAAGTAGCTTCCCAAAGGTCACATACCCATTAGTGCCACATGGAATTCAAGAAATATTCATCGTGTGTTTGTGCATTCACTCAGCAGTCATTTGTCAGCTATCTGACTGGGATCCCTTTGTGCAGGGAGTACTCATGCTCAGGAATGCAGCCAGGAAGCAGAGAGAGCAGGGTCTATCCACGGGGCTGCAGTCCAGCTGGGGAGGAGCCAGAAGAGCAAGGCAGGAGCCTATCAGCACCCATCGAGGACTCTGGGGAGCCCCCCAGCTCAGGGTCCATTGTGCAGAGGAGGGAGGGCCTGTCCATAGCTGCAATGTGAGGTGGAAACTGAGGCTGAGGGAGTCATGGGTGTGATCTAAGGCCTGATCTCCCTGCCTACACGTTCACATCACACACAGACTGAGGCAGTGCCCTCCACCTGAGTGTGATTGAAGTGTGACCGTTATTCTTCTTACCCTGAGTGCGTCCTTGAGAATGACCTGGAAAGGACACACCAGGAGGCTATGGCTGCTGCTGATGCACAGTCCAAGAAAGGACATGGGTCAAAGATGGCAAAAGCCATCCCTGCTCACCCTGGTGTCCTGAGGAGGCAGTTGGTCCCCAGGGAGGTGTAGAGGGGAGTTGAGGAAGGCCTGGAAGATGACCTGAGTCCTGAGGTGGCTTCCATTCGTGCAGGGGGCAGAGACGCAGGCTTGGGGAAGAATTGAGGGCGCAGAACCTCATAAGCTGAATTTCTGTGTTAGGAGAGCACAGGGCAATTCGGGAGAAGCAGATCTTTTTCAGTGTGGGTCAGTTGCAGATTTGGGAGGAGAATAGAGGTGACAAGGAGGGGCCCTGAGTCTTCAGGAAGGCTGACGACTTTCTGCATGGAGTGTAAATAGCAAGGTCTCTCTTCCCAGGTGGAGATCATATGCGAAGCCCAGTGCTTCAGGGTGACTGTGGACGGCCAGCACCTGCTGGCATACACCCACCGCATTAAGAACCTGCCATCCATCAGTCACCTGGAAGTGCATGGTGACATTATGCTTACAGATGTGCAGATCTAGGTGGATGAAAGGGCCTGGGGAAGGGCAGGGGAGCTGTGTCCATGTCTCCTCCCTGTCCTCTGCCCTTCTCAGTCCCACCTTCTGAGCCCTGCCATCCTAGCAGGTGGTGCCCTGAAGTGTGCCACCCAGGGGACCCTCCAGGTCCATTCCTCCTGGCAGTGAGGAGGACTGAGCCTTCCATCACCAGCCCAGGCCCATGCTGCAGAAGATTCTCAAACACCTTCCTGTCCTCTGTGCAACCCACGCTAGCCCCAAGCCACAGCTATGCAATGGAGGGCGCAGGTGCCCTCCACAGCCCCCATTCCTGGGACCTTCACCTCCTCTCCCGGCTTTCCCCCCGCTGCAACACTGCTCCCTGTGGGGAGGCTGCCTGGTGACATCCTGCTGGCTTCCACCCACTGAGCGGAACTTTCTCTCCACTGTGCTCAGCTCTGCCCCTTCCTGGCATCCTTAAAATAAAGAAAAAGCCTTGCCTTTTGTCATGCTCTCATGAGATGAGTGTGTTTGTACTGTCTAGGGACATTTTGGAATCTGGATTTGGGTATCCCTGTGGAGGCAAGTGGGATGGGACAGAAGGTCCTGTCACCCACACTGAGTCCCAGGGGGTTCCTGTCAAAGGACACAGGGGTCCTGGAGAAAGCGCCTGGGGTGCACACACTGCTGGCATGGGCTTCTAAATTATGAGGACAATTGGGAGCTGGGTGAGCAGGCAAACATCTCCATTCTAGTGAGAGGAGAAAATTCTGGGACACAGTTGGTGGGAGTCATAAGAGGGTCAAGAAGCCCGGGGCCTGTAGAAGAGGGTGGGTGGGGTGGGGTGGGGTGACTCTGCACCCCAGGGGTTCATTAGGAATGTAAGCCATCACATGCTCTGTGCACTGCCTGTTCTAAGCACTGTTATTCCTGTTGCGGCTCTGCCAGCGTAGTGCTGTTGTCACAGTTTTACACAGAGCAAAGAAACGGACACATGCAAGTTAAGTCATTTTCTCAAGACCCCCAGCTAGTAGCACTGTCCTGAAATGTGCAGCCTAAAGCCCCAGACTTTGGGTTTGCAATGGCTCAGCAGAACTGGCCATGCCTCTCAAGCACACAAGGTCCAGGGTTCAATCCTAGCGCTGTGAACAGAACAGAATGTAGAAGCCTGGGCAGCTGGGCAGCAGGGGAGGAAGGGGAACAGGCACCCGGAGGACGCCCTCACTGCGTGGCGGAAGCTGCAGAGTCCGGAAGGATACACGGCCTGACAGCACCTGCAGCAGTGGCTGTGAGCACTCAGCACGCAGGGAAAGCACATAGCAGGGTATGTGCTGTCCCCTGGGGTCTCACTCTGCGCTTCCAGGAACAGCTGGGCGGTCCTCAGGAAGGGGAGCTTCCCAGTGACTGTGGTGACCCCATGACTTCCACTCTCGTGTTGCGTGGATGGCAGATTCTGACCCCATCCCCTGTGGAAGCAGTTTGAAGCTCGGGGTCTCCTTGCTTCTGTGGTCGGGGCCGGGAGGCAGAGCTGCCAGAGACTCCTGCTGCTGTAGGCCACTGCCTGCTCCTCAGCCGTGATTCCCACACTGCTGCTGAGTCTAGTTTTTCAGTCAACCATTTATTACATTTCAAGGTATTTCAATCTTTGCACTCCATATAGTTTTACTTATTTCATCTGCTTCTTTAAGTGAAGCTGTACTTTAAAATATTTATTTTGTACTAGGGTCACACCTCATAGTACTGTTGTAAACAAGCTTCCCAAATATTGCTTTCAACCCTTGACTTAAAAAAGAACATTTCTTTTTTGAAGATGCCATGAGATCATTCTTTCATATCAATGTCTGTGAGCACCAGGCTGAAGGCCTTGATTTGAATAACATTTTCTGGATGGTTACTGTTGTGCACTATTTGCATTTCTGGAACCTGGAGATTTGAGAAAGTCCTGGTGTATTTCCAGAAATTTCTTTCCCCACCAGCCCCTCCTGAGAGTCTGTCACAGGCCCTTCTTTAAGCAATCATCCCTCTCCCTGAAGACTGAGATCCACCGTTCAACATCTCTCCTTTCAGCATAACTAGAGGATCTTGAATCTAGAGCAGGCATCCAACTGGAGTTTCTCTTTGTTCATTAAAACAAAAAGTGGCTGCCCTGATGCCTAGGTCTGTGGTCTCGGCACCTGGGAACCCAGCTCTGGAGCTCGCGATGTCAGCTGTCTCAATGGGGGTTTTACCAGGACTGTCCCCACCTCCACCCACCACAACTCTTGTCGTTTATTTCAGGGACACACACACACACACACACACATACACACACACCAGAATCTTCAGATGGGACTGATTGTGGGGACTGGATTATTGTGCTTGGGACAGGTTTTTGACAGCAGACAGCTGACCAAGAGTTTGCTGAGTCCTGGGTGCAAATCGTGCTGCACTTTATCAGGGGACGGATGCTTTCAAACCTGACATTGTCCAGTCCTGTGGCAGTTCTTCGTCACAGACAACATGAAGTCTGGAGCACAATTCACATCCCAAGAAGGCCCCTTCCTCAGCTGACTCCAGTGCACCTGTCCCTGGCTGGGTCCTGAGCGCAGTGTCCTTCCTCTGCCTCCTGGCGTCTAGGCTCAGCTCTTTGCCCAGTGCGTGGTCTTTGCCAGGAGAATGTGTGATCCTTGCCTTCACTCCCAACCTCTTGTGGTTCCTGCTGGTGCTGAGGAGATTATCCGACTCCCCCACATGGAGCAGGAGGCTTCAGATGGGCTTGGCTCATTGCTGCTGTTTCATTCCTGCAGACTCTCTCTGTAGACAGTTTGGCTCCTGTCGGAGAGGGAGCACTGGTCCAAGATTCTTCCAGAAGCTGACTTTTCTGTTGGGCTCAGAAGCTGAGATGCTGGAAGGCCTGGGAGGATCAAATCAAGGCTTCCCCCTTGTATGGTCCCTGAGAAAGACACTAACTGTATCCTCCTGTGGCCACCTATTTTGGTAAATTAAGATGTTCATCTTTATGATTCACCCTGAATTTGTAATCCTTAAGGCCAGGAAAACGTAGATCCATGTGGTAGCTTGTTACAAATCCAGATGTCCATCCCCACCCACAGAACAAAAATCGTGCAAGATTCTTGCCTCACTATCTTTTAGGACATGATCTGAGCAAATATTTTTCTTATCCTCAGTTGGCACATTTGCTTTGGGGTCCTTTCGGGAATCACGGGGCGTTGGCACCTGCTGATAGCTACCTCTCCTATTTCCTGTAAATCAGCCAACGTCTGTAGGAGGGTCCTGAGTTCTCTCAATGATACCAGTCCCGCTCTCTGGTCTGGGCTGATAGGAGCTGGGCAGAGAGAGGGTAGATGTGGCAGCCTCTGCAGCCTGAGCCAGGCCCTCTCTCTTGTCCCTACTTTGCCCTCTACAGGGACTTCAATGCTATAACACCACTGGCCAACCTGACCAAACAGGGGACACCAGGGTGAAAGCCTTCCTAATGGGGCCTGGAGGACAAGGTACTGACCCGAGAGCTGGCCCTGGAGTAGCACCCCTCACCTGCTCAGCATAAACTGCTTCCTGTAGAGGCCCAGCTCCCGCTCTCCACTGCCCTCCTGCCTACCACCCTGTAAATGAGCACAAAACTCCATCTGCTGCCATTTCAAAGGGAAATCTGTAGTGTGGCTGCTAAGGTCCTTTGTGTGGCACTTCGTGTGGCTGGTGGTACAACCCTGACCATACTAGGACTTGGGCTGTTGTCCCTGCCACACCCATCACACACACACACACACACACACACACACACACACACACACACACATTATAGTGACAATGAAATGCATTTTATATAAACTTTTTCATGAAGGACACATTCAGGGAAGACTCAGTTTCCCTTGGGAGCAGACACGGGTGTTCTTATAGAGAAGCACGAATATTGTATGCGGAGCCCAGAAATTGCAGTGGCTCGGGATCACCCCTGGTGGCCACTCAGAATGCAGCAGAGGGTGTTTGCTTGTTCCTGTCAGGCCTAGCATTGCAGTCATCTCCAAAGAGCCTAGTATACGTGTGTGCGCGCGCGCGCGTGCGCGCGCGCGTGTGTGTGTGTGTGTGTGTGTGTGTGTTCAGAGATGCAGGTCTCTCCATCTAGTCCAGGGTATCACTTGTTAGCTGACATAAAATATGTCTGACAAAACTGACCAGTCAATCCTTTTCAGCATACAATTCCGCGGGCATTTTACGCATTTACGCTGCTATCTCAACCTCCGCCCATCCAGCTTCCTCAAATGGTTTTCTGTATCCACCAAACACACCCTCCTTCCCTCTGCCCTGGAAATGACCAGTCTTAACATCATGAACCAATGCAATTTCAATATCATTTTTATGATACTTCCATTCTATTTATTTTTATATTTCTCTTCTGAATAGAAGAAAGGATGTTTATTTTCACCTAATGGCAGAGAATCAAAAATAATGCGACTTGTTTGGCCCCCAGGGTCTTACTCTGACACCTAGCTTGGTCCTCCCACGATGCTGGTCAGTGCAGACACCCGCAGGTCCCAGCCCACTGAAATCACAAGCAACTACAGAGTCCTGCTGTGTGCTGTGTCGCCAAGGGTCATGCTCACCGGGCCAGGCACATTCATTGCCTGTTTAATGTGCTCACATTTCAGCTCATGATGGGTTCCGTGGGCTATAACCCTCAGAGGTGTGAGGGCTCCCACTGTGGGTTGATTCTGGAAAGGGAAAGGCAGGTCCTATCTGTTGTTCCCTGAGGCTGCCTGGAATAGCGTGGGTGGGTGAGAATACGTCAGTGAACACAGTGTCTTAATCTAGTCCTCCCTGGACCTAGTTATAATTCAGGGCCTCAGGCTGAGATTGGAGCCCAGAAGGACAGCGCTGGCCTCACTTGCACAAGGTCCTGGTTTGAATAACAGCACTGAACACAAGATGGAACTCAACACCAGGTGCTTTAAGCATTGCAGCCAAAGGAAGAATGGACACCAAAAGGCTGACAGGATCCAAACCTCAACCCCTCACTGCATGGCTGGCAGGAGCTGCAGGGCGTCCATGAGGAGAGAGGCCTTGCTCCCCTCGGTGTCCTAAGCACTTGGCATGCAGTGAACGCACAGAGCCCGATGTCTGCTGTCCCAGGATCTGACTGCACTCGAGCAGTGGCAGCCCAGTTACCCAGAAGGGGAGCTGTGCTCAGACTTTGCGCTCCAGTGACTTCCTTCTCTGCCGCACAGTGCAGTTGGGTCATCAAGGACCACAGCCTGTGGGTGGCCTGTGACCCTGCAGTTTACAGCATGGTTGTTGAACTCTACCTCCACCCATTTTAAAAATGGTTTTTGGCTATGTTCCTCACTTTGGTGGTTTCTGGGCTGGAGCCCAAGCTGCAGGAGAAGCATCCTGTAGGCTGCTGCCTGTTCATCCCCGAGAACCAGCCAGTGGCTGCTGCCTTCCATTCCACACGCAGTGGGTGACAGTCCTGGGAGAGGAAGGAGGTGCCTGTGCCAGGGTTCTGTACCTGACCCCCTCCCTACTATGCAAGGTATCATTTGTGGAGATGGAGTCAGAAAACCAAGAGTTACAGAAGGAGGGAACAGGCATTTTCCTATTTTTGACTCAGGCACTGCCCTCTGAGGGCCCAGAGGCAAAGCCCACTCACCCTGTTCCAGCCCACTGTCTAGTTCTCAAATGTGGCCAGCATCCATAGGTTGGCAAGTGAGCAAGGAGCCTGCCAAGGATTTCCGCCCCTATCGCCAAACTCAAAATCCTTCAGGATTCCTGCCTCACTGTCTTCTGGACCCTGCTCTGCACAAACACCCTTCCTTATCCTCATTGGGCACCTTGGCTTTAGGGCTCAGAGAGGTCTTCTGGGGCTGGCACCTGCTGATAGCTGTCTCTGCCTCTTACGGGAAACCAGCTGGTGCCAGTGGGAGGTCACCAAGCTCTCTGAATGACACCAGTTCCTTTCTTTGGCCAGACCCTGTCAAAGAGGAGGAGCCTGGAGGAGCCTGGCGGTGTCTCCTGTGCCGATGGGCACCAGGGGCAAGCTGGGCACAGCTGTGTGGCCTGAGTCTTGCTCCTTCCACTGTCCCTACTTCGCCTTCTAACAGAGGACCTGTCTGTTTTCTCCTCTAAGCCAAATCCTCTGCCTGCCTCCAATCCTCCAAATAAGTCTTCCACTCTGCTCAGGTGGAAGTTCTGCCACTGGGAGGAAATGATCCCCATATCCTGTCCTGTGCCAAAGGCCAAGGTTGGGGTGCAGAGAGCTCAGCCTCCCAAGGTCCTGGAATTGGTCCTGCCAAGCCTGGCTGTCCCTTGTTATCCCTGTTCCTGGCCCCAGTGTGAGAGCCCATGTGAGCCTTGGCCAGGGGAAGATGGTGAGAAGTCAGTACAAGGGCAGGAACAGGGATTTTTCAAAACGGCAGTGCTCATCGTTCATAGTGACACGGGCTGGCGTTTCAACCTCTTGCAGGCTGAGGTCGGAGCATCCCTAGTGCAAGTCCAGCCTGGACAATGCGGCCACTTAGCAAGACTTCATTTCTGAATGAAAACCAGAGTGGGCTGGGATGTGGATCAGAGCTAAGGCTTTCTGGCTGGCTGAGAACGCCCTGTCCTGGGCGCGGCCACGCTCTTCTCTCACATTTGTGAGTGGTGGGAAGTCAGTATTGCAGGGGCCAGACCAGTTGGAAGATGCTCCCGGACATCACTCAACAACTCTGCACAGTGGTAGGTGATGTCCCTATTTTGGCTGTCTTTCTGCCACACGTATTTCAGGGCTGGGGTTTTCTTTGGCCTTTAGAAGTTTCATATATACTCTTTTTTTTTTTTTTTCAGTGCCAATTTATTTTAGTAATGTAACTCAAATAGTTTCAAATTATAGCAGATACTGGAAAGTCTACCTAAATAGAGCTTATTTCTTTCTTTTTTTTTTCAAAGTTTTATTGACAAACAGATAGCAATGAGACAGTTTCAAATCAAATCGGAATGACAGTTTCAACAAATAATACACTGCATATATTCTTCTTAGTGGTTAATTGCTGT
>NW_004524648.1:6648422-6657506 GCF_000260255.1 Octodon degus | reverse complement strand
AAAATGGTTTTTGGCTATGTTCCTCACTTTGGTGGTTTCTGGGCTGGAGCCCAAGCTGCAGGAGAAGCATCCTGTAGGCTGCTGCCTGTTCATCCCCGAGAACCAGCCAGTGGCTGCTGCCTTCCATTCCACACGCAGTGGGTGACAGTCCTGGGAGAGGAAGGAGGTGCCTGTGCCAGGGTTCTGTACCTGACCCCCTCCCTACTATGCAAGGTATCATTTGTGGAGATGGAGTCAGAAAACCAAGAGTTACAGAAGGAGGGAACAGGCATTTTCCTATTTTTGACTCAGGCACTGCCCTCTGAGGGCCCAGAGGCAAAGCCCACTCACCCTGTTCCAGCCCACTGTCTAGTTCTCAAATGTGGCCAGCATCCATAGGTTGGCAAGTGAGCAAGGAGCCTGCCAAGGATTTCCGCCCCTATCGCCAAACTCAAAATCCTTCAGGATTCCTGCCTCACTGTCTTCTGGACCCTGCTCTGCACAAACACCCTTCCTTATCCTCATTGGGCACCTTGGCTTTAGGGCTCAGAGAGGTCTTCTGGGGCTGGCACCTGCTGATAGCTGTCTCTGCCTCTTACGGGAAACCAGCTGGTGCCAGTGGGAGGTCACCAAGCTCTCTGAATGACACCAGTTCCTTTCTTTGGCCAGACCCTGTCAAAGAGGAGGAGCCTGGAGGAGCCTGGCGGTGTCTCCTGTGCCGATGGGCACCAGGGGCAAGCTGGGCACAGCTGTGTGGCCTGAGTCTTGCTCCTTCCACTGTCCCTACTTCGCCTTCTAACAGAGGACCTGTCTGTTTTCTCCTCTAAGCCAAATCCTCTGCCTGCCTCCAATCCTCCAAATAAGTCTTCCACTCTGCTCAGGTGGAAGTTCTGCCACTGGGAGGAAATGATCCCCATATCCTGTCCTGTGCCAAAGGCCAAGGTTGGGGTGCAGAGAGCTCAGCCTCCCAAGGTCCTGGAATTGGTCCTGCCAAGCCTGGCTGTCCCTTGTTATCCCTGTTCCTGGCCCCAGTGTGAGAGCCCATGTGAGCCTTGGCCAGGGGAAGATGGTGAGAAGTCAGTACAAGGGCAGGAACAGGGATTTTTTCAAAACAGCAGCGCTCATCGTTCATAGCGACACGGGCTGGCGTTTCAACCTCTTGCAGGCTGAGGTCGGAGCATCCCTAGTGCAAGTCCAGCCTGGACAATGCGGCCACTTAGCAAGACTTCGTTTCTGAATGAAAACCAGAGTGGGCTGGGATGTGGATCAGAGCTAAGGCTTTCTGGCTGGCTGAGGACGCCCTGTCCTGGGCGCGGCCACGCTCTTCTCTCACATTTGTGAGTGGTGGGAAGTCAGTATTGCAGGGGCCAGACCAGTTGGAAGATGCTCCCGGGACATCACTCAACAACCTCTGCACAGTGGTGATGTCCCTATTTTGGCTGTCTTTCTGCCACACGTATTTCAGGGCTGGGGTTTTCTTTGGCCTTTAGAAGTTTCATATATACTCTTTTAATGACTTAGGCTCGGGGCCTTTCTCCAGCTATTCTATTGAAGCAGAGGTAGTTTTACAGATGAATGAAAAGCATAGAACTGAAGTGTATGGGTTTGATTTTGTTTCTGTTGTGCTTGGGCATGAACCAAGGGCTTCACTAATGCTAGGATCATGGTTTACGACTGAGCCACACACCACTCTGAATGTGCAGGCTTGGGTGATTTTGAAGAAGTGCACACAAGTAGGCCACCCATGCCCCAGTAGAGACAGAGGACTTGCTAACACCTGGGGAGCGGCCTCAGCCCTGCTTGTCTTAGCAGCAGAGGTTGCTGGATTTCTTTCATCATTGAAATCAGAAAAACAAAACAAACCCATAAACATGGATGCAAGAGTCTATATCAGAACACCAATCATGTCAAAAGAAAAATATATTTATTTATAGAAAATTATAGTCTTCAGCTATCTTCTTTTCAATATTTTGCTTAGATAGCTTACAACTAAATCCATATACATGAAAAAATTGAAAATCTCAATTGATGTATAATTTCAAACAAATGAACAATTATATTAGAAATTATGTGCTAAGTTGGTATGCCATGATAAAATGACGTGCATCCTAAATACCATATTGAGAAAGTGCTGCTTATATTCCCTTCATTTTCTGATAGTTGGGATGTGAGAGCACAGGCCTGCCTTCCTGCCCAGACAGCCGGGCCCAGCAGGGGGCCAGGTACTGCAGCCAGCCCACCCCCGCCGCTGGCCACCTCCCTGGAGGAGCCTGGCGGTGTCTCCTGTGCCGGCCCCTACAGGAGCTGATGCCTGGGCCAGGCCGGGATCCGGGTGCTGCACTCACGTTTCACCTGCACTGTGTGGGTGGTGTCCGAGGGCAGGTGGGTGCCAGGGAGCCTGCTGAGGGGCTGTGTTCCCGTCCCGGCCTCCAGGCGTGAGAACCAGCTGAAGCTGTCCCATGACTGGCTGTGCTACTTGGCCCCCGAGATTGTACGCGAGATGACCCCCGGGAAGGACGAGGACCAGCTGCCCTTCTCCAGAGCTGCAGATGTCTATGCATTTGGGTAAGCAGGCATCTAGTGCTTGGAGCCAGGGTGTGGCCCACAGCGAGGGCTCTGGAGCCACAGCAGGCAGGGAGGTGTCCGCTGAGCTGCACAGAGCCTGGGCTCTGGAGTAGGAACCAACCTGGCTTTGAGGCGGAGCTCTGCCACCTGCTGGCTGAGGGACCACATCCCTGACCCCTGTCTCCCAGCTCCAAGATAGCAGCGCCTCCAAGACAGTGGGGTCGCGAGGACTCAGTTAGGTCATGGTGCGAGTGCTGCTCCTCAGTGTCATCCCCCATCTGCTGGGACATGGGCCAGAGCCAAGCAGTGACTGTCCCTCCTTCCCTGGGCATCCTGCTGACCAGCCTGTGGTGCCCATGTGCACTGGGGCGGTGTCTGAGAGGAACACACTGCAAACCACATAGGTCCTTGTGGGTGTGCCGGCCACCATGTGAGAAAAGAAACAAGTGAAGTAGTTTCAACAGTTTCCTTTAACTCAGCACATCTGAAGTATCACTTCAGGACCAGACAAATAGCTCAGCGGATTAAAGCACTTGCAAGCAGGCGCAGGGACCTGGGGTTCGATCCCCAGGCCTGCCGAGCTGGCCTGACCCCAGGGCATGCTGAGAGAGATTGAGACGGCGTGGTGGTGCACGCCTGTAATCCAAGCTCTTGGGAGGCTGTAAACAGGCAGATCACTAAGAGTCCTATCTAGTAGTGAGACCCTGAACACCCTGTAGACCCTTCTGTAAAAAATTACAAAAAATAAATAAATAATCACTTCAGTATTAAATGAGTAAAGCCCAGTGAGATAGTTTATATTCAGCTCCCTACTGCCACGTCTTCCCAGTCTGCTGTCTGTCTGATGTGTGCAGCGCACGTTGTCCTTCAGCTCTGCAGAGAATAGTGGCTCAGCAGCCTCAGGAAGTGAGGGGCCCCTGCACTGGATAGTTCCAGTCTAATGAGAATGTCCCCATTCAGGACGCTGAGGGGGTTGCAGTGGCTGAGGAAGGCCCCTCCCAGTCCCCTTGTCCTCTCTCTGGTGCCCTCCCCCAATCCGGCCTGAGAGCAGCTCTTCCTCCCAGACCTTTCTGTGTGTCACGGCCAAGGCATGGTGTGTGGCCTGCACTGGGCTTGGTGTTTTAGCTCCTCTTCCAGCAGCCTCATGACAGATGGCAGCCTACTGAAGTTGAGCAGTTGGACCACAGTTCTGTCACTAGGAGGTGGCAGAGCTGGGGTCAGGCTTGGAGCAGGGCAAGCTCAGGGTTCTGCCCAGACCTGTGCTGTCCTGGACTTGACCCCACAGTGGGAGCAGGGCCCAGGCCCAGATCCCAAGGGCCCCAGGAGGGTTGTCTCGGGCCATTGTGGCATCCTCTGCAGATGGGGGAAGGAAGACTGGGGTGGTCCCCAGTCCACAGAGCATCTGGGCATGGACTGGGCCATGCAGATGTGGAGCTCATGCTGTTGTGGGTCTCCACAGGACTATTTGGTATGAACTACAAGCAAGAGACTGGCCCCTTAAGCACCAGCCTGCAGAGGCCTTGATCTGGCAGGTAGGAAGTGGGGAAGGAATGAAGTGGGTCCTGGCCTCTGTCAGCCTGGGGAAGGAAGTCAGTGTGAGTAGCACCTGTTGGTGGGGAAGGAGGGCTGGAGGGAGGCGGGGTGCATGACAGGGCTGTCCTTGATCTGATGCCTGGGCTGTGCCCCCAGGCGCTGTTGCTTTGGAGAATAAATACAACAGGTGTTTACAGAAAATGGGGGAAAGCAGGGAAGCAGAAGGAAGAAAATAAAAGCTGTCAGTCTCACTCCACTGTCAATTTTTGTTTTGATCTCCTTGGGGGTAATGATTTTGTTGCTGTCTGAGACAAGGATAATACCAAGTCTTCTCTACTACTGATGTGAAGGAAGAGTTGAAAATCACTGATCAGAACAGTGAGGTTATGCTGTGACATCTGGTACTTTCTCCATGCTGTCATGACTAGTCAAGAGCAACTCAGAATTCTCCCAATGAATTTGCTTCACAAAGTAGAATGTCAATGATAGCCACTGAGTTTTCTTTTCTGGATGTTTCTCTTGAACAGTTGCTCTGTACAGGGAGTTGCCATATTATGGTGCAGTCCTAGGTCAAGAAAACCTGGGCTCAGCATTTGCAGTGTGATCAGCCATGACCAAGTGCCCATGCACTTGAGGGGACCTTACAGGACCTTGTGTCCTTAATAACCACTGCAGGTGCTGGGCAGCTTCACAGTGAAGAGCTTCACAGAGGGAGCGCTCGGCCCCTTCCAGCTTTAAGTTGAAATAGACCATGAGTTTCTTGTCAAAGTCATCACCCACACAGGTAGATCCCCATCTATAAACTGAACAGGACACTGATCAATCCAATCTCCTCTTCCTCAGAGAAATTTATGGACTGGTAGCAGGCAGCTAAGACTTCTGAGATGGCTCATTTAAAATGGTATTGCACACCTGTGATCCCAGCGCTTGGGAGACTGAGGCAGGAGGATCACTACAAGTTCGAGGCCAGCCTGGGCTACGGAATCTAGGCCTCACTTAACCAAGAAGATCTTGTCTCAAAAAAAAAAAAAAAACCAAACCAAACCAAAACAAAATGACATTGTATTTGATCTACTGTATTCCGCAGTGGTATACAGCATTTGAAGTATAAAACATTTTCCAAGAGCGATGCCAAAAGGCCAGTGTGCAGCTCCACACCACCCTTCCTGATCAGCTTATCCTCCTGCACCTGGGATGTGGGGTGGGTGGAGTAAGGAGCGCCTCCCTGGTGGAGCCCAGGCTGCTGGACACCACCTTCCCCAGGACGTGCTCTTGGTGACAAGGCAGGCCAAGGTCTGCGTTGGGCTCCTGCTGGGGCCTGGCGCTGGAGCTCAGAGGGCAGCTGGAGCAGCAATTCCTGCCAGTCCCTTTTTTTTTTTTTTTTGGAGGGGGTGTCTCTATTGGAGATTGAACCCAGATACTTTGGTCAGAGCTATGTGCCCTGCTCCCTTTTAAAATTTTATTTTCAGACAGGGTCTTACCAAGTTACCTAGGGTGTGCTCAGACTTGAAGTTCTCCTACTGTAGCCTATCAGATTGCTGGGATTACAAGCCTGTGCCACCATGCCTGGCTGTCTGCCTGTGTTTGCTAGCTCCTTTGTTTGAAACAAAGTCTAGCAGTGTAGTGCATGTTGGTCTTTAACTTGCTGTGTAACCCAAGCCTTGTAACCCAAGCTTGGTCTCAAACTTACAGGATTCTTCCTGCCAGTGCCAGCTGCCAGCTTGGGGTTAGAACTGTGTCTTCTGCAGTTTGGTCTTTACTCCCCCTGTTTTTTTTTTTTTTTTTAATTGCTCAGTGGTGGGCAGTGGCCGATGGCAATAAAAGGTGAAATTGGCTTTTACTTTTTAAACAGTGTTTATGATGAGACCTCAAATGTATTGACATAAGCTCTCTCTGCGGTGTTCTTGTGCAGAGAGGTGTTTGAATGCCGTTGGGGGTCAATGTACCCACTTTCCCAAGACTCTCGTTTGATAGTGGTTCTTGTAATATTTCCTCAGGTGAGTGGCATGTGGGTTGGGATAGTGACCATATAATTTCAGACATTGATATGAAAAACAAATAAAACTGAGGAACCCTCTAAATTAACTAACTAACTAACTAACTAACTAACTAACTAAAAGGTGATTGTGACTCTTAGCCCAAAGTGGGGATTGCCCTCGGGGCGCCCCTTTCTTCCATCCTCCATTGCTGTGGAGCTCATGCCAGGCTGTGTGTCATGCGGAGACCGCAGTGAGTTTGCGTCTTCCCTAGGACTCCGTGTGCATGAGAAGACGGGAGACAGAGAGCTTCCTGGTGACAAGCAGCAGCCCCTCCTCCTCGGCGCTGTCCAGCTTCTTGCTCCCTGGGCGCATCACTCCCTAGCTCTCTTCCTTCTGCTGCAGGACCTGGGCAGCTTTCCCCTACTCGCTTCGCCTTAAGGGTGGCTTTGTGTGTCTGTGATTGAGTCTCCTAGCTGCACCTGTAGCCTGAGGCGCAGGTGAGCTGAGAAACTGCGAATGGCCTCAGAGGAGACATGCATCCCATGAGCCCTGGAAAGCTAGGCTGCCAGGTTACATTTTCTTCTCTGTGGGTCTGTCTTCTACTTTGTCAGTTACTCAAAGGCTTATGGCTTTGTTGATTTCACATTTGTACCATGGCTTCCTTATGGCATTTTTAAGCTCTTTGACATCTTTCCTGTAGGTCCTAATTGCCCCTTCCCCCCAGCCTTTAAGAGGTGGGATTTCACTGTGTGGCCCAGGTTACTCCTGGGGTTCACAGCAGCTTCCTCTGGAGCTGGGATTGCGGCCCTGTGCCCTGTGATGGTTTCTGGAGAGGAGAAGCAAACCCCTTGCCCATCTTCCTGAGGTCTTGCAGCGCCCCCTGCCTTCTGCCGATTGAATGGAATCTGTTCACACTTCTCAGTCCTGCTCACTGGGGTCATCTGAGGTAGTGGCACAGCCCTCATCCTTTGATTTCCTTTTCATTCCTGGGTCCATTGCAGGCCAACACTTACTCCACTGATCTATCTCCCTGGCCCTGCAGTGTTCCTATATTGCATATCTTTTTCTCTCTTGGTTTCACTCTTGCAAACTATGAAAAAATAATTAAGGAAACTGCTCCCTAGTGGATACGGGAGAGATAGTCTTGACTGTTCGTACATTTAAAAAGTCCTTATTTTGTGTCACTCCAGGAATAGCACTGTGAGTTCAAAATTATTTTCCCCTTAGAGCACAGATGTTTCTCTCTGGTGTCCACTAATCATCGAGTATTTTCTTAAGAAATCTTGTTAGTCTGATTCTGAACCTTTTGTAGGTGTGTTACTGGAAGCATTGGGGATGTTTTCTTTATCCTTGATATAGTGAAATTTCATAAAAATATATATGAGTGTAGGCTGTTTCTTTTTTGGAGAGCTCCCCCCATTGGGTCTGTTCATTCACTTTGTTTTGTTTTTAAAGTTTCTGAGGGAAATTCATTTTCTTTTCAATCGTTCCCACCCTGTTTCTTATTTTCTCTTGTCAGAGCTCCCATTTGATAGACTGGTTCTTCTCACTGAGTCCTTTGCCTTCCTCTTTATTTTCCCTCCCTGTCTACATGAGTTTGTAACTGGGGAGCCTCCTTGACTGTCTTATCCTAACACTCTTCACCTTTGCTCCCCAAATTCTCTTTGCAATTTCAATCCTTCTCTTTCTTTACTCATTTTTGTGAAGCCTGGTCCTGTTTCATGGCATCCCTTCCTACATGCAGAACATTGGCATGCACACGCGTGTGCACACACACTCACCTTGAAAAGAGAGGGCTTTGGTCTGATCTGTCTTTGATCTTTGCAGTTTTCCTGACTTAGCAGGCAACCCCATGGGCCCTGTTGTTTTAAGAACAAAATCCTGCATTGCTGAGTGTCACAGGCTGTGTCAGACTCAGCTCCTAGCAACAGAGGGTGGACACAGGGACAGCTGTGCTGCTGGTTCCTAGCTGTCCTTCCTTGTCTCTCCATTGTCCATCTGGTCAACCCAGGGCTCTCAGCTCCATTGTAGTCCCATCCTGCGCATATTCTGATAACCTTTGAACGCTGTCCCTCCCAGTTTTATCTTCCAGAAGCTAGCCACAGCCACTCCTGCTCTCCTTGCCATCATTAGTCTGTTCTCGCTGGCCAGGGCTGTTATTTCAAGGGAAAAAGGGCCTGAAGAGGAAGGAGGGAGCTGGAAAGCTCCTGCATTTCATTTTGAACTAGCCCTTTCATGTTGTTGGCAGGGTCTTTCAGGGCCACCAGCCAGGGTCCTTGAGAGCACCCCAGGGTTTTCTGTGGGTGCCCCAGCCCTCATCTCCTTCCCAGCCAGCACACATATCATGAATGGCAGCTCCTTCTGCAGAAGATCCTGTCTCCCTGCTGGGCTTTGGACCTACAGAAGAGGCCCAGCTTCAGCCTGCTGATGCACATGCTGGAGAAGCTGCCCAAGCTGAACTGGTGGCTCTCACACCCCGGGCACTTCTGGAAGTCAGCTGAGTAAGTACCACCTCGGTGAGCTGCCTCCCCTGGGGTCTTGGAGGGGCTCTGAGCTGCAACTGCCCAGACTTTTGTCTGTGGAGTTCACCGGGGAGATTACCTAGAAACATGCCAGAAAAGTATTTACTAAGCTTATGTTGGAGACAGGTGAGCACCTTTGGCTCACATGTGTCGAAGTCTCCATGTCACTATGGTCAGACCAGTGCTGATGTCAGACCTAGGCAAGGCCAGGGTGAGAAGGATTTGCCCTGGGAGGGGAAGGATGGAGATCAGAGCTGTGTGAATACTAAGAAGCACTTATTAGAAGCAGAGCCAGTGCTGCTTAAAATGGCTCTGTGTGAGACACCGAGATGTCAGTGCTGCAAGCTGGCCTCCTGATATGGGTGAAGACGCTGCTCTTCTTTATGTGGTGCTTAGATGCCAAAAGCCCTTCTCCTCTGTGTGCTCACACGACCCTTTGCCCCCTTGGCATGGGTGGGGCTCTCCATGTGCAGCAGAAGCCACTGTCACCTCTCCTGCCCTGCTTT
>NW_004524648.1:6603709-6646662 GCF_000260255.1 Octodon degus | reverse complement strand
GCTGCTACCTGTGGCCGCACTGTCCTGAACACACTTGACCTCCTCCCAGGGGAGCTGCTCCTCTGGCTCACGTCCTCAGTTCTGACCAATTAAATGGAAGATGAAGCAGACCTGAATGAATCTACGTGCAGATTTTCTGCTGATAATTCCCACTCTCTGCACCCGCAGCCTCTAATTCTCATTTTCTCTTTTCTTTCCCATTAGCATTGATACTTTTTCTTTTATTTATTTATTTTTTTTACTTTAGGGGTGTGGAGCAGACACACTAGCTTGCCCTGGCATCTTCTTCTGTCCCAGCACCTGACTTTGTTGTAATGAAAGTGTTTATTTAATTGAGTCACCCAGGGAAAGTGGATGCAGAGACAGGCAAGCTGGGCACCAGCAGGGGGCACCCTGTACCTGACTGAGTACCGACCCCAAAGGGCAGGAAGGGAGAACAATTACACAGCTTTAGTTCCAGGTCTAGTTTAAGGTTTAGGGGGTTGGTGCTGATATGATTTAATGTATCTATAGAAATACTAAAAAGCATGGGCTCTAGTTGTGACAGAAGAACAAGGATTTTGACATTTTTTTTGTAGGAGCCCAGCAGTCTTATGACAAAGCGTGGGGTGGTATCAGTTTAAGGAACTAGGCCAATGCTGATAAGAAACGAAGTTAAGGAAACCAAAGCTCTAAGATGGTGCCTGAGTGCAACGTGGTATCATTTTGGTTCTTCTCCCACTTAACCTCCACTCGCACCCTGTGGAAATTTGCTCTTTAGCAAAATAGGCCAAGTGTCCTTAAATCACGTGCCTACAAAGGTTGGTGTTTGGGTTTTTCTTCCAAAACCCCAAGCTGTACATGGTCCATTCTAGCTTGAATTTTCCCTATCAACCATTTGACCAGGCAAGGCCCAATTACCTGTAAGGCCATAGAGGTCATAAAAGGCCCAACTAGACTTGTCAGAAGAGAAGTTAGCCAGGGATTCTGACTGTATATTGGGGACATCACTCTGGGCTTTTATTTTTGTTGTTGAGACTCTCACAGAACCTGGCCAGATTTCTTTTGATGAGTTTTGACTTATTGGTATTTTTACATATACTCCATGGGGTTTGTGGGGGGGGGTAGTAGGTGAGGTTTTGGATATGAATTGGGACCAGCTGTGGCCAAATTGTCCTGAAGCCTGAGACCTGGCTTTATGGGGAGTGAATCAAGGCTCAGGTGATGTCACCAATAGTAACAATTATCCCAGTGTCATCTTCTAACAAATAAGGTCCAATTCATCTATAGAGTCAAAGCTGTTGGCCTGTGCTCCTGGGCAAAGTCAAACCCAACAAGGTTTGTCTTACCTTTTTACTTTCTGTTAGGTTCCCACAGACTGGAAAGGCTCCTAAATGCTTGTATGATTCAATGAATTTTAAGAGGTGTCACTCTCTTGGCAAACAGTCTCCTTTAGAATATTGTACTGAGTGTTTGAATTATTGTGAACGTATAAACCAGTTTTATACTGTCTGAGCTGACTACAAGTCCAAGGAGGAGCGAAAAGAGGGTGACATGGACAGTCAATGTTGGTCTGCTTCTGGTTCATTGTTTGACACAGAGTGATGGATCCATATAGCAAGCCCTGGAAGTTAAGAGCAGGTGAGGTGGTTTGTATTCATTGAGCCTCTCCACCTGGGCTGGAGGGCTTCATCCTCTCAGCCCTTGACCAGGACTTGATCCCCAGCCTGGAAAGAATACAGGGGTGTAGGCAAGAGGACTGTGTGGTGTTCCAGAATGGTCTGTCCCTGCTCCAGAAGGATCCAATGAATTGATTTTATCTGGTGACACAGGCTGGTCAACCTAGCTGTTTGGAGTCCTTTCCTCATAGACACCACTGAGAGGGGGCTGCACACATGATCTCAGAAGGTCATTGCAGTACAGTGTGCACTGGGATCCGAGGACTACCATAAGCAATACCATTGTCCAAACTGTACCAATCTCTTGGCACAGCTTAGCCAAGGTGGATTTGAGGGTGCATTTTTGTCTCTGTCTTCCCAGAAATCTGGAGCCAGTAAACTGTGTGGAGATTTTATTTTACCCCATGCTTAGGGTCTATACTACTTTACCCATAAATATCAGCCCATTGTCTGACCCAATGGTCCTAGGGAGTCCAGCTTAGGAAACAATGAACTCCAGAACAGCATTGCTTACACATATTGAAATTTCAGTCATAGCTGGGATGGCCTTCACTCATCCTGAGTAGGTGCAAACCAGAACTAGCAGCTACTTCTGATTTAGAGTTGTTAGCTTGACCTTGATGAAGTTGACCCCAACATCTGTAAATGAGTTGTCCTGCACCACCTTTTCAGGGTCCTGGAAAGGTGGGTCTCAGGAGGAAAGTCTCTGGTTGGGATCTTATCTTCTCCGCAGCAGCACAATCCTCCCGCAACCACACAGAGGGCAGGCTCAGGGTTACAGGGCTGATACATTATCCACCAGTGATTTACCACCCTTCCCTGCTGTTTTCTATTATGGCAAAATATACATAGCAAAATTATATTTGACCATTTTAATTGTAGATTTGTTTTGAAAATTAATTTATTGGAACCCTTTTCATATACATGATGATCACATTCATTATAGGGAATTGGTACCTGATAAGATATGTCTTGATTTTTCTTTCTTCCCTCATTTTCCCCCAATCTCCTCTCTTCCATTTAACACTCTTTTCTCTGCTTTGCACCCAGTTTTTCCGTCTGTTCCACTTTTTGTATCCTTCTGCGCCCACGTCCCTCGTTCCCCTTCCCATTTGACCATTTTCTTCCAGTGGCGCAGGTGGACAGTTCCAGCAGCGCTCAGGGAGCTCGCGTCGCTGCTCAGCGGAGACCATCGTATCTGGATTTCTCTTTCCCCCAGCAGCTCTGACATCTGTTAAGCGCATCTCCCTTTCTCTTGCTGCCAGCTATCTATTAGCACTTTATGCATTTGAATAACTTGTAAGAGTTACTTATTAATGACACTATCATGGCATTTATGTTATTTTTTTATCAAATGAAATGATTTGATAGTGATTACCATTTTATGGTAGTTGTTCAAAATCCCTTATTTTTGTTTTACTCCTCGTGTCCCCCTCTGATGCCCAGTGTGATCCTGGGCTCCTAAGTCTCTAGGTGGTTCCTAGGAACAGGGAGAGGGAGCTACCAGCAGGTGCCGGCACCCAGTATCTCTCTAATTGCCGCTATCTGACTGCTGGAATCTTCTCTCAACCCACAAAGAATTACAAGGCAGAGAGTCCAAAGAGGACAGAGCAGCAAGCAGCATTTATTGTAAAGTAGAAAGAAAACATCCCCGGAACCTTTGTGTAGAACTTTTCACAGACAAAAATGACTACATCTTAGCCTAGTGGAGATCAACCCTTGGGATTACAAACTGGGGAGTTTGACTTAGAAGTGGGACTGGTGATGGGGTGGGCTTACTTTCATAAGTATCATGAATATAACCTTGCTACAATGGGCAGGAAAATCCAGCTGACCCCATGAAGCCTTTGCTTATTAAACCTTAAATATCCTGGCCTTCCGCATTGTGCCTGTCACTAAGTCCCCACTGGCTGCTTATCCCCTCTGAAGAATTCTGTCAGAACAATCTCCACAACCACATCGCCCCAGCCTCATTAGCCAGGGTCACTCTAAAAAATCTGTTGTCTTTCCTTAGGGCCTTGCTCTCTGCAAACTGATCTTTTGGGTTGCTGTTGAGTGCCTCTTGTTATGTTAGGAAAATTACTGCCAAATCTGAGAAAATGGAACACAGGCCCAGCCACACCTGCAGAGGGCTATTGGTTCATTCTTTTCAAGTCAGCTGTTACCTCCCTACTGCTTTTGTGGTGTTCTCCTTCTGCCATTGGCTGTGGAGAGTGCAGGACTTCTACCATCTTGCTTCCTCAGTGTGAATGTGCAAAGCTGAGGATGTACCATAAAGCAGGGACCAGCTGAGACCAGAGTGCACTATATGCCCAGAGCAGGACCCAAAAGATAGTGAGGCTAGAATTTGAAGGATTTGAGTTTGGTGGCGGGAGTAGAAATCTTCAGGAGGCTTCTTACTCACCTGCCCACCTATGGGTGTCGTCATCAGCCAAGATCTCAGCTGGATAGTGGACTGGGACAGTACATGTGAACTTGGCATGTGGCCCTCTTAGAGTGGAGGCTGGTGTCCAGCAGAGAGCTCTGAGCACAGAGGAGGTGGACTTTGTATGTTTTGTACAACCCTTTCCAGGATCCTGCAGGGCCACTTCTATGCCACTCAGTCACACAGACCCTGCTGGTGTTCAAGGGGGACCAGATCCTGACCTGGGCCTGGGACAGGCTGGAAGGGCACAAAGACCAGAAATGTGTGGGGAATGCACTGACTGCTGAAGTCACTCAACAGGACAACATGCTGGGACAACATGTCCTTGGGGTCCCACAAGATCTGGCTTCAAGCAGTTCGTACTGCAGAGAGGAAGAAAGAAGCACAGCTGGGGCTTCTGGGTGTGGAAAGGGGCACAGCAGTTATTTTGCTAAAGAAAATGCTTGAAGAGTGTTGATTCTGTGCTACACACCTTCTGCATGCCTGTACTTCATCCTCTGACACTTTCATGGCTCAGGCACCCTGCATCCCAAGTTACAAACACTTGAATTCCACACTTGCAGAGAAGAAGAGACCTCACATTACAAACATCAGCGGGTATGAACCAACCACTGAAGTAGCTCATGTTGTTTATAGGTGTTGTACTGTACTGTACTACCACTTTTTAAAGGTAAGTGTAAAAGTGGAAATAATTTAGAGTATTTCTGTATGCAGCTTTGTTTTCAATGCTTTATTGTTTTATTTTATTGAGAAACAAATAGCAATGAGATAGTTTTAAAACTGATTAATAAGATAATTTCAATAATTATACATTGTACATTGTTATTTTCTTAGTGGTTATCCATAGTTCAAGAAGCAGACAGGATATGCTGTCCAAACACTATTAGTACACCTCTTTCTTCTCAGTGAATTAAGTGAAAGTAGCTGTATATCTATCCTATCTGTATATACAGATAGAAAATAGTCCTTCCTTTGTATCCTCTTTTTTGTTTAGTTCTGTCAGAGGTGGGTATTCTATTGGCATCTAAATACTATAGGTGCTTGAATTCAGAAAAACAATCCAACACTGTGCAGCAGTCCATAATAGTAGTGGGTTATCCTCAGAAGTTGTTGACTTGAGCTTTTCACAGCTCAGTATATTAATATGGTTTTACTTTATATGCCTCGTTTTTATACTTTTCTGCTGGATGGTTAAGACCTAGATAAGGCAAGACCTACATAACAAGAAATGGAACTTTTGTATCTGATAAGATCAGCCAAGTCCCCTCAGGATTTGTCCTGTAGCCCTGTACCGTAGTTTGCAGATCCTTCGTCAGTGTCAGCCATGAGGATGAGTCATGGCCATTGCTTGACCAGTTTACTCTCTGTGAAAGTCTGAGAGAATATTTTAATTGTATATTTGTGTCATATAAGATACACTTTGTCAAATTTATGAATGCATCCAAAGTATGAGTGTCCTTCCAGAAGGGAACTCGTAGGCAAGTCAGGGATGTAGTATACAAATAATTTTGCCCATTCAACACACAAAGAAATAAAGATGCAATGAGGTGCAGCCCACTGACCAGGGTTACAGAACAAGAAAATGTCTGCACATCCATGTTGAAGACTACAGTGTCACAGGCCTTCCACACACAGTGATTCTTGAAGACCAGAGCACACTTGTGCAACAGAAGGAAGTCACTGGGCACAAGGGCTGTGTGCACCCCCACTCTGGGGAACCAGCCGGCTGTTATTGGCCATGTAGTGTCACCATCCAGGGCATAGCAGCCATCGGGCTCTGTGCCCTCACTGTGTGCTGAGTGCTTACGTCACTAATCCAGAGAGCAAGAGTTTCTCTCCTCAAGGACCTCCTGCAACTCCTGCTGGCTACACTGTGAGGGGCTGAGGCTTGTCAGCATTTTGCTTTTCATTCTTTTATAATGTTGGAGGCCTGGGAACTTAAAATTTTGTTTTCTTTGCAGTGCATGGATTGAACCCAGGGCCATGTCTATGTTAGGCCAGGGCTGTGTCTCTGAGCCACAACCCCAGCCTGAGACTCTGAGTATTAACGGGGCCCATAGCTTTCTATGTTAAAGGCAGCGCTGTAGCTGTGGGGCCTCGAGCAAAGGATGTCACTTTTGTGCTTCACTTTCTCAGCTAATGCATGAAACTGTGATCACTGTAGCACCCTGGCAGAGAGAAGAGGATTAACAGCGCTTAGAACGGGGCCTGGTACAGAGTGTGAACAACAATATTCACTTTGAACTACTGGTCTGCAGGGAAAATAGGAGGAAATGTTTTCTGATGCTGTTCACCTGACCAGAGCAGAAGGCTTCAGAGTCTGTGTTGTCACTAAGGAGCTCTTGTCAATCTCCTCCTCCTATTCTAGGGGAAGAGGAGAAGGGGCCTAGCTTTCCTTTTGTAGGATCAATCTGTACAAGGAGAGATTTCCAATTGGAGAGCTTCAAATCTAAGGAGGATGCACAGGAAGGTCTTTACAAATACACATAGTATTCAATTTGCCATGGGGCTCCAAACCCAGAAACCCCTTATAAGTTGAAACATAATGTCAAAGAAAATGCAACTGAGCACCTGGCCTGCTGAACATCAGAACTGAGCAACGCGGCCCACAGCAGAGACCTTGTGGTTCCAGGGGCACCGTAACCAGGCCTGGGCACCTGAGGCTCAAGGAACTAAGGTCTTGTCAGATCAGGAGAATTTCTTTCCCAGAAATGAGATGTTTGTATCTCTCTAAGGAATATCTTGGTTCTGCTAATTATAGAAAGGTTATAGGTGGAGAAGCACAGCTAACCCTTTACTTTACCATGCATGACCTACATGGGACTTTGAGTATGATCAGCCCGTGTGATGGTTTGTTCTGGAGGAAGCTGAGCCAAACCTTTGTGCAAAACAAGATGAAAATGGGACCTTAGGCCCGTGGAAAGCTTCTGGGACAGCAGGGAACGTTTTGCTAAGACATGTCTGAAGGAGCAATACCATAAACCTGGGTAAGACAAAGCGCCCCTGGGACCGCTGAACTATGATGGCCTCACTGATCTGTGCCTTCCTCCCCCCCCCCACTTCCCATTCCTGCCTTTTGTGAAGAAAAACTATAATAAATGCTGGAGAAATTGGCAACCGGAGCCTCAGTTCCAGACTGTGATCCCCTAATCCTGGAACTTTATCTTTTGTTTTCTTTTTATCTGCCGCACCTACTTACAAGGACTGGTTGCCTCACAGAAAACAGTAGTTTTATTTCTGATGCTTACAAAACTGAGCCCACCCCATCCCCTGGGCTCCTACGGGCCCCCTTCTAGGTCAAACTTCCCTGCTTGCAATTCCAGGGGTTGATTTCAACATGGCTGAGACATCGTCATTTTTGTGTATGAAAACCTCTACACCAGGATCCCAGGGACATTTTGCTTCCACTGTACAATAAATGCTGCATCCGGCTTTCACTGTACAAGAAATCCCTTTCCTCAGTCCTCTTCTGACTCTCTGCCTTGTAATTCTTAGTGGATTCAGAGAAAATCAGCAGCCAGATAGCGGCAATTAGAGAGATAGCAGGGGCTGGCACCTGCTGATAGCTGCCTCTCCCTGTTCCTAGGAACCAGCTAGTGAGTTAGGAGCCCGGGATCAAAGTGAGTATCAGGGGTCCACCTAGATAAAGAAACAGAAGAAAAGTGACTTTGAACAGCTACCACCAATCTCTGTCATTTCTTTTAATGAGGAAATAACCATAAAATAAATACAATGATCTTATCTTTAAGAAATAACCCAGTCTCCCTGTTCCTAGGAACCAGTTAATGATGACATTAGCAGGATTATCCAACTCTCCATATTCCTGGAATCCATTCTTCTGCCTGTGCCTGCTGATGGGAATTGGTCAGGGGAAGGGCAGAGGAGGCAGGATGGGCTAACCATGTAGCCTGATTGATGCTTTTGTCACTGTCCCTACTTTACCATCTAAATTGGTCCCGTCTGCTTTCTCCTCGAACTCAAGTCTCCTCCCTGCTTCCTGTACCTCCAACCAAAGTGTTCTCCTTCTGGTCAATTTCAAGTCCTCCAGCTGGAAAGGAATGACTTCAAACCTACCATGTGTATAAGCACAGATCTGGGGCTGAGTATGCTCACCCTCTGCTTTTCCTGGTTTCATCCAAGAAAGCTGAGCTATGCTTTGATTCCCTATTTGTGACTCACATGTGACAGCCCTTATGAGCCGTGGCTGAGAAGAAATGGTGACAGGCATCTGTAAGAGCTGCAAGAGGGCCTTTTCCAATAAGACAGCCTTCACACAGCAGGCAGACTCGGGCACTTCCTGGCCTTTCAAGGCTTAGGCAGGAAGAAATGTACAAGTCCAGCCCAGGCCACTTGGCAACTTAGCAAGACACTGTTCTAAAATGAAAACCACAGTGGGGTGGGATGTGGATTGGAGAAGAGGCTCTCTGGCTGTGAGAGGATGGTCTGTCCTGAGAGTGGCCTCTGTCCTCCATCACAGTCCAGCGAGGACAGAGAGAGAGAGAGAGAGAGAGAGAGAGAGAGAGAGGAGAGAGAGAGAGAGAGAGAGAGAGAGAGAGAGAGAGAGAGAGAGAGAGGCTTCCAGTTGAAAATGAAAAGATTTTTGAGAGTGTAAAGAGAAACATATTCCCACTTACTGACAATGATAACAACCATCCATAACAAAGGTGAGTGGCCTTAGACACACCCAAGAATGAAGCTGGAAAAGAATTAGAAATTTAAAATGTCCTTGGAAACAGCTGTTGGAAATAAGACAAGGAGCCAGCTCATAACTGTCATAGCTGTCAAAGGAATCCACAAAGGAATACAAAGCAATTCAACAACCAGGGAAGAAGGAAGTCTAAGTGCCACATTTGCAAGACAGCAATGTAAGGCCCTGCCTACATACATAAAGTGCCCCATCAAAGGAACCTAAATATGAAGACATCACAATCTTCTCTGATCTCAATTTTAACATGGCTCAGGCAACCAACATAGTGACAAGTATCCAATAAACCATGGATGACAATTGGGATTACTTCAATGAATCACAAAATTCAGAATCCAGTCAGAATATTTTGGAGTTTCATGAAACAAAGGGAACTCTTATGTCCTTCCAAATGTCTTGCAGGGGCTTCCCAATGATACAGGGGAAAAAATCTAACTCCCAACCTACAAGATGTCAGAAACACCTAGTTCACTCTCATGAAACTGAAGAATGAATTATGTGGAACAAAGATTAAGACAAGGGAAATTTTATTGAGAGCTCTGTGTTGAGAGATAGCAGGGGATTTGAGAGTGGGGTGCCTCAAGGCTACTGCTATAAGAATGTTCGATAGAGCAAAATCATCGGATGGCTGCATAGTCATCAAGTGAGTACAATGTGGGTCACAGTGTAATCATCAATAAGATGGCAGGTGGAGCCAAAAAGCTAATAATGATCAATAGGGAAGCAGGGCCTGTAGCAAGATTACAGGGAAAGAAAAGGGGCATGTCAGGAAAGGAGGACTGTATGCAAAATTTTCAACACCCAAATATGTTGAGAATCTGCATTCCACTTGTGTAATGGGCTTGATGACCACAAGATGGATCTACTTCCAAGTCCTTCCCACCACCATCAGCCCAGCCGTTATCTTTCCACACCCAGTCCCTTTGTTTTTGGCTTTTTCCCCCTTGAAGAGCTGCCAAATGTGTTGGTATATATTTCCTTGTTAAGTCCAGCTCTGAGCAGAGAGAGCTGCATTGGTGTGAAAGGCGGTGGAGGCCACACAGGTGGATTAGAGATGGATTGCTGCAAAATGTCACACCAGGTGAGTGTGGAGCTGACCAGGTATGAGCTGGCTGCACAGACCATCAGCATGGTCTCAGAGTGAAGGACTGGTGGAGGGATTGCAGGAAGGGGAGGCCAGGAGACCCCCAGGAGGACAGAAATGCCAGAGGAGCTCTGGTGATGCTGATCCTGCTCCATGACCTCTCAGCCCTGGGCCTGGAATGACCTACACATATTAAGGTTTATTCAGTCACAGTTTATAGAGGTTTCAGTCCATAATTGGTTGGCTTTAAGGCAGGGTGGCTTGAAAGGAGAGTATCACAGAGGAAAACAGTTCCTGGCCCCCATGAAATAGCAACAGCAACAGAGCACCTTAATAGCCCCAACGTGTGGGAATGGGGGGCTTTGCCACTCCAGTCCTGGGCTTAGTTGTCCATGTTCCTCTCTGCAGGGTATTTTGTCTGTTCTTCCACTGTCTGTTGTCCGTTGATCCCTTACAGGCATGCAGAGCAGTGGGCATCGCTGCTAACTGGTTCTTAAAGAGGGAATGCCTGGACTTGGCTCCCATTTTACAACTATGACCAAAACCCGACATGGTTCTCCTGCCTTCCCCGTTTATGTTATAGGCTGCAGCCAAATTTCACACTATCCACATTGACTGTTAAGATAGTTGGCAGGGTGGAGTCCCTGACTGCTAGGGCTGGCACCTCTGCAACTGCCTCCTTTGAGTCCTGAAATGCGGTTTGTGCTGTCAGCCCTTCATTCCCTTCTGGGTCATCTCTAATTGTGTTGGGAATTATTTCAGTCTTGGCCAACCAAAAAATACTCAGGAATTTGACAGACAAGCCAGTTCCCTAGCCCTTGTCCTCATCCACATCCCAGCCCAGGCCAGCACAGCTTCCTTCAGGCTGTGCCTGGTATAGATATCCTCAGACTTCAGTGTTTACCTCAAAAATATGCAACCTGGTGAGGTTCTGAGCAGGATACCATTCAGTCAGTCCACCCCAGAATACACTTAGACACTTGGGAAATGTAGACATCAGAAAGGCAGGAAGCCTTGGACAGCCCGAAGCTCTCACTGCCTGAGCGCCGGGGACTCGCCCAACTCTGGCAATGCTAAGAGCAGAGGGGGCTGTCTCAGTTTTTCTGTCACTGGAGGATCCTGCACCTGATTCAGTGCCACTAGAAGTGTGCTCTGTTTTATCACAGCAGAGCTCAGCCCAAGGGTGAGCCTCTCACTCAGGTCTGCAGGACCTGGTGGTAACATCTGGAGCGTAAAAAGTTTTACAGGCACCTCTGGGCTGCAGCTGAAACCTGGGTTCCCACAGGCTCAACACACCCACTGCCAATCACTTTACCCCCAGGCACTCTATAGGGAGTGTCTGTTTCCCCAGCAGGACTGTCCCTTTCTCTTATCTGTAGCTAAGCCTTCAATCAGTCATCAGGTATGTCCATGTGTGCTGTCATCTGACCTGTGTGGCTCCATACTGGAACCTTGGGGTGTTGGCTCCTGCTTGTCCTTGGGCCACCCAACTTATGTTTTCCTTGTCTTGACAGTCCCTGTAACTCCTTGCCTGTACAGAAGTGATAGATTTGGGGAGTTCTTTAGGCCCACCTCCCTGCCTAGGGCTCTTCTCCTAATGCTACCTTCTGGTGAATAGCAGGCATGCAGCAGTACAGGGGACTCTCCTAGAAATGGGTACTCAAACTTTTCAAGGCGGCCCTATTTCCTGTGTCCAAAACCTGGCTCTTATAGCAGCCAGCTGCTTTTTTGGTTCTCCTCTGTCCAGTACGCTGGGATGGGGTTCGTGACACAGCTTTTGTGTCTTAACATGGCCACTGTGTCCTCACACTATTGCTATTCTCCTCCATGCACTTAGGCCAACTGTGGCATGAGCTGTCAGGAGTTAGAGCCCTGCCAGGTGCTGGCCAGAGGAGGAGCAGTGCCTGGGCCAAATAGTTCCCACTGCCTGTGCGTCTGTGCACCCACGCCTGCCCCCTGCTGGCTGCCTGGGGACTCTTCCCTATGTCATCACCTGAGTTGGGCAGGGTTCCTACTGCCCAACAGTGTGCTTGGGGCCCTGTATTGTGTCAGTCATGCCTGTGGAAGGTTTTTAAATTTTATTTTATTGAGGAACAAATATGAATGAGACAGTTTCAAAGCTGATTAATAGGACAATTTCAGTAATCAATACATTTTACATTGTTATCTTCTTAGTGGTTATCCATAGTACAAACAGCAGACAGGATATCCTGTCCAAACACTATTAGTACACATCTTTTTTCTCATTAAATTAAGCAAAAGTAGCTGTATATCTATCCTATTTTGTATATACAAATACAAAATGTCCTTTCCTTTGTATCCCCCTTTTTTTAAAATTTTATACTGTCAGAGGTGTGTATTCTATTGGCATCTAAATACCATAGGTGCTTGAATTCAGAAAAACAATCCAATACTGTCCAGTAGTCCATAATAGTAGTGGATCATCCTCAGAAGTTATTAACATGAGCCTTTTACAGCTCAGCATATTAATATGGCTTTACTTTATATACTTTGTTTTTATACTTTTCTGTTGGATGGTTAAGACCAAGATAAAGCAAGACCTATATAAGAAGAAAAGTAACTTTTGCATCTGATAAGGTCAGTCAAGTCCCCTCAGGATTTATCCTGTAGCCCTGTACCGCACTTTGTACATCTTTTGTCACTGTCAGCCATGAGGATGAGTCATGGCCATTACTTGACCAATTTGCTCTCTGTGAAAGCCTGAGAGAATGTTTTCTCTCCATATGACTCTCCTTAGGTACACTATACATCATTGATCACATTCCCCTGTGGCTCAGTAATCTCCTTGATCAGAAAATTTGGGGCACAACTGAGCTACATAATGTTACAGTACAGGTTCTCTTATATCCTGAGTCTTCACTGACCTTGGAAGGCTAGGGCAGAAATGTTTGTTGACCTTGCAGGCCTTCCTTTTCTCCAATTTTTGATCTGCTAACTTAGGTTGTTAACCCTCCAGTAGAGAAGCTTATTATTAACTTGCAATATTTGCAGTTTGGTTTACCCTATCTGTCTAAATATCAAACATCTTAGGCATATCATGGAACAGGTATTTTTCATCAAGTATTGACATGTTGAACTTTAAGTCCTTACAGAATATGAAGGAAAAATAATTTTAAAGAAGTAGAAATAAGCATTTACATATTTTTACAAAGAAATTTAGAAATCTAACTATATACAGAATTATGACAGGACAGACCTGTGACTTTTTTTCTTTTTCTTGTGTCTTTTTTTTCATTTATTACCCTTTTTTTAAAGAAAAAAAGAAAAAAAAATGTTTACTTGAGAGACAGTATGCTAATAATTGGTATGTCATGACAAGAAGTATGTATTTAGAAGACCAGAATGACAGGTATTCCAATCATGATCCAACTATTACATATTGCTAACTTCAGTGCAGCTGCTTGGTTCACAGGTATCAGTATATATAGTCAGGGTGAGAATCTTACCAGTTAACTACAAGTTTCAAAAACTTGCTGATGTTTCTCAGGATCATTGCCTTATCCATCTCGTGTGTATAAATGTATAGCTTTGCCCCTGTCATGTTTCCCAGCTTTTCTCCTTGCCCATTCCTCATTGTATAATCCTCAAATTCTCGCTTTCCTTTTATTTGTGTTGTACCTTTCTAAATGTATTTACTCTTTTGAGTTCTTATGCTAGGGAGACAGTATGATATTTGCACATGGTTTTTTTCAAGTGGCATCCACTTAAATATGAAGACTTTGTGTTTATCAGTCTTTACAGCTGAGTAATACTCCACTGTCGAAAAATACCACATCTTTCTCAACCATTCCTCAGGTGATGGGCATCTTGGTTGTTTCCAAGATTTGGCTATCACAAATTGTGCTGCTATAAACATAGGTACACATATTTCACTATGATATGATGCTGTCAGTTCCTCTGGGAAAATTCCCAGTAGGGGAATAGCAGTTTTGAATGGGATTTCCAGTCCTAGTTTTGTAAGGAGTCTCCACACTGATTTCCATAATGGTTGCACCAGTCTACACTCCCACCAATAGTGGAGGAGGGTTCCCTTTTCCATACAGCCTCTCCAACATTTGTTGTTGGTTGATTTGTTTATGATAGCCATTCTTCCTGGGCTGAGATGGTAACTCAGTGTTGTTTTAATTTGCATTTCACAGATGGCTAGTGATGAGGAGCATTTTTTCATATATTTATTCTCTTCTTTAATATCTTGGATGCACATTTCTGGATTAGGTCTTTAAATTTAGGGGCCTTAATGTTCTTTAGTTCTTTATAAATTCTAGAGAGCAGACCTTTGTCTGAGTGCTTATTAGTTAAGTTTTTTTGAAATTTGTGAATTGTCTTTTCACTTTGTTGGTAATTTCTTCTGACTTGCAAAAACTTCTCAATAAGAGCAGGTCCCAGTTGTTAATTCTTTCAAGTATTTCCCATGCGATTTGATTTTTGTTCATGAACTCTTTGCCTATCCCTATGTCTTCAAGAGTTCCTCCTACTTTCTCTTCTAAGAGATTTAGTGTTTCTGTTTTAATGTTTAGATCTTTAATCCATTTTGGCTTTAGCTTAGTGCATGGTGATAGATCTGAGTCAAGATTTAGTCTTCGGCATGTAGAGAGCCAATGTTTCCAGAACCATTTGTTAAAGAGACTATCTTTCTTCCAGTAAGTGTGTTTGGTCCCTTTGTTGAATATCAGGTGGCTGAGTGTGTTCGTAGAGGCCTCTGCATCTTCTAATCTATTCAATTGATGCTCAGGTCTATTTTGTTGCCAATACCATGTTGATTTTATCACAGTAGCTTTGTAGTATAATTTCAAGTCAGGAATTGTAATGCCTCCTGCCTTGTCTTTGTTGGCCAAGATTGCCTTTGCTATTCTAGGTCTTTCCTGGTTCCAAATAAATTTTAGGAACGATTTCTCTAGGTCTGGGAGGTCTATTGGTGGTAGTTTGGTAGGGATTGCATTAAATCTGTACAACAATTTTGGGAGTATGGCCATCTTCATGATGTTGGTTCTTCCTATCCAGGAGCAGAAAATATGTTTCCATTTTCTGAAATGCTCTACAATCTCTTTTTTAAGAGTACTATAATTTTCCTTGAAAAGTTCTTTGACTTCTTTAGTTAGATGAATTCCAAGGTATTTCATTTTCCTCGGTGCTATTGTAAAAGGTATTGATTCTCTAATTTCCTTCTCAGTGTGTTTGTTATCTCTGTAGAGGGATGTTATTGACTTTTGAGTATCGACTTTGTATCCTGCTATGCCACTGAATTTGTGTATCAATTCTAGTAGCTTCTTGCTGGAGCTTTTTGGGTCTTCCAAGTAAAGTATCATGTTGTCTTCAATAATGATAGTTTCACTTCTTCTTTATCTGTTCTTATTCCTTTTATCTTCCCGTCTTGTCTAATAGCTCTAGCTAATGATTCTAGAACTATATTGAATATAGGAGTGATAGAGCACATCCTTGTCTTGTACCAGATTTGAGAGTAAAAGATTTCGGTTTTTCCCCATTGAGAATTATATTAGCCATTGGGTTGTCATAGATGGCTTTTATCAAATTGAAGTAGAGGCCTTCTATTCCAATTTTCTGTAGGACTTTGAACATGAATGAGTGTTGGACTTTGTCAAAAGCCTTTTCTGCATCAATGGAGATGATCATGTGGGTTTTAGATTTTGCTCTATTAATATAGTGTATTACATTTATAGATTTTCAAATATTGAACCATCCTTGCATCCCTGGGATGAATCCTACTTGGTCATGTTGTATGATCTTCTTGATGATTTGCTGTATTCTATTTGCTAGGATTTTATTGAGGATTTTGGCATCTATGTTCATGAGGGAGATCAGCCTGTAGTTCTATTTCTTAGTTGCGTCTTTCCCTGGTTTTGGTATCAGTAGGATACTTGCCTCCAGGAATGATTTTGGGAGGATTGCTTCCTTTTCAATTTCATTGAAGAGTTTAGAAGTATAGGGACTATATCTTCTGTGAATTTCTTGTAGAATTCAGCTGTGAATCTATCAGGATCTGGACTTTTCTTTGTCAGCAGGCTCTTTATTACATTTCATATTTCATTGGCTGTTATTGAGTTATTGAAAGTTGTTATATCTCCTTGATTCAGTTTTGGTAATTTGTACCTTTCTAGGAATGTTTCCATTTCTTCTGTGTCTTCTATTGTGTGAGAGTAAACATTCTCAAAGTAGCTATTGATAATCTTCTGAATTTCCACTGGGTCTGTGGTAATTACACCCTTTTCATTCCTTATTGCTTGTATTTGAATTTTTTCTTTTCTCTTTTTGATGAGGTTAGCTAGGGGCTTATCAATTTCATTTAATCTTTCAAAGAACCAGGGTTTTGATTCTTTAATTCTTTTAACTGTTTTCTTCATCTCAATTGAATTAATTTCTGCTGTAATCTTTATGATTTCTTCCCATCATTGGGCTCTGAGTTTGGTTTGTTTTTCCTTTTCTAGATGTTGGAAGTACAGCATTATGGTGTTCATTTGTTCCCCTTCTGTTTTCCTAATGTGTGAGTTCACAGCTATGAATTTTCCTCTGAGAACTGCTTTCATCGCATCCCATAAATTCTGATAAGCTGTGGATGAATTTTCATTGAATGGTAGATATTTTTGAATTTCTTGTTTAATTTAATCTGTGTCCCATTAGTTGCTGAGTAGGGTGTCGTTCAATTTCCATGTATTTAGGGTTTTTTTCTGGTTTCTTTTGTCATTTATTTCCAGTTTCATTGCACTGTGGTCAGATAATATACATGGGATGATTTCTGGTTTTTTTTGCATATACTTAAGCATGACCTATGGACCAGTATGTGTTCTATTTTAGAAAATGACCCATGTGCAGCTGAAAAAAATGCATATTCTGCTGTGGTTGGGTGGAACACTCTGTATATGTCTACCAAGTCCATTTGTTCCAAGCTCTGGTTCAGTTTTCCTACTTCTTTGCTAATTTTTTGTCTGGTTTTTGTATCTTTTTGGGATAAAGGGGTGTTAAAGTCTCCTGTTAAGATTGTTGTATTGGATATTAGATTTTTCATGTCTAGGATGGTTTGTCTAATATAGTTCTTTTCTCCCGTGTTTGATGCATACATATTTATGAGTGTTATCTCTTCCTCTTGAATTTTTCCCCTAACCAGTATATAGTGGCCTTCTTTATTTCATTTGATCATCCTTGGTTTGAAGTTGAGACTGTCGGAGAACAGGATTGCTACCTCTGCTTTTTTCTGAGGTGCCTGGGCATGTAGTATTGTTTTTCATCCTTTGACTTTCGGCCTATGAGTTTCTTTATGATTTAAGTGTGTTTCTTATATACAGCATATTGTTGGGGTTTGTTTCCTAATCCACTGTGCTAATCTATTTCTCTTAATTGATGAATTGAGAGCATTTATATTGATGGTTATAATTGAGATGTGCTGACTTACAATTGACATGTTATTTACCTGCTGTTTTTTTTTTTTTAACTCCTTTTTCTCCTGTGTTTAATTGTTTGCCCTACTTAGTGGGTTCCTTCTGTTCTCATTGATGCAGTTCTGATCATTTTGGTCCCTCTGTAGAAAATGTTTCAGTGGCCTTGTAGGGTTGGCTTTGCCTTCATGAAATTCTTTAGTTGTTCTTTGTCATGAAAGTATTTCACTTCCCCATCAAACTTGAAACAGTGTGTTGCAAGGGTATAGTAGTTTTGTTTTCATGGAAGACTTGAAGTACTCTGCTCCATGCTGTTCTTGCCTTCATGGTTTGTGAAGAGAAGTTGGCTGTAATTCTGATGGGATTTCCTTTGAATGTGATCTACTTCTTTTCTCTAGCAGCTTTCAGTGCATTATTCTTGTGTTGGATTTCTGATATTTTGACTATTATATGTCTCGGTGTGTTTTTAATTGGGTTGAAGTTATTTGGTGTTCTGTATGCTTCGGTTACCTGAATGTCAGATTGTTGCCCATATTTGAAAAGTTTTCTGCTATTACTCCTGCCCATATAGTTTTTATATCATTTGTATTGTCTCCTTTCTCATTGATACCTATTAGTCTCACATTGTTCATCTTTGCATCGGCTTGGAGGTGATGAATTATTTTTTCTGCATCCTAGTTGTTTTTAAGAGATCTTTTCTTACCTTTTCACTAGCTGCACCAGAGTCTTCAAGATCTGAAACTCATTCTTCATTTTCACTCAAATGGTTTTGTAGGTTTGTGATTGAGATTTTAAGTTCCTCTACATCTCTTTGACTCTGCTTCATGCAATCTAATTCTTTCATGTATTTCTCATTCAAGGAATCCATCATTTTTTAATCTCCTGTATTTTTTTAAATAAATGTCTTCTTTAGAAGCAGTTATTAAATTCTTTTACTGCAGAGTTTTTTCAGTTTGGGTTTCCTCCATATGTTTCTGTATTTGATTCTGTAGTTCAGATGCTATGAATTCAAAGATTTCTTTTTTCATTTCAGAAATTAATTCTGCTTTGAGTTCCTTTAAACCTTTCTGTTATTGCTTATTTGATATTGACACTATTAATTCATATATTTCAACAGGGCTAGTGTCCTCTGCACTTGTTATGTGTGGGCATTGTGTTTCCTCCATATGTTTCTACATTTGATTCTTTATTTCAGAGGCTATGAATTCAGAGATTTATTTTTTTGTTCCAGAAATTAATCCTGCTCTGAGTTTCTCTATATCTTTCTGCTGTTGTTTATTTGCTTCCAACACTATTAATTCATATATTTCAGCTGATCTAGTGTCCTTGTTATGGGTGGGCTCAAGGCTTGAGATTGCATTGTGCTCCTTGTCTTTATCATTTCATATAGCACTGACCTCTGACCTTTGGTGTAGAGCTTTGGTGCAGTTATATCCTTATCACCTAATGAAATTCAGGTACTGATATACCAAGTTCTAGTTCATACAATTGTGCTTGGCTTGGGTCTGGCTACTGTGCTCAGCTCCTTATTATTGTTGCCCTTGGAGATGGGCCTGCTGTACCCCTCTGGTAAGATGTCCTGTTCCTGGATTAGCTGTGTGCTTTTGACCCTAGTCTCAAAGCAGGGCCTTTAGCTGCAGGGTTTCACCCCAAGCCTGTATGCCAGGCCTGGGCTGGGTCTGAAGGGGTGTGAGACGGGGGGGGGGCGAGAGAGTGCAGAAGCTCTCCCACACACTCACCATGGCTGTGCTTTTGTGGGTCAGCAGGACTCCTAAGAGCATGATAGAAGGTCTCACTCACCGGGTGGGCTGTGCTGGGTCTGGACTGGTGGGAGAGGTCTGGAGAACTTGGGGGAAGGCCTCTCTGCCTGTGGAATTTTATTAGGCTTCTATTTCTTGGGAGATTTTTGGATTTTTCCCAGGGCTTGACCCTCAAGCTCTTCTCATCAAGGTTGGCTTTCCAAGCTGCTCTAAAGGTGACTACAGTTAACAAAGACAGGACTGGGGGAGGTGTGTTGGCACTTCATCTCCAGGGTGTTCCTTCAACATCAGTTTTGGGAGAGATACTTGCTTTTTCCTATTGACCCTGTTTCTTTTGCCCATTAGGCAACCCCTCAGGGTTCAGAGGCTGAACTACTAAATACACGTGTTAGGTCCCAAAGTAAGCAGGCAGAAGTGGACGTCAGCAACGCAGCAGTAGCACGCAGTTGAGCAGAGCTAGATCCACCTACGCATCTATTGGTAACTCTCTTACAGGTTGTCATCACCTATTTACATTGAAGCAGAGTGTCCTAACCAGCACACGTGTGTTTACCTGTGCTACGCCTCAAAGCGCACTTACATGCCCTAAGCTTTGGGCACTTTGATGTCGTGCTCCACTGTGTGTGAGGCCCAAATGCTCCCACACTGAATTCCCCATTCTCCTTTCCACCAGATCCTAGACCAAAACTCAAAACCTATGAAAATAGAATGTGCAGAACACCTAGAGATTTTGTCTCCTATGCCAAGCAATGGTGGTAGCTCAGGGGATCCCTCTGACTTGCAGAATTAGATAGTCCACTGTCAAGTGGATAGACATTTTGTAGTATTATTGTATATTAATAATTTCAGGACAGGTACTTTTAATATTCCACTGGTCCTCTGAGTGTAACCTAAGTATATAGCCTGTGCTTATCACCACAGAACACATTAGTGTCCAGACAAAGCTCTCTTCATGACAGTGAAGGCTACCTACTTTGGCAACACAAAGCCTTCCCTCAGTTTTTGAATAATGAAGCAAGTAAGGATTGCTGGCTTCACAGGAAAGATGTCCTACTCTTAGGCAAGGCTTCTGACTCGGCTGGCGGTCCAAGCCCCTCATCGTTGGTACAGAATTTCCTGCTGCAATGGTGGCCCTCTGTGGTCACTGGCTGATCTGTCCCCATCCTCCCAACAGCTTCCTCACCATGTCTCCATCCCAGGTGGGCTGTACCCATTCAGGGTCATCACTGTGTCTGGCATTGTCCTGCAGAATGCTAAGAGGTAAGACAGGACCTCCAGTGGTCTCAGGGAGGAGGGAGCCATCCCCTGCTTCCAAGGAGGTGGGTAATGAGTGGGAGAGGGATCACCTGACTTCAGGGGACACAGAAGGTCCACATGATCTACCCACCCCAGATTCTACATCAACTTTTGCACGGAGAGTGATATCGCCTTCCACTTCAACCCTCGATTTGATGAGAATACTGTGGTCCGGAACACTGAGATCCAGGGTGTCTGGGGGACAGAGGAGCGAAGCCTGCCCTTCAACATGCCCTTCAGACAAGGACACAGCTTCACGGTGAGATGCTGCAGCCTGAGTGTGGGCACCAGGCCGGGTGCAAGGATAGCAGTGCTGAAGCTGCCTGGGGCTTCCTTCAATGGGTGGGGCTGATGCCTGTGATAGGAGGGTTGGGCCCCAAGGGAGAGAGAATGAGCCACAGACTGTTCTTATTTTATGATGATTGTCTCCAGGTTGGCAAAGGTTAACATCTAATTTTTATAGATGAACAAATCAAATCACAGGATAATTTGCTTGCCAAAGATCACACAGCCCATTTCTGCCCCATTGTACTCAAGAATGAGGTGCCAATCATTTATCTCCTTGTTAACCCAGCAGTCATTTATTAGCTCTTTGATTTGGTCCAGGAAATGCCTGATGTGCAGGAATGCAGGCAGGGACATGGGGACACAGATGGCACCAGCCAGGCCTGCTGCCCTGGTGGTCTGAGGAGGCATTTGGTCATGTGGTAGGGAGCTATTGGGGGCAGGGAAGGCTGCCAAGTGGGGGCTGGGTCCTGAGGTGCCTGGCAGTGATGCACAGGCAGAGATGCAGGCTGAGAGCAGCACTGAGGGCTGGGAACCATGGGTGCTGAGGGCCCAGTGAGGAGAACACAGGATGTTTAAGGAGGGGCGGGTGCTTCAGTTAGGGAAGTCCACAGGGCTGTTTGGGGGAGAGGAAGGAGTTTTTAAGGAGGGTCCCTGAGGCTCAGGAGGCTGAGGACTTTCTGCATGGAGTGTGAGCACAATTCCTCTTTGCCCAGGTGTCGATCACATGTCAAGCTGAGTGCTACAGTGTGAGGGTGGATGACCAACACCTGCTGGATTACGCCCACCGCCTGAAAGGCCTGCAGGCCATTGGTCACTTAGAGGTGGGGGGTGATCTTGAGCTTTCTAAAGTGAGTGTCTAAGCAGCCTCCCTGGCTGGTGCAGCGCTGTCTGCACCTTCTCCAGCTCCTCTTCCATTCCCTGCTCCAGCTTCTGGAACCCTGACCTCTGAGGTAGGCTGCCCCTCCCTGTAACAGCAGGCAAAGCCCAGTTCTTTTCCTCTTGCATAGTGGGGCTCCTGAGACTGCTGAGCCCCCAGCAAAGGCCCACGCTATATATAGCTCTCAATTGTCCTCCCACCCTCTGTGCAATGCCTCTTGGGTCCCAGGCCACAGCTGTGCACTGCAGTGATGAGGGGACCTGCACAGCCTTCCCCAACCCAATCTTATGACCTTAATCTATCTCCTTGGCTTTGCACCCTGCTGTCCCCAGCCCCTCTGGGAAGGCTGCTTGGTGACATCGTGCTGGCTTCTCCCAGCCCACCAGAACTTTGTCAGACAGGCTGCTTCCTTTCCTGGAAAATTTAAAATAAAGAGAATACTGTCCTGCTGGTACCGTGACTGACTGTTTTATGAGTGTGCCTGGAGACATTTTGAATTTTCAGGAATTGGGGTTCCCTGACCAGTGGAACACTCAAACACAGCATTCTTTCTTTTTGGGCAGTGAGGTCCTGAAATTAACACCTACACCAACAGGATTCCGTGAAGCCCGTGAGAACACTGTACAAGTAAGCTGGGGCTCTGGCCTCATGAGAAAGTGTCCCTGACATGGGCACCTTGATATCCTGGGGAACCCAGGAAATATCCTCCTGTCATTGAGAAGAGAGAAGACTGAGACAGAGTCTGTGGGTCCAGGTCAGAGGCAAGAATCCAGACAACCTGTGCCAAGTGTAGGGCAGGCCAATGGGGCCCTAGTCTGAGGGGTGGGTGTGCAGGAGCTAAGAGCTGGGGGATCAGAGGTCTGCCAGCCCCAGGTGGGTGTCCAGCCCTGCACCCTGGTGATCCCATCCAGATCTTACTCCCTTGGGGGTGGTGCTCAGGGGGGTCAGCTTCAGCAGGGGGCTGGTTAGCCAGGCAGCATCAAAGATCCTCCACAGATCTTCTAACAAGGAATCTGCATTTCAGCCGTATCTAAGGGGTCTCATGTGCTTGCACTAGGGTCTCCCGGCCCGGGTCTAGGTGGCTGCACTCTTAGCCACACTGTTTTAAAGTCCTGGCTTCTGGTCGGGGAACAGACATTTTCTGGGTCACCAAAGGTTGGTCCGATCCTGTGCTTCACCCACACTGAGGTCTTTGCTGTCAGAAAAGGAAGGAGAGATGGGTGGGAGAAGCAGGGAAGAGTGGGGAGCACATGAGTGAGCCTTGGCCAGCCGCACTCTGGCCCCCAGTGGAGCTCCTTCCTTGGTTCTGAGCAGGACACTGGCTCTGCCTCCTCCAGAGCTGCCTGGTTGGCTGCACCCCAAAAGGCCTGGGCTCTCAGCAGGCAGGAATGCAGGTGCCCTCCACCTCATCTCCTACAGGAGGTCACACCTGGTTTCCTGCATGCCAAATCACCACTGGCCAAACCTAACCAAACAGGTGACAGCAGGGCAAAAACCTTTCTGACGGGGCTTAGAGGACAAGGCCCTGAATGACCAGCTGACCCTGGGGCAGCACTCCCCACCCACTTGGACAAAGTTGCTTCCTGTGGAGGTGCAGCTCCCACTCTCGGCTGGCTGTTTCCCTCCACCCTCTTGGGTGAGCATAGAACTCCATGCCCTGCCATTTCAAAGAGAAGTCACAGCATAGTCTAAGCTGTGGCTGGCAAGGTCCTTTGTGGGGTACTGCACGCAGCTAGTGGCCCAACCCTGACCACACTAGAGCTTGTGGGTGCTGTGCCTGAAGTGCTGCCTCAGTGTCAGCATGCATCGGAGCATGCACACGCTTGTGCGCGCGCGCACACACACACACACACACACACACAACCGACCTTGGGAACAGATAGGGGTGTTTTAATACAGAAGCACAAATACTATGTACAGAGCCCAGAATTCACGGTGTCATCATTTCACCCCCTAGTGGCCACTCAAACTGCTGCCAGCACAGGAAGTTTGCAGTCCTCTGAGACTTAGCATTGCAGATTCCTCTCCGTGGAGCCAGGGGGCGAGCAAGCTCCAGGGACAGAGGTGGCTCCATTCAGTCCTGGGTATCACTTGGTGTCAGCTCATGTAAAATATATGTGATGAAATTTATCATTTAGACCATGCTGAGGGAGCAATTAGGGGCATTGTGTGCATTTACACTGCTATCCCAGCATCGCCACATCCAGCTCTGGATGTTTTCAACTTTCCCAATTGAGTTCTGCATCTGTCAAACACACCTGCCTTTGTCTCTTCCCAGGCAACTACCCATCTTAGCTTCATGAATTAATGATATTCTAAGGGGTATTTTTATGACACTGGCATTCTATTTATTTTTACAATTTTCTTCTAAGTAAAAGAAATCACAATGATTTTCACCTAATGGTAATGAATCAAAATGTTGCTCGATTTGCCCCCAGGGTCTCCCTCTGACATATACCGTGATCCTCCCCTGGTGCTGGTAAGTGCGGGCAGCCGCAGCTCCCGGCCTACTGTAATCACAGGAAACCACAGAGTCCTGCTGCCTGGTGCGTTGCTGAGCATCATGCTCCACAGGCCAGGCACATTCACCGCATTTTCCATTTGATCACATTTCAGCTCATGATGGGTTCCTCCAGCTGTAACCCTCAGAGGTGCGAGTCCTCACTGTGGGATTATTCTGGAAAGGGCAAGGTAGGTCCCATCTGCTGTTCCCTGAGGCTGCCAGGAATGGGAGGGGACTGTAAAGAGTGCCTCAGTGACAGCCCAGACCCTGAGCTGTCCTTTGTCCTGTAGACAAGAAGTCTACAGCACCCACAAGCAGCTGCCCCTGCTTCACCTTAAGACCAGTATTTCAAAGTGCACAGAGCTGTTCACACATTCTGCACCAGACCCTGTTCTCAGTGCTACATGTCCTCTGCTGCTTTGTTGTTTTTGCAGTTTCAGATGTGAGCAGGAAATCTGAGGCCCTAAGAATGATGTCCTTTGCTCAAGACCCTACAGCCTTTAATGCCGTCTTGAATAAGGGCAGCCATGGGCTCCTTTAAAACTCAAGGCCTCCGTCTGGGTTTGTGGCTCAGAGGCACAGCCTTGGCCTAGCATGCACAAGGAAGAGGGCTTAATCCTAGACTGCAAAACAGAACTTAATCCCAGGGCTTTCAGCACTACAGGCAAAGGATGAATGGACACCAAGAGGCTGACAGGATCCAGGCCTCTGCTGTGGAGCTCACAGCAATCTCTGCCTGATGCGCAGACAGCAGTGAGCTTGTCATCTTCCCTAGGAATCCACAAGCATGAGAAGACCCAAAGAACTTCTTGGTGAAAAGCAGCAGCCCCTCCTCCTTGTCGCTGTCCAGCTTCTTGCTCCCTTGGCTCTTCACTCCTTAGCTCTCTTCCTTCTGCTATAGAACTTGGACAGCTTTCTCTTTACTCACTTATTCTTAAGGATGGCTTTGAGTGTCTGTGATTAAATCTCCTAGCTGTGCCTGTAGACTGAGGCACCGGTGAGATGAGAAACAGTGTGAATGCCCTCAGGAAGGACGCTGGGAGCCATGAGCCCTGAAAGCTAGCTTGCCGGATTACATTCTCCTCTTTGTGGATCTCCTATTCCCTCAGTTATTCAAAAGCTCATGGCTTTGTTGATCTCACATTTGGACCGTGGCTTTCGTAGGCAGTTTCAGATCTTTCCTGTAGTTCCTCATCATCCCCGCCCAGCCTTTAGGAGATGGGTTATCACTATCTTGTCCAGGTTGCTTCTGTAGCAGCCTTGCTGGAAGCATCTAGCGTCTTTTCTTTGTCTTTGCTTGCTTTAGTTCTTTTTCTCTTGTTTCTGAGACAAAATACCTGACCCCAAATTAAGGAAGGAAATGTATAGTTAGCTCACAGTTTGTGGATGTTTCAGTCCATAATCAGCTGGCTCCAAGGCGGGGTGGCACATGGCACAAGGGTAGCAGTTTAAGGTGGAAAAAAGACAGCAAAAGCAGCAAGAGCTAAAGTGGGGAGGAAGGAGAGAAAGGCTCTCCTCCTGCCTTCCTGTGTACGCATGCTGCCACCCCCTAGGGCGGGGTAGCACTGCACCATCGCGGTGCCTTCCTCTCGCACAGGATGTTGATGGTTACCAAGTGAGCACCCTGGCCGCCTGGTGGGTCACTTTGTTAAACTTCTTTAGTTTTCTCCAGTTGATGTGTATCAACTATTCCAATGTTATAGGGAGAGTTCATTAAAACATGTGAGTGTACGCTGTTTCTTTTTTAGTGAGCTCCTTCCACTGGGTCTTTTCATCCATTTCTTTTTTAAGTTTCTGGGGCAAATTCATTTTCTCTTCAATCATTCCCACTCTATTTCTTATTTTCTCTTGTCAGAGCTCCCATTTGATAGACTTTGGTTCTTCTCACTGAGTCCTTTGCCACCTTTTCTATTTTCCTTCCCTGTCTAAATAAGCCTGTAACTGGAGAGCCTCCTTGACCATCTTATTCTAGCACTTCTCACATTTGGTCCCCAAATTCTCTTTTCAATTTCAATCCTTCTCTTTCTTTACTTAATTTCGCGCAGCCTTGTCCTGTTTCATAGCATCACTTCCTGTGTGTACCACACCCATATGCATATGCCTATGCACACCCACCCACCCACAGAGAGGGATTTTGGCTGATTTATCTTTGATATCTGCAGTTTTCTTGATTTAGCAGCCAACCCATGGGCCCTGTTGTATCTAGGAGCAGACTCTTACATTACTGAGTGTCACAGGTTGTGTGAGACTCAGCTCTTGCCACTGAGTGTGGCCAATGGGACATCTGTCCTGCTGGTTTCCTGTTGTCCCTCCTTGTCTCTCCATCATCCATCTGGTCAACCCGGGGCTCTCAGCTTCATTGCAGTCCCACCCTGCACATATTCTGCAAACTGCCCTTGGGCAGTATGAAACACTGCCCTTTCCAACTTCATCTTCCAGAAGCCAGTCGCTGCCACTCCTGCTGTCCTTTCTCACTGGCCAGGGCTGTTATTTCAGCAGAGAAAGTGCCTGAGGAAGAAAGAGGGAGCCAGAGAGCTCATACATTTCATTTTGAATTGGAAGCACAGACGATGTTGGCAGGGTCTTCCTGGGGCCACTAGCCAGGGCCCTTGAGAGCACCATAGGGGTACTTTGTGGGTGGCCCAGTCCTGGCCTCCTTCCCAGCCAGTGCATGCACCACTAATGGCCACTCCTTCTGCATCACATCCTGTTGCCTGCTGGACTTTGGACCTACAGGAGAGGCCCAGCTTCAGCCTGCTGATGCACATGCTGGAGAAGCTCCCCAAGCTGAACTGGCGGCTCTTGCTCCCCGGGCACTTCTGGAGGTCAGCTGAGTAAGTACCGCCTCGGAGAGCTGCCTCCCCTGGGATCTTGGAGGGGCTCTGAGCTGCAACTGCCCAGACTTTTGTGGACTTCACAGGAGAGATTACCCAGAGAGATGCCAAGAGTGTATTTATTGAGCTTATGTTGGAGAGAGGTGAGCAGCTTTGGCTCACATCTGTCAAAGTCTGTGAGTCACTATGGTCAGACCAGTGCTGATGCCAGACCTAGGCAAGGCCAGTGCGAGAAGGATTAGCCCTGGGGGGGCAGGATGGGCAGGGTGGAGGTCAGAGCCATGTGGGTACTAAGAAGCACTTATAAGAAGCAGAGCCAGTGCTGTTTAAAATGACTCTGAGTCAGACCCTGAGATGTCAGCACTACAAGCTGGCCTCCTGTTACGGGTAAAGATGCTGCTCATGTTTATGTGGTGCTTAGATGCCAAAAGCCCTTCTCCTCTGTGTCCTCACATGACACCCTTTTCCTTCATGGCATGGTGGGGGTCTCCATGGGCAGCAGACGCCATTGTCATCTCCCCTGTCCTGCCTTGTTGTCTTTCTCCTTTGTCCCTCTTGCCTCCTATTCCAGGATACTCAAAAGACCTTAGTCCTGCCATGAGCTCTTGCGAGCCCTGGGGCCTTCTTCAGTGCCTTAGTTCCCACATCTTCAGAGAGTTGGGCGAGAGAAGATCCAGGACGCCAAACCTCAGCAGGAAAGGGCCAAATAACTACTTTAGGCTTTGCAGGCCAGAGGGAAGTCAAGCTCTCGCTCTTGGCCCTGTCATTGGCGGTGAGGACAGTGTAGATTCTAGAGCTCTGACATGGCCTCTAAGGCAGCACCTGCACAGAGAGTACGGAAGCCGGCAGCATTTGGGGTGATAGCAGCCCGAGTTAGGTAGTTCACGTGTCATCAGACGGTCTTTACATTTTCCCCTATTCCACATTCCACAGGTAAGAATCACTCCTGGGAGCTGCATGCGTGGGCTCACCGCTGTTACCAAGAGAGTGGTGGCACAGCCCTGGATCTAGAAGGGGTCAGGTAGCAAACACTTTAGGCATGCAAGGGACAGGGTCTGTCTCATGGTATTGTCTAAATATCCTTTGAAATTGCTGATACCTTTGGCTATATAGGGCTTGCCATCACATGCCAGGGCTTTTCCTGAGGAACCAAACTAACCTCACACTGCAGGAGGTAGAGGCCCACTGTGGTTTGCCCAAACATTGTACAAATAGAAGTCATGGAGAAAACTTAGTTCATTCTGCTGCCCAGAGGACTTTAGGAGAGACAGCCACCTGGGGTTAGGGAATGCAGCTTTGTTGCTTAAGTTCGATCCCAGTTTGTCCCTTTGGGTGTGTGAGGTTAGCTCCTATAGATTGAAGGTTGCTTATCTCAAATACTTGGGAGGAGGAAGACCAGTTTTTCTCAGACAAGGGAATGCTTGCATAGACTTCACAGTGTGAGCATCCCCAACCCATGGCAGGCCTCAGAAGGGCTCCAGCCTTTGGGGCATCTGCTTCCAGATTAGAGAAGCTCAGCCTGTTCAGAGGGAGGGGAGTGACTGACGGCTGAGGTTAGGCCTCTCCCAGCATGGAGCCACAGTCCAATCAGGATACAGTCGGGCAGACTCAGTACAATGAAATCTCCATCCAGCACAGCTCTATCTTGTCCTCACTCTGTCCCCAGCTCCTAGGAAGGCTCTTTAGAGGGCAGCCGTAATGGCTGGGGTGGCAGAGTATCCATCACCACAGGATTGGAGCATGCGCTCCCTGTGCTTCTCCAGGAGGGTGCTGGGGGGCAGCGAGGCTGAGGTGTGAGCTGCTCCTGCCCACCAGAGCCCCCCCTGGGCATCGGGGGCCTCCTTCCCCACCATCACGGGAAGGCTACGCTGGGTGGGTGTTGCATGCAGGGCATGATCCCTTTCTCCAGAAACCAAGCAGCTCCTCCTTCTCCTATGACAGTCAGAAAACAGTCTCAGGTGGGAGCTGCTGCCTGTGGCCACACTATCCTGAACACACTTGATCTCCTCTCATGGGAGCTGTTCCTCTGACTCAAGTCCTCAGTTCAGATCAATTAAATGGAAGATGAAGCAGATCTGAATGAATCTATGTCCAGGTATCCGCTCAGAATTTCCACATTCTGCATACTGCCTCCCCTGGCATTGACCTCTCTCCCAGCACCTGACTTGGTTGCAATGAAAGTGTTTATTTAATTGAGTCACCCACGAAGCTGGATGCAGAGACAGGCAAAGGGGCTGCCAGCAGGGGGCACCGTGTACCTGACTGAGCACTGGCGCCAAAGGGCAGGAAGGGAGAACAGTTACACAGCTTTAGTTCCAGGTCTAGTTTAAGGTTTAGGGGGTTGGTGCTGATATGATTTAATGTATCTATAGAAATACTAAAAAGCATAGGCTCTAGCTGTGACAGAGGAACAAGGATTTTGACATTTTTTGTAGGGGCCCAGCAGTCTTATCTCAAAGCGTGGTGTGGTATCAGTTTAGGGAACTAGGCCAACATTTGTAAGCACCGAAGTTAAGGAAACCAAAGCTCTAAGATGGTGCCTGAGTGCAACATGGTATCATTTTGGTTCTTCTCCAACTTAACCTCCACTCGCACCCTGTGGAAATTTGCTCTTTAGCAATAGGCCAAGTGTCCTTAAGTCATGTGTCTACAAAGCTTGGTGTTTGGGTCTTTCTTCCAAAACCCCAAGCTGTACATGGTCCAGTCTAGCTTGAATTTTCCCTATCAACCATTTGACCAGGCAAGGCCCAATTACTTGTAAGGCCATAGAGGTCATAAAAGGCCCAACTAGACTTGTCAGAAGAGAAGTTAGCCAGGGATTCTGACTGTATATTGGGGACATCACTCTGGGCTTTTATTTTTGCTGTTGATGTTGTTGAGACTCTCACAGAACCTGGCCAGATTTCTTGTGATGACTTTTGACTTATTGGTATTTTTACATATCCTCCATGGGGTTTGTGGTGGGAGTAGTAGGTGAGGTTTTAGATATGAATTGGGACCAGCTGTGGGCAAATCATCTCTAGCCTGAGACCTGACTTTAGGGGAAGTGAATCGAGGTGCAGATGACGTTAACAATAGTAACAAATATCCCTGGGTCATCTTCTCACATATAAAGTCTAACTCATCTGTAGAGTCACAGCTGTTTGCTTGTTCTCCTGGGCAAAAATAAAGCCGAAAAAGGTCTATCCTATCTTTTTCACTTTCTGTTAGGGTCCCATAGGCTGGAAAGCCTCCTTAATGCTTGTATGACTCAATGAATTTTAAGAGGTGTCACCCCTCAAGACAAACAGTCTCCTTTAGAATTGCTCCACTGAGTGTCTGAAGTATTGTTAAGTTACAAACCAGTTCCATGGTGTCTGACCTGACTACAAATCCAAGGAGGAGGAGGAGGAAGAGGGCGACATGGACAGTCAGCGTTGGTCGGGTTCTGGTTCATTGTTTGACTCAGCGTGATGGATCCACATAGCAAGCCCTGAAAGTCTCCTTTAGAATAAGCCCATTTGAATTGTACATTTAGTTTGAAAATTATTTTATTGGAACCCTTTTGCAAAACATGATGATCACATTCATTGTAGGGAATCTGTACCTGGATATGATATATCTTGCTTTTTCTTTCTTTCCCCATTTTTCTCCATTCCCCTCTCCTCCCTTCAACATTCATTCCACTTCTTTGCAGCCAGGTTTTCCTTCCTTTCTCCTCTTTCTTCCCTTCTGCCTTCACCTCCCTCGTTCTCCTTCCCATTTGACCATTTTCTTCCAGTGGTGCAGGTGGATAGTTCCAGCAGCGCTCAGGGAGCTCACGTTGCTGCTCAGCGGAGACCATCGTATCTGGACTTGTCCTTCCCCAAGCAGCTCCGACATCCATCCAGCACATTTCCCTTTCTCTTGCTGCCAAGTATCTATTTGGAGTTTATGAATTTTAATAACTTGTAAGAGTTATTCGTTAATGACATCATCTTTGTATTTCTTTTATAGTTATTTCCTGAAGACAACAATATGCAATGTCTTAATTATTTAACTGTCTTACTGACCTATTTTGAAACTGTTTCATTGTTATTTTATCTTTTTTCTCATTAAAATGAATAAAAAAATAAAAAAATAATTTAAAAGAAAAATCAAAAGAAATGATAATGATTGCCACTTAGGGTCCTTGTTCAAAGTCATTTATTTTCATTTTACTCCCAGTGTCCCCCTCTGATGCCCAATGTGGTCCTGGACTCCTAAGTCACTAGCTGGCTCATAGAAACAGGGAGAGGCAGCTGTCAGCAGGTGCCAGCGCCCAACAGCTTTCTAATTGCTGCTATCTGGCTGCTGGAATCTTCTCGCAACCCACAAAGAATTACAAGACAGGGAGACAAAAGAGGACAAAGCAGAGGTATTTCCTGTACAGTAAAAGCAGAAAGTAGCATTTATTGTAAAGTTGCAGGAAAACTTCCCTGAAATCTTTGTGTAGAGCTGTTTACACTCAACATTGCCTTGGGACTATAAGCACAAGAGTTTGACTTAGAAGTGGGCCTACAGGAACTCAGGTGATGGGGTGGGGTTACTTCTTAAGCATCATAAATATATCCTTTCTACAATGGGCAAGAAAACCCTGCTGACCCCATGAGGCATTCGCTTGTTGAACCTCCAGCATCCTGGCTTTCGCCACGGTGGAGCACTAAGGCCCCACTGGCTGTTAATCCTGACTGAGAAATTCTCTCTGTCAGAAAGCTCTCCACAACCTTCTCCCCCTTTACTAGCCAGTGTCATTCTGAAAAATCTGTCACCTTTCCTTAGGGCCCTGCTCTCTGTAAACTCATTGTTTGGGTTACTGTTGGGTGCCTCTTATTATGTTCAGAAAATTACACCCAGATCTGAGAAAATGGAACAGGGCCCAGGCACACCTGCAGAGGGCTGGTGCTTCTTTCTCCCCAAGTCGGCTGTTACCTCCCTGCTGCATTCTTCTTGGTCTCCATCTGCCGCCGGCTGAGTGGGTGCCAGTCTTCTCAGGAAGTGCCATAAAACAGGTGCAGCAGCTGAGAACAGAGGGGACTACTTGCCCAGAGCGTCAAAACAGTGATGCAGGAATCTTGCAGGATTTTGAATCTGGGGGTCGGGGTGGAAATCCTGCCCAGTTTCTTACTGACCTGCCCACCTATGGGTGCTGGCGTCAGCCAAGATCTCAGCGAGACAGCGGGCTGGGACAGCGCGTGTGAACATGGCACGTGGCACTCCTAGTGCGGAGGCTGGTGTCCAGCAGAGAGCTCTGAGCACAGAGGAGGTGGACTGTGGAACTTTTGTACAACTTTTTCCAGGAGCCTGAAGAGCCACTTCTGCCCCACTCAATCACACAGACCCTACTGATGGTCAAGGGGGACCAGATCCTGACCTGGGCCTGGGACAGGCTGGAAGGGCACGGAGACCAGAAATGTGTGGGGAATGCACTGACTGAAGTCACTGCACAGGTGCTGGGCCAGCACGTCCTTGGGGTCCAGGAAGATCTGGCTTTAAGCAGCTCATACTGCAGAGATGAAGAAAGAAGCACCGGTGGGGCTCCTGGGTGTGGGGAGGGGTACAGCAGTTATTTTGCTAAAGAAAATGCTTGAGGAGTGGTGATCCTATGCTACGCACTTTCTGGATGCCTGTATTTCATTCTCTGACAATTTTATGGCTCAGGCACACTGCACCCCAAGTTACAAACATTTGAATTCCACACTTGTACATAGGAACAGACCTCACATTACAAACATCAGTAGGTGTGAACAAATCACAGAAATAGCTCACGTTGTTTATAGTTCTTGTACTGCATTGCAACACTTTTTAAAGGTAAGTGTAAAAGTAGAAATAATTTGTAGTATTTGTGTTTGCAGTTTTTTTGATGCTTTAATTGTATATTTGTGTCATACAAGATGCACTTTGTCTCATTTATAAATGCATCCAATGTGTGAATGTGCTCCCATAAGGGAACTTGTTCATAGGTCAGGGATGTAGCATATAATTAATTCTGCCCATTCTACATGGGAAGAAATAAAGGTGCAGTGAGGTGAAGCCCATCACCCAGGGTCACACAGCAGGAATGGGTCAATGCATCTGCACTGGAGAATACAGTGTCACAGGCCACCCACAGGCTGTGATCCTTGAATACCCGAGTACACTTACGGAAGAGAAGGAAATCACTGGACACAAGGGCTGTGTGCTCAGCCCCACTCTGGGGACCCAGGTGGCTATTACTGGCTGAATAGTGTCAGATCTCTGTTGGTTAACTCTCGTACAGGTGGTCATCACACAGTTCCTTTCCTGCAGAGTGGCCTAACCAGAGCATGTGTGTTTACCTGCGCTACGTCTGGAAGCGCACTTATATGCCCCGAGTTTGGGCACTTTGGAGCCGTGCTCCACTGTGTGTGAGGCCACGACGCTCCCACATTGAATTTCCCATTCTCTTTCCCACACAGATCCTAGACCAGAACTCAAAACTGGGGAAGTAGAATGTGGGGAACAGCTGGAGATTTTGCTTCCTATGCTAGGGTCAATAGTAGTGGCAAGTTGGGGGAATCTTCTGACTTATGGAATTAAAGACAGTCCACTCTCAAGCAGATAGGCATTTTATAGTATTGTTGTATATTAATAATTTCAGGATGGGCATTTTAATATTTAGGTGGTCCCTGAGTGTGACCTAATTATATAACCTGTGCTTATCACCCCAGAATGCTTCAGTACCCAGACAAAGTTCTCTTCTTGACACTGAAGCCTGCCTGCTTTGGAAACACAAAGCTTTCCCTCAGGTTTTTTTTTTTTTTTTTTTTTTTTTTTGTGGAACTGGGAATTGAACACAGGCCCCTTCGCTTACCAGAGAAGCGCTTATTCTACTGAGCCATCTCCCCTGCCCTACTTGGTGTTTGAACAATGAAACAAGTAAGGATGTGCTGACTTCACAGGAAAGACGTCTTTCTTACTCTTAGGCAAGGTTCCTGACTTGGCTGATGGTCCAAGCCCATGACCATTGGTACAGAATTTCCTGCTGCAACGGTGGCCCTCTGTGGTCACTGGCTGACCTATCCGCATCCTCCCAACAGCTCCCTCACCACGTCTCCATCCATGGAGGGCTGTACCCTTCCAGGGTCATCACTCTGTCTGGCATTGTCCTGCAGAATGCTCAGAGGTAATACAGGGCCTCCAGGGGTCTCAGGGAAGAGAGAGCCATGCCCTGGTTCTAAGGAAGTGGTTAATGAGTGGTAGCGGGATCACCTGACTTCAGAGGACAGAGAAGGTCCACATGATGTGCCCACCCCAGGTTCTACATCAACCTGTGCACAGAAAGTGACCTCACCTTCCAATTCAACCCTTGGATGAGAACACTGTGGTCCGGAACACTGAGATCCAGGGTGTCTGGGGGACAGAGGAGCAAAGCCTGCCCTTCAACATGCCCTTCAGACAAGGACACAGCTTCATGGTGACACAGCCTGAGTGTGGGCACCTGGTTGGGTGCAAGGATAGCAGGGCTGAGGCTCCCCAGGGGTTCCTTGAATGGGTGGGGCTGATGCCTGTGATAAAAGGGCTGGGCCCCAAGGGAGAGAGAATGGGCCACAGACCTTTCTTATTTTATGATGGCTGTCTCCAGGTTGGCACAGGTGAGCACCTGGTATTTATAGATGAACAAACCAAATAACAAGATAATTTACTTGTTGGTCTCACACTGTTCATTTCTGCCAAATCGTACCCACGAATGAGATGCCAGTCTTTTATCTGCTTGTTCACCCAGCAGTCATTTATCAGCTCTTTGATTGGGTCTATGTAATCCAGGAGATGCCTGGTGTGCAGGAAGGCAGGCAGGAAGCAGAGAGAGCAGGGCCCACCCCCTGGGGCTGCATCTAGAGGGGGAGGAGCAAGGAGACTAAGTCACAAGCCTATTAGCTCAGATAAAGATCCTGTTAAGGAGAAGGCAAACAGGGCTTGGGGAACAGGGACACCCACTTGATGGCCGATGTGCAGAGGAGGGAGGGCACTGTGCAGAGCTGCCCTCAAAGGCTCAGAGTGGGGCGAGAGGTATGGGTGTGGCTGCAGCCTGGTCACCAGGAGCAGGCTGTCTCCACCTGACCGCACACTCGGATCCCGCAGAGCTTACAAAGGGTAAAGTAGGTGCAGAGGCACACGTACCTGTAATAGCAGCACATGGCATGGGAGAGTCCCAACAATTTCAGCCCTGCTTGGCAATTTAGTGACACGGGCTCCATGTCTAAGTAAACAATAAGAAATGGGCAGCATCATATGAAGGCAGTGGATTCTTGCCTAGTAGCACAGAGAAAGAAAAGAGGAGGGATGAAAAGGGAAAAGGAAGGAAGAGAAAAAATGAAGGAAAGGCAAGGAAAGAAGAAAACAAGAAAGGAGAGCAGGTCCATGATGCCTCTCCCTTCCACCCTCCCCCAAGCCATTGGGACTGTCCCCTGGGCATCCGCGTAGGCAGAAGCTGTGTCCTGGAGGCCTGCACTCTGCATCTGGGTAGGAAATGCCTGGTGGAGAGCTCTGGGGCTGGAAGGGAGCTTGGGTTTTACTACAGGGAAAAGCAGGGATACTGGCTTTGACTGATAGGTAGCTGGTGACCTTGGGGAAGTGCCTTTCAGCCAGGGACAGTCATCGTGTCTTTGAGGCTCCATTTCCTCATCTACAAATGGGGCTAAGAATCCCGGGATCTCAGAGTTGGGGGAATGGGCTGAGGTAGTCCCTGTGCACACTGGGACAGTGCCCTGCACGGGAGTGTGATGCAAGTGTGACCATTGCATTTGGACCCTGACTGCCTCCTGGAGAAGGTCCTGGGCTGGAGAGGGCCGGTCAGGGGGCTGCTGCTGCAGAGCAAGGCAGGGACATGGGGGACACAGATGGCACCAGGAAGCACTGCTGCCCTGGTGGACTGAGGAAGTCCTTGGTTCTGTGTTAGGGTGGGGGCAGGGAAGGCTGACCAGAGGGGATTGGGTCCTGAGGTGCCAGGCAGTGACACAGGAGCAGAGATGCAGGCTGGGAGTAGCACTGAGGGCTGGGAACCACGGGAGATGAGGTCCTAGGAATTACAGCGTGGGTTTTTTTAGGGACAAGTGGGTCCTTCATTTAGGGAGCTGGAGGGGCCTTCTTGAGGAAGAGGAAGGAGATGGGAAGGAGGGGCCCCCAGCCTGCAAGAGGCTGAGGACTTCCTGCATGGGGTGTGAGCGCAAGGCCTCTCTGCCCAGGTGGCGATCACTTGTCAAGCTGAGTGCTACAGTGTGAGTGTGGACGGCCACCACCTGCTGGATTATGCCCACCGCCTGAAGGACCTGTGGGCCATTGTCCACTTGGAGGTGAATGGTGATCTGGAGCTTAGTTCAGTGAGTGTCTAGGTGGCCTCCCTGGCTGGCACACTGCCATCTGCCTCTCGTCCCGCTGCTCTTCCATGCCCTGCACCAGCCTCCGAAGCCCTAACCTCTGAGCTAGGCTGCCACTCCCTGTAACAGCAGGCAAAGCTCAGCTCTACTCCTCCTGCATAGTGGGGCTCCTGAGCCTGCTGAGCCCCCAGCAAAGGCCCACACTGCATGCAGCTCTCAGTCGCCCTCCCACCCTCTGTGCAATGCCTCTTGAGTCCCAGGCCTCAGCTGTGCACTAGAGTGATGAGGTGACCTGCACAGCCTACCCCAACCCAGTCCTGTGACCCTAGCCTCTCTCCTTGGCTTTGTACCCTGTTGCCACCAGCCCCTCTGGGAAGGCTGTTCTGGTGACATCTTGCTGGCTTCTACCAACCGAACAGAATTTTCTCAGGGAGGGCTCCTCCCTTTCCTGGCAAACTTAAAATAAAGGGAACACTGTCCTGCTGGCAAAACAACTGACTGTTTTATGAGTGTGCCTGGAGACATTTTGAATTTTCTGGAATTGGGATTCCCTGCCCAGTGGAACGCTCAGACACAGGACTCTTTCTTTTTGGGCAGTGAGATCCTGATGTTGACACCTACACCGACAGGGTCCCTTGAAGCCCGTGAGGACACTGTAGAAGTCAGCTGGAGCTCTGGCCCTGGGAGAAAGTGTCCCTGAAATAGGTACCTTGATATCCAGGGGAACCCAGGAAATATACTCCTGTCACTCAGAGGGGAGAAGACTGGGACAGAATGTGTGGGGCAGGGCAGAGGCAGGAAGCCAGATGACCTGTGCCAAGAGCAGGGGAGGCAGATGGGACCCTGGTCTACGGAGTGGGTGTGCAGGGCCTACGGGCCATGGGATCAGAGGTCTGCCAGCCCCAGGTGGGTGCAGGAGGAAGCCCAGCCCTGCACGCAGGTGATCCCATCCAGATCGTGCTCCCTCAGGGGTGGTGCTCAGGGGGCAGCTTCAGCAGGGGCCTGGTTAGCCAGGCAGCTTCACAGGCCCTCCAGACCTACTAACTGGAAATCTGCATTTCAGCTACATCTAAGGGGTCTCCTGTGCTTCTACTAGGTTCTCCTAGCCCTAGTCTCAGTGGTTGTAGTCTTAGCCATGCTGTTTAGAATCCTGGTCAGGGTACAGACATTTTCTGGATTGCTAAGGGTTGCCCAGATCATCTCCTTGCCCCATTTGGGGTCACTGCTGCAGCAAGGGAAGGAGAGATGAGCAGAAGAAGCCTGGAGGAGTGGGGGGCATGAGAGCCTTGGCCAGCTGTGCCCGGGCCCCCAGTGGAGTCCCTTCCCTGTTTCTGAGCAGGACCGGGCTGCACCTCCTCCAGAGCCGCCTGGTAGGCTGCACCCCCAGCAGGCCCTGGGCTCTGAGCAGGCAGGGATGCAGGTGCGCTCCACCCATCCCCTCCTACAGGAGGCCACACCTGCTTTCCCAGGTTCTGAATCACCACTGGCCAAACCTAATCAAATCCATGACAACAGGGCAGAATCTTTCCTGATGGGTCCTGGAGGACAAGCCCCTGAATCACAGGCTGGCCCTGGGGCAGCACCCCTCACCCACTCAGAGAAAGTTGCTTCCTTTTGTGTTGTAGCTCTGGCTCTTGGCTGTCCCCTTCCCACTAAAGAACTCTGTCTCCTGCCATTTCAAAGAGAAGCCCACAGTGTGACTGGGAAGTTCCTTTGTGGGGTGCTTTGTGCAGTTGGTTGCTCAGCCCTGACCACATTAGGACTTGTGGTGCTGAGTCCGCAGAGCAGCTACACTTCAGCATGCATTCCTGCCCACACACACACACACACACACACACACACACACACACACACACACACACACGACCTGCCTTGGGAACAGATAGGGTTTTTTTGTTTTGTATTTTAGTAAGGGTCTAAAGGGTCTACTATGTAGATCAGACTTGTAGGGATCCAGCTATATTGAGCCTCATAGAGCTGGGATTACTGGCGTACGCCACCACGGCAAGTCTCAGTCACTCTCTCAGCGCGCCCAGTGGGTGGGGCTGACACAAGGGGTGTTTATTTAATACAGTAGCATAAAAGTGTATGCAGAGTCCAGAAATCTTAGTGGTATGTTGTCGCCCCCTGGCGGCTACTCACACTGTTGCAAGCACGGGAAGTTTGCAGTCCTCTGAGGCCTAGCATTGCAGATTCCTCTCCATGGAGCCAGGGGGCGAGAGAGCTCCAGGGACAGTGGTGGCTCCCTTCAGTCCAGGCTATCACTTGGAGTCAGCTCACGTAAAATATATATGACGAAATTCACCATTTAGACCACCCTCAGGGAACAATTCAGGGGCAGTGTGTGCATTCAGGGGCAGTGTGTGCATTTACACGGCTATCCCAGCATCGCAACATCCAGTTCTCTATGTTTTCATCTTCTCTAAATGAGTTTGGCATATATATATATATATATATATATATATATTTATTTTTTAAACCGTTTGTCTCTGTTCTGGCAATAAGCAGTCGTAACTTCATGAATTAATAGCATTTTAAGGGATATTTTTACACTGCCATTCTATTTATTTTTCTAATTTCCTTCTAAGTAAAAGAAATGACCATGATTTTCACCTAATAGTAGTGAGTCACAGTGCCACTCGTTTTGCAACCAGAGTCTCGCTCTCACACCTAGTGCAATCTTCCCCTGGTGCTGGTCAGTGCGGGCAGCTGCAGCTCCCAGCCCACTGCAATCACGGGAAACCACAGAGTCCTGCCATGTGCTGCTTTCCTAAGCGTCATGCTCCGCAGGCCAGGCACATTCGTTGCCTGTTCAATTTGATCACATTTCAGCTCATGATGGGTTCCTCGGGCTGTAACCCTCAAGGTGCGAGGTCTCCCACTGTGGGCTGATTTTGAGAAGGGGCGAAGCAGGTCCCATCTGCTGTTCCCTGAGGCTGCCAGGAATGGGAGGGGACTGGAAAGAGTGCCTCAGTGACAGCCCCAGTACTGAGCTGTTCTTCCTCCTGTACACTGGAAGTCCACTACACACACCAGGAGCTGCCCCTGTCTCACCTAAGACCAGCAGTGCGATGCGCAAGGCGCTGTTCCCACACTGCACCAGACCCCGTTCTCAGCGCTGTTCGTACTCTGCTGCTTTTTTGTTGCAGTTTCAGACCTGAGCAGGAAATCTGAGGCCCTAAAAATAACGTACTTTGCTCAAAACCCTACAGGCTGTAGTGCCGTCTTGAAAATGGGCAGCCATGGGTCACTTAAAACTCAAGGCCTCGGGCTGGGTTTGTGGCTCACAGGCACAGCGTTGGCCTAGCATGCACAAGGCCTGGAGTTTAATCCTAGGCTGCAAAGCAGAGCTTAACGTCCCAGGGCTTTCAGCACTGCAGGCAAAGATGAATGGCCACCAAGAGGCTGACAGGATCCAGGCCTCTGCTGTGGAGCTCACGGCAATCTCTGCCCCATGCGCAGACAGTGGTGAGCTTGTCATCTTCCCTCGCATTCTGTGAGCATGAGGAGACCCAGAGAGCTTCCTGGTGAAGAGCAGCAGCCCCTCCTCCTTGGCGCTGTCCAGCTTCTTGCTCCCTGGGCGCATCATGCCTTGGCTCTCTTCCTTCTGCTGCAGGACCTGGGCAGCTTTCCCCTACTTGCTTAGTCTTAGGGTGGCTTTGTGTGTCTGTGATTAAGTCTCCTACCCTCCGCCTGTAGCCTGAGGCGCAGGTGAGATGAGAAACTGCGAATGGCATCAGGAGAGATGCTGGTGGCCGTGGGCCTTGGGGGGTTGTTTTCTTGGGTTTGCTTTTTTTTTTTTTTGGTTTTCTTTTTTTTTCGTTTCTTCAAGGTTCATGGCTTTGCTGATTTCGCCTTTGTGCCCGGGCTTTCTTATGCAGTTTCAGGTCTTTCCTGTAGCTCTTATTTGGTCCTTCCTCCCACCTTTGGGAGATGGGATCGCACTTTGTTGCCCAGGTTGCTCTCGGCTTTCACAGCAGCCTCCCCAGGAGCTGGGATTGCGGCTCTGTGCCCTGTGATGGTTTCTGGAGAGGAGAAGCAAACACCTTTCCCATCTTCCTGGGGTCTTGCAGTGTCCCCTGCCTTCTGCCGGTTAAATGGAATCTGTTCACACTTTTCAGGGCCCATCCCTTGGGTCATCTGAGATACAGGCATTACCACGTTGATTTTCTTTCCATTCATTCCTGGGTGAGTTGTGGTGTTCTTGATCTGCAGATCTTTCCCTTTCTTGGTTTTCCCTCTACCAACATTAAAGAAAACAAAAGAAATTGAGCCCAAATGGATATGTGACAGATGAGATTGGAATGTTTGCACATTTAGAATGTTCTTATTTTGTGTCACACCAGGAATAGCATTATAGTTTCAAAATGATTTTCCCTTTAGAACAAAGGTTTATTTCTGGTGTTTACTATCAAGTATATTCTTAAGAAATGTAGTGATGGTCTGATTCTGCACCTCCTATAGAGGCCCTGCTGGAAGCATCTAGGGTCTTTCCATTGTCCTTGCTTTTCTTAGATGTTTTTCTCTTGTTACTGAGACAAAATACTTGACCCAAAATTAAGGAAGGAAATATTTTTTTTTGGCTCGCAGTTTGTGGAGGTTTCAGTCCATACTCAGCTGGCTAAAAGGCAAGGTGGCACATGACACAAGGGTAACAGTTCAAGGTGGCAAAAGACAGCAAAAGCAGCAAAAGCAAAAGTGAGGAGGAGGGAGAGAAAGCCTCTCCTCCTGCCTCTCACTGTATGCTCGCTGCCATCCCCTAGGGCAGTGTAGCACTGCACCCTCTCTGTGCCTTTCTCCTGCACAGGATGATGATGGTTACAAAGTGAGCACCCTGGCTGCCTGCTGGGCAACTGTGTTAAACTTCTTTAGCTTTCTCCAGTTAATGTGCATGAACCATTGGCAATGTTAGAGTGAGATTTCCTTAAAATATCTGGGTGTGGACTATTTCTTTTTTAATGAGCTCCTTCCTTTGGGTCTTTTCACCTATTTTTTTAAGATTCTGGGGAAATTCATTTTCCCTTCAATCATTCCCACCCTATTTCTTATTTCCTCTTGTCAGAGCTCCCATTTGATAGACTTTGGTTCTTCTCACTGACTCTTTTCCCACCTTTTCTATTTCCCTCCTTGTCTAAATGGGTCTGTAAGGTAGGAGCCCCCTAGACTGTCATCCTAGCACTCCTCACATTTGGCCCTCAAATTGCCTTTTCAATTTCAAGTTCTTTTCTTTCCTTATTCATTTTAGTGCAGCCTGGTCCTGTTTCATGGTGTGTCTTCTTGTGTGCAGCACACTCGCACGCACCCAGGTGTACACACACACCTCTTTCCCCCACCCACAGAGAAGGCTTTGGTCTGATCTTTCTTTGATCTCTGTAGTTTTCCTGACTTAGCAGGCAACCCTGTAGGCCTTGTTATATCTAGGAACAGACTCTTGCATTGCTGAGTGTCACAGGCTGTGTGAGACTCAGTCACTAGAAACTGAGGGTGGCAGTTGGGACAGCTGTCCTGTTGGCTCCTGGCTGTCCCACCTTGTCTTTCCATGATCCATCTGGTCAACCTGGGGATCTCAGCTCCACTGCAGTCCCACCCTGTGCATATTCTGAAGAACTCTGAACACTGCCCATTCCAAGTTCATCTTCCAGTAGCCAGCTTCTGCCACTCCAGGTTTCCTTTTCATCATTACTCCATTCTTACTGGCCAGGGATGTTACTTCAGGGGAGAAAGGGCCTGAGGAAGAAGGAAGGAGCTGGAACTGTCAAGCGATTCACTTTCGACTGGAAGCAGAAAAGCCCTTTCATGATGCTGGCAGGGTCTTCTGGGGCCACCAGCCAGGGCCCTTGAGAGCACCACAGCGGTGCTTTGTGGGTGCCCCAGTCGTGCCCTCTTTGCCACCCAGTGCACTCACTGCTAGTGGCCCCTCCTTTTGCATGAGATCCTTCCTGCCTGCTGGGCTGTATACCTATAGGAGAGCCAGCTTCAACCTGCTGATATACATCCTGGAGAAGCTCCCCAAGCTGAACAGGCAGCTCTCCTACCCCAGGCACTTCTAGAAGTTAGTTGATTAGGTACCTCTTGGGGAGCTGCCTCCCCTGGGGTCCTGGAGGGGACCTTGAGCTGCAACTGCCTAGACTTTTGTCTGTGGAGTTCACTGGGGAGAGTACCCAGAAAGATGCCAGGAGTATATTTACTGAGCTGATGCTGGAAACAGGTGAGCAGCTTTGGCTCTCATCTGGCAAAGTCTGTGAGTCACTATGGTCAGACCAGTGCTGATGCCAGACCTTGGCAAGGTCAGCGCGAGAAGGATTTGCCCAGGTAGAGGCAGGATGGGCAGGGTGGAGGTCAGAGCCATGTGGATACCAAGAAGCATGTATGAGAAGTGGAGTCAGTGCTGTTTAAAATGGCCCTGAATCAGACCGTAAGATGTCAGTACCCCAAGTTGGCTACCTGTTACGGATAAAGATGCTGCTTGTGTATATGTCATCCTTAGATGCCAAAATCCCTCCTTCTCCTCTGTGTCCTCATGTGAACCTTCATCCCCTTTGCATGAGTGGGGTCTCCATGGGCAGCAGAAGCCACTGCCCTCACCCGTGCCTGCCTTGTCTTTCTCCTTTGTCCCTCTTGCCTCCTATTCCAGGATACTCAAAAGACCTTTGTCCTTAAATGACCTCTTGTGAGCCCCCAGAGGCCTTCTTCAGTGTCTTAGTTCCCACATCTTATGAGAGATGTTGAGAGAAGCCCCAGGATGCACAAACGTTAGCAGGGAAGGACCAGATAACTAGTTT